>NC_050073.1:72933091-73263924 GCF_009764565.3 Dermochelys coriacea
TTTTTTTGATTGCATGCTCAATATAAGATTTCTCTTTGATTACTTCTGATTACATTCTACATCTCTTAGGGTATGCCTACACTATGAAATTAGGTCAAATTTATAGAAGTCTTATTTTAGAAATCATTTTTATATAGTTGATTGTGTGTGTCCCCACACAATATGCTCTAAGTGCATTAACTCGGCGGAGTGCTTCCACAGTACCAAGGCTAAAGTCGACTTCCGGAGCATTGCACTGTAGGTAGCTAACCCACAGATCCCGCAGTCTCTGCCGCCCATTGGAATTCTGGGTTGAGATCCCAATGCCTAATGGGGCAAAAACATTGTCGTGGATGGTTCTGGGTCCATGTCGTCAGGCCCCCTTTCCCTCCCTCCCTCCCTCCCTCCGTGAAAGCAACGGCAGACAATCATTTTGCACCTTTTTTCCTGGGTTACCTGTGCAGGCGCCATACCACAGCAAGCATGGAGCCCGCTCAGCTCACTGTCACTGCACATCTCCTGGGTGCTGGCAGACGTGGTACTGCATTGCTACATAGCAGCAGCTCATTGCCTTGTGGCAGCAGATGGTGCAATAGGCCTGATAACCATCGTCATCATGTCCTAGGTGCTCTTGGCTGCCTCGATAAGGTCGGTCAGGAGCGCCTGGGCAGATATGGGCGCATGGACTGAAATTGGAGTGACTCAACCAGGTCATTCTCTTTAGTCCTGCCGGCAGTCGTATTGCATCGTCTTCTGGCGAGCAGCCCTATTGCATGGTCTGCTGCCAGCCAAAGATGTAAAAGATAGATGGAGTGGATCAAAACAAATAATAGACCAGATTTGTTTTGTATTCATTTGCTCCCCCCCACCTCCATGAAATCAGTGGCCGACAATCGTTTTGGTGAGATCTGTCGGGGCACTTTGAAAAGTTTAATGGAGATTCAGTCCTGGACTACCGGGGGGAGGGATAGCTCAGTGGGTTGGCCTGCAAAACCCAGGGTTTTGAGTTCAATCCTTGAGGGGGCCATTCTGTGTGACAGTTGTATTTGTTTCTCGTTGATATAAAGCCACTCCCTTTGTTGACTTTAATTCCCTGTAAGCCAACCCTATAAGTCATGTTGTCAGTCGCCCCTCTCTCCTTTAGAGCAATGGAAAAGAATTGTTCCGCGCCTTTTTTCTGTGCAGACGCCATACCACAGCAAGCATGGAGCCCACTCAGATCACTTTGGCAATTAGGAGCACATTAAACACCACGCGCATTTTCCAGCAGTATATGCAGCACCAGCCAAAGGAAAACCGGGTGAGTAGGCAACGTCAGCGCGGTGACGAGAGCGATGAGGACATGGACACAGACTTCTCTCAAAGCACGGGCCCTGGCAATGTGGGTATCATGGTGCTAATGGGGCAGGTTCATGCCATGGAACGCCGATTCTGGGCCCCGGAAACAAGCAGAGATTCGTGGGACTACATAGTGTTGCAGTTCTGGGACGATTCCCAGGGGCTGCAAAACTTTCGTGTGCGTAAGAGCACTTTCATGGAACTTTGTGACTTGCTTTCCCCTGCCCTGAAGCGCCAGAATACCAAGATGAGAGCAGCCCTCACAGTTGAGAAGCGAGTGGCAATAGCCCTGTGGAAGCTTGCAACGCCAAACAGCTACTGGTCATTCAGGAATCAATTTGGAGTGGTCAAATGTACTGTGGGGGCTGCTGTGATGCAAGTAGCCAATGCAATCAAAGATCTGCTAATGAAATAGAGGATGGCTTTGCTGCAATGGGATTCCCTAACTGTGGTGGGGCCATAGACAGAACCCATATCCCTATCTTGGCACCGGAGCACCAAGCCGGTGAGTACATAAACCGCGAGGGGTAATTTTCAATAGTGCTGCAAGCACTGGTGGATCACAAGGGACGTTTCACCAACATCAACGTGGGATGGCCGGGAAAGGTTCATGACGCTCGCATCTTCAGGAACTCTGGTCTGCTTCAAAAGCTGCAAGAACGGACTTTCTTCCCAGACCAGAAAATAACCGTTGGGGATGTTGAAATGCCTATAGTTATCCTTGGGGACCCAGCCTAATGCCATGGCTCCTGAAGCCATACACAGGCAGCCTAGAGAGTAGTCAGGAGCTGCTCAACTACAGGTTTAGCAAATGCAGAATGGTGGTAAAATGTGCATTTGGACTTTTAAAAGCACGCTGGCGCAGTTTACTGACTCATAAAACCAATGTTCCCATTGTTATTACTGCTTGCTGTGCACGCCACAATATCTGTGAGTAAGGGGGAGACATTTATGGCAGGGGGGGAGGTTGAGGCAAATAGCCTGGCCACTGGTTACGTGCAGCCATACACCAGGGCGGTTAGAAGAGCACAGGATGGCACGGTGAGCATCAGAGAATCTTTGAAAACCAGTTTCATGACTGGCCAGGCTATGGTGTGAAAGTTCTGTTTGCTTTTCCTTGATGAAACTCCCCACCCTTGGTTCACTCTACTTCCCTGTAAGCTAACCACCCTCCCCTCCCCCTTCGATCACAGCTTGCAGAAGCAATAGAGTCATTGTTGCTTCACATTCATGCATTCTTTATGAATTAATCACAAATAGGGGGATAACTGACAAGGTAGCCCGGGAAGGGTGGTGGAGGAGGGAAGCATGGGTGGGGTGGTGGAGGAGTGAAGGACAAGGCCATACAGCACTTTAAAACTTATTGAATGCCAGTCTTCTGTTGCTTGGGCAATCCTCTGGGGTGGAGTGGCTTGGTGGCCAGAGGCCACCCCACTGTGTTCTTGGGCATCTAGGTAAGGAGGCTATGGAATTTGGGGAGGAGGGCGGTTGGTTACACAGGGGCTGTAGCGGCAGTCTGTGCTCCAGCTGCCTTTTCTGCAGCTCAACCATACACTGGAGCATATTAGTTTGATCCTCCAGCAGCCTCTGCCCTCCTCCGATCACGCTGCCACCACCCACCATCTTCAGCCCGCCACTTACTCTTCAGCCCGCCACCTCTCCTCACGTTCATTTTGTGCTTTTCTGCACTCTAACATTATCTGCCTCCATGCATTCATCTCTGCTCTGCCAGTGTGGGACGACAGCATGAGGTCAGAGAACATTTCATCGCGAGTGCTTTTTTTTCCGCCTTCTAATCTTTGCTAGCTTCTAGGAAGTAGAAGATTCTGTGATCGTTGAAACATATGCACAAAAAAGACATTTTCTAGAACAACGGGTACACTTTTTCACGGTAAACCTTGCTGTCAACATTATATACATAGCACATGTGTGCTTTCATTACAAGGTTGCATTTTGCCTCCCCCGACTGTGTGGCTAACCCCTCACCCCACCGTGTGTCTAACAGTGGGGAACATTTATGTTCAGGCACAGGCAAACAGCCCAGCAGGAACAGGCACCTCTGAATGTCCCCTTAAGAAAAGCACCCTATTTCAACTAGGTGACCATGAATGGTATCACTCTCCTGAGAATAACAGAGAGAGATAAAGAACGGATGTTGTTTGAACGCCAGCAAACATAGGCTGTCATGCTTTGTTATGCAATGATTCCAGACTACTTGCTGCTGGCCTGCCGTGGTAAAGTGTCCTACCATGGAGGATGGAATAAGGCTGCCCTCCCCAGAAACCTTTTGCTAAGGCTTTGGGAGTACATCCAGGAGAGCTTCATGGAGATGTCCCTGGAGGATTTCCGCTCCTTCCCCAGACACATTAACCGACTTTTCCAGTAGCTGTACTGGCCGCGAATACCAGGGAAAATTAATCATTAAACACGCCTGCTTTTAAACTATTTATACTATTTAAACAGGGTACACTCAGCAGAGATCCCTTCTATGCCTGGCGGGTCCAAGAGGCAGCCTTGGGTGGGTTTGAAGGGTACCGGCTCCAGGTCCAGGGTAAGAAACAGTTCCTGGCTGTTGGGAAAACCGGTTTCTCCGCTTGCTTGCTGTGAGCTATCTACAACCTCATCATCTTCCTCGTCCTCAAAACCTATTTCCGCATTGCCTCCCTCTCCATTGATGGAGTCAAAGCACATGGTTGGGGGTGGCTGAACCCCCTAAAATGGCATGCAACTCATCATAGAAGCGGATCATATGTTTGGGGCTCTGACCCGGAGTGGCCGTTTGCCCCTCTGATTTTCTGGTAGGCTTGCCTCAGCTCCTTAAGTTTCATGCGGTACTGCTTCGGGTCCCTGTTATGGCCTCTGTCCTTCATGCCTTGGGAGATTTTGACAAATGTTTTGTCATTTCAAAAACTGGAACAGAGTTCTGATAGCATGGATTCCTCTCCCCATACAGCCATCAGATCCAGTCCCTCCCGTTAGGTCCATGCTGGAGCTCTTTTGCAATTCTGGGACTCCATCATGGTCACCTCTGCTGATGAGCTCTGCATGGTCACCTGCAGCTTACTATGCTGGCCAAACAGGAAATGAGATTCAAAAGTTTGTGGGCCTTTTCCTGTCTACCTGGCCAGTGCATCTGAGTTGAGAGTGCTGTCCAGAGCGGTCACAATGGAGCACTCTGGGATAGCTCCCGGAGGCCAGTACCATCGAATTGCATCCACACTACCCCAAATTCTACCCGGCAAGGCCAATTTCAGCGCTAATCCCCTCATCGGGGGTGGAGTAAAGAAATCGATTTTAAGAGCCCTTTAAGTAACAAAAAAAAAAAGGGGGGGGGGGGCCTTCGTTGTGTGGATGGTTGCAGGGTTAAATCGATTTAACTCTGCTAAATTCAACCTCAACTCCTAGTGTAGACCAGGACTAAGCGTCTTTAATTGGCCTGCTTCCTCTCCTAATCCCCAATTTTCTTCTACTAGTTCCCTTCCTCCTATCCATGTTATCCCAATTACTGTACATTCCTGTTTGTTCCCTCTCAGTCTTTATTCTGACTACTGTGATTACTGGTATAATAAGCATTAAGATTTTTATTCCAAACCATAGTCTGGATGTTTCCTCAGATGTCCTTAATTTCTGTGTTTCCAATTTATTTATTTTGATTTGCCTGTCTCTATTCTTCTAGAATCCTGTCTTCTCAGCTCATATAAAACATACCATGACACTACAAAATTTAAAAATCTTCAGCAACTGAATAGTTGGTATACTGTATTGGACTGACTGCAATAAAACCAATGCAACACAAACCACAAGACTTCAATTGTATCAGCCAAGGATCTTCAATTCCCTTAACCACCTAAAAACCTGCATCTTTCACAACAACCTCCAAAAAGAGGTACAATATTCTCCTGGTTTGGATTTTCCCCAAATTCTTGAACCTTGAGAAGTTAACTTAATTTCCCTATCTAACAATGTAATCCCTTTTTCCTTACACCCATGGGGATTTTTCCATGTAAGATAAAAGAACACTAACTGTGCCAGCACTGTGCCCCTTTACCTTGTGAGCTCAACAAAGAAGGTTTGGGGATCTACTGGTGATGTGGTAATGGCAGCACAACAATCAGTTTGTTTTCTCTATGTGCACTCACACATGTACGTGGACGGAGGGAAAAGGGGAACACACAGAAATCATGGGTTGACTGAGTCTCCACAGGACACTAGAGTGATTGGAGGGTTTCATCCTCTGACCACTCTGCTGGGACAGAGTGACTCATTATCACCACTCAAACTGATGTAAATAAGATTCCAGAAGTTGAAACTCTAGTCCCTATTCTGATGTTCCTACATAGGATTTCAAAGTTGAATGCAGTGGCTGCATTGGCAAAAAGCATGTAAACTGTCAAACACATATACATGCCCACGCAAATCAGTAATTGTACATGCAGCTGAGGAATTTAAGAACCTGAATTCCCTTATCGCAATCTTGCAAATATAGAGGCTTTATTAAAAATAATTTAGTAACAATGTATTGCTGGGGCTAAAAATATATATATATAAATAAATAAATAAATAAACAAAAACAATAAAAAGTTACCACCACTTGCAGAGACTGGAGTAATTAAGCCAGCAGCAGAGCTCTCCTGTCAGCTTACAATGGCCACTGTAGGGTCTCTAGTGTAGCCATAGCTTTAGTCTTTTGCTAAATACTATATTCAGCCAGGTTTCAAAACAAAAAAGAAACCCCTTTGAACCTATGTTGCCAACAGTTGCAGATAATTTCTGGTAAATTGATTACATTTTGTAATATTTATTTTTAAATGTATACCACACACAGCATGTTAGTGAATATACAATTTACACTTTGTCAGGGCTTGTCTAAATTACCTGCAGGATCAACAGGCAGCATTCGATCCAGCAGGGATCGATTTATCACGTCTAGTCTTTGTCACGTCGACTCCGGTACTCCACCGGAGCGAGAGGTGCAGGTGTAGTCGAAAGGGGAGCGCCAGCTGTTGACTCACCATACTGAAGACACCATAGCTGAAGTTGCTTAACTTAGATGGATCCCCCCACCCAGTGTAGAAAAGGCCTTAGTTAATTTTCTCTGATTTCGGGAATTGTACACACTCAGGGCATAAATCAAGATTACCCTTAGAGACTGATTTTAAAACTGATTCTGCCTCTATCCATCCTACACCCCTCTCCCCCATGTGTGTTTCACTTAAGTCAGTGAAGCCAAAAACTCAGCTTCATGTTTTATGAATTTAACCATGGTACATAAAGGAAAACACCAATTCAGCATGGATTGGGTGGCCAGAGAGCTGTAGCTGCAGGCAACCAGCACTGAAAACAGAACCCCACAAGCAGCAGCACAGAAGTAAGGGTGGCAATACCAAACCATGCCATCACACTGCTGTTGGTGGCGACACTCCCTTTAGAACTGGGCTCCTAGACAGCAACTCCAGTTGCCCAGCTCTGATGGCAGTGACACAGTGCAGAAGTAAGGGTGGAAATACTGTCACCTCCCTACACTAATCTTGCAACACCCCTCAAAACCCCATTTTGGGTCAGGGCCCCTATAGTTACAACACCGTGAAATTTCAGATTTAAAATACTTGAAATAATGAAATTTACAACTTTTTAAATACTATGACCATGAAATTGACCAAAATGGACTTTGAATTTGGTAGCGCCCTACCAATAATTAGACATCAAACATATGCATAAGAAACCAGCAAAAAGCAAAGTGCATCATAGGACAACAATGATAAAGCTGGGGGAGGGGGGGCGGGGGAGAGAAGATTTGTGCTACACATAACAGACTAAAATAAAACATTCAAGTGGTCTTTTTTATTTTAACAGAAGACATTCTTTCCATCTACAAGAGCAGTTACTTTCATGTTATAAAAAAGCATGTTCCATCTCATTAAGAACACAGAAGTACAGGGTAAACATTCATTTAGGAGATATTTGAGCATTTAACAAACAAACAAACAAGACCACATTTACAAAAACAAGAAGCTATTGTTTTTGCAGACCCAAGCAACATTTTCAGATTTCATCACACACACGTATAGTGGGTCACCATTATAGGAGTTCAAGTAGATATTTCTCTCTCTCAAACTCTCCTGCATAGGACATGCATTTTAAGTCACAGTCTAGCATAAAAGCAGATAGCAAGCAGATAAGCAAGTCTCATTTGGTATATAGTAATTTCTTTGTGATTTTTTCCTATATAAAATAGTTTGTAAACACTGTTGCAAATCTTCAATTTATGTTCAAAATAGACCTTGTACAGGTTATATATTCACGTTGTACCTGTTCCCAGACTAGTTGATTTAACTAATCAACCAGGTGGCAATTTTGAATTTTGTAACTGATCGGAAATTCATTTTAATCAAACATTAGCATTTGAGATTAAAATTCACTGTTTGCAATTATTCATATCAGTAGAATGCTGGTCACTCAGCTCTAACACTTACGTACTTAGTGAAGTGCTTTGAGATCATTGGGGAATGAGATCATTGAATGAAGTACTACTAGGTAAGTGCTACCTACTACCAGTATCATCCTGAAGGTATTTTTGTTCAAACAATCAGGGTGGATTTGATTTAAATCAGCCAAGGAACTTTGATTTAAATCAGCCACCTAAAAACCTGCATCTTTCACAACAACCTCCAAAAAGAGGTGCAGATTGTATAGTCTCCTGGTTTGAATTTTCCCCAAATTCTAGAACCTTGTGAAGTTAATTTCAAATTGATTTAAATCATGATTTAAATCCCAAATCAGGAAGACTCGATTTAATCATGAATTTCTACATAAAAGTGCATTCTTGTTGGTTATAACCTTAATACATATTCTTCACAACTCAGAGATAGATGTAGGTTTCATTTTTAGAAGGTACACATTATATATTTTATAAGTGATTTATTTTGAAAAAACTTTTTAAATTAGTTTTACAGCTATCTCAGAAAATGAATGATTGGTTATTTCATTTATCAAAGGTAACTGAAGCAGATTTTTATGAAGTCACTGGGAGGTGAACTATCTCCAATTCAACAGGTTAATCGTTACTATTTGGAGGATTTTCTTGCCATGCTGTATTATGAGGAGCACATCACCAGACAGACATTTAAATTATTTTATTTAACTAAAACAACAATGTTATATATTTTTTTCTTCAACAGAAAATAATATTTTAACAAAACAAGCATATGAATTTTTGAATTTAGTCCAACATTCAAGTTTTTATAAATCAAGTTGAAATATTTTTTTTAAAAAAATATTTCATTTAACTATTTTAGTTCAAAACAATTTTAACAAAACAATTAAATAGACTACGTCAGCCAGGTCAACATGAGAAACTTAAAACATTGGCTTCTGCAGCTAACTCAGTCGTCTTTACCTTTGAAGGACATAAATCCACACCGTGTAGAGGTCAAGCACAGGAATTTATAATGTACAGCGCAGACGGAATGTCACCTCGCTTATTAGACTCAGACACTGTCAATCAATTGATTACAATGGAATATATGGATTTTCCATGAGCGGGGGAAAGTGACGGGCAGTCACTTGTAGGCAGTCCCACAACCCCAGATAGGTCTAGCAGCAAGACATGATAGCACAGTAGCCAATGGTCAAAGATTACATAATGTCTCTACCCATGGTCTCAAGTTGACAAATTAACATTTAATTAGTACTTGAATAAATGTATTAGTATAAAATACATATTGCATTCTGATTTGGGGTCCATAAGAATGAAGCAGCTCCTTTGATTGTCCAATAGATACATATCTAAAAGTAAAAGCAAAGAAACAGTGAAAGTATATGGCAATAAAGATTGTCTTTCAAATTTGACCCTGGTACCGAGTACTGAGAATATTAATGAGCTGCAGATAGTGCTTGTCCCATTTGTTTTATCGATGCTTGTAATTTAACTCTGTCATTGCATATTTCTCTTTTAAGATCTCACTCAGTTCCTTCCAAATTTCAACATCATCAGCAGTAAAACAGCTATTTCCCTGCATTTTGTTCAAGGCTACAGAAATAGGCTTCAGGGTACTCAACACGTGTTCAACATTTCTTTTAAGCCCAATGTTGAGAACTTTGCCATCTATTTTTCACAATTTTGTTCAAACTGTCATCAGATTAGTCCTGTTCTTGATATAGTGCTCAAAACAGTCCACTACCAAGTTCTATGTCTTGTGGGAGAGTTAGCTTGGTTCCTCCCACTTTTTTTCAGAGCAGCTGCTGCAAAATGGTTGTTATGGAAGTATTTTGCCATTTCAACATTATTAGCCTTTATTTCTGGAAGACCGAATTCTTTGGCTAGGAGGTGCATCAAATGAGCACTGCAATCGTATGTTATCATCTTGGGACTCGTCACTCTCTTCTAAATAATTTCTTCTCATCTTGGATACATTTGCAGCATTGTCTGTGACCAAGCTGCATACTAAACATTTGAATTTTTTTTTCAGTTTGTTATAGCGCTGACTGCTACTTCTTGTAAGTATTCTGCTATGTGCACATTTCCTGATGTATCAGTTGTTTCTGTAAGAGACATTTCCTTCTTCTGTTATCACACAAGCACGTACAACAGGAGTATTGTGGACATTGCTCCACCCATCAAGACTCAGGTTAACAATTTTACTATCTAGACCTTTTGCAGACTGCTCAATTTCTCTTTCATAAACTTTATCCAGCAATCTGTCTGCGACATCTGCTCTGCTGGGTGGACTGTATCCTGGTCTTAATGACTGAACCATGTTAACGAACTGTGGGTTCTCAATCATACGGAAAGGAAAGTTTGTTGCATAAACAAACCAGGCAATTTTTTCATCAATTACCTCTTTTTGTAATCTGCTGGTTCTTATCACAAAATTATCTATGGTTGTTTCTGGATGATGGAGATTTTCTTTTCTTTTTTGCTACAGATATACTGTGGCTATGTGACAAACACTATCATTGGCAGATAACTCTGAAACAATAGAAAATGATGGTGATCTTGAAGGTGGATAGTCTTCAGAATCCTGTATGTTGAGGATGGATTCTCCCAAACAAAATAAGTCAATGCAGTTATTTAATTATTATTACTATACTGCTAATTTACTATTACTCATTGCATTCACCGACGCTCAATACTACTTTAAAGGTGAAATTGTAGGAGGAAGATGTGCCTATTTCAGCTATTTATTTTTTACCACAACGGCATCTAAAAATGATAGTACCATAGAGTAACGACTATATTTTTTGCTCAAACATGAGAATTCAAGAATAGTTCAGAAGGAAGACAAGCAGTCCTTAAGAAAGAAGTATGAAATAAAGTTTACCAACCTGAAGATTCTTCATGGTCAGACATGTTCCTTCTCAGAAGGAAGCTGCGTTGAAGATGATGAAAGGAACACTTCTCATGGTGTTGTTTCATCCATGTAAACAGGCCTGGCATTTCTTTGTTACACTGTTTGCATTTTGCATGCATGCCTGTCTTACCCACAAATAGAGGAACTTCATTAAAATATTCCCAAATTGGGTCTCTTTTACGGCCTACTGCCATAATAGGTTTTCCCTTCTAGTGAGAGAATGGCATGGTAGGTCTCAAATCAATGAAGGCTACGTTCAGAAAGACCTCAAGACTTCTAGAATATGCTGCTCAAACAAACAGTTTCACATTTGTTTCTACTTCCTGGCCCTCCCTTCTCACATATATCTCCAGACTTCTTCTCCTTATCCAGATCTATTCCACCCCCAACAATCTTCTATTCATTGAACTTTTTGAAACTTTTCACTTTTAGAGAGAGGTAAGGGATTGACTCTGTGTACACAAATTTGCAGAGGGACGATAGGCTTGATCTGTTATTTCTCACCTCTATACATTTATTTTTGCTGTTAACAAGCATGTTATTTCTGAAGACACAAATTCAGTTTTAAAAATGCAAAATTAAGCATCTCTGATAGTATCTTCTAGACTGAGCACTGAGTCCCATTGGGTAGACAGAAAGGTTAACCTAAATAATCTATACAGAAGCCCCTGGAACCCTATAAGATTGGGTCCCTAATCGATGAACTATTGGAATTCATTTACAAAACTTTTCTTAAACATTACATGAATATATTGTCTCATACTATATAATTGGAATTTATAATTCCTATTCAATGATGAGATATTGTTGAGCTATAATTAACACTAACTTTAGATGTTTTTTCCTCAAAAAACATTTTATGATTTTTATCCACCCTGCAAACAATACTATTGCTATAGTGTAAACCTTGTGTACAGTGGAAAATTTCATAGGCACTCATTTTGAAAGGTAACATTGCTGTAAAAAGAAAAGGAGTACTTGTTGCACCTTAGAGACTAACAAATTTATTTGAGCATAAGCATCCGATTAAGTGAGCTGTAGCTCACGAAAGCTTATGCTCAAATAAATTTGTTAGTCTCTAAGGTGCCACAAGTACTCCTTTTCTTTTTGCGAATACAGACTAACACGGCTGCTACTCTGAAACCTGTTTGCAAGTATCCTTCTTAGAGCTTTGTCGTAGGGTTAGCCTCACAGTATTGGATATAAGAGGCAAGATTACACACACACACACACACACACACACACACACAGAGTTTGCTTCTTTTATTGAATAGTATGAGGTTACAGTGTTGTGTATGTTTTTGTCAAACTATTTTAATTCATGCAAGTCAGGTTATTATCCCTAGCAGAGCTATATAATCTGTTAATGCTCAATTCACAGAAACATTTATAACAGTTGCATAATTAGAAGTGCTTGATAAAATATTCTTTGAATTAAGCTACTGTATGTTTTAATGAAGCTAATTTCGGTGAATTTCAGAATGGATTGATGCTTTTAGTTTTGCAGATAATAGCTGAGCTTAAACCTCATCTTGATTTTAAATTTAATATAAGCTAATACTGAAAGTACCATACCAGGCTGCAGCAAGTGATTCCAAACAAATAATATATGTTGTTTTTAATGCTATAATACAATTATAATGAGTATTTCTCAAATAGCACTGTCTTTGTTGGGAATTAGAAAGCCCAAAGGAATAATTTGATTCCAGGAGGAAATTTGCAGAGTTATTTAAATTTCTTTAATATTTCCTGAGAGCTGGTCTATATCAGAGAAATTGCACCAATATGTCTTAGCCACTATTATGTCTTTTCTTTTAGACTGTAGGTTCTTTGGGGACAGGGACTGTCATTTTCTATACAGTTGCACAGTGCCTATCACAATGGGCCCTCCACTTGCTTAGCCTCTAGAAATTCCTGCAATATAAATATCAATAAAACAATTTTAAAATAGGCCTTGTTACAGTGGTTCAGTGGGGGAGGAAGGTGTTTCATAGCCAGTCCAGATTGTAGGATGGGGGCTAAGAGTCAGCAGATTTACACGCCTGGGTGGGCTATAATAGCTGCCAGTCCACAGCAGTCCTCCTAGGTGAGAGAGGCTACCTTTGGTTAATTTACAGAACTACTGTCAGGTGCTGGAACTGGCTAGCCCGTCCATAAAAGAGCAGAAAGAGGCCTTTTGTTGATCTGTCATCGGCTACTGCAGAAATCTAGATGGGGCCCCTGAGCTCTGGTCAGGCTTAGGAATAAGGCAGGCCCAGCAAATGCTATGATGCTCTACATTGGTGAACTAAGAAAAGTGTAGGGAAGCCACTGACAGCTGTGTGTGGCAGGGCCTTACCCATCTTTTTGCTGCTGCTTTTAGGAAATACACTAAAGGTTTAATACATTTATGACCCCCTGACCAAAAAAAAAACAAACACACACCCTAAAAACTAGTTCTTATCTAAGTTCTTATTTACCAATTATTATTATTGCCAAACTCACCTGTACTGATTTAAGCTAAATCAATTTAAGCAAGGTTTAAACCAGTTTCAGTGTCCAAATAAAGGATTTGCATTTGGTGGAAAATACTGTGGGGAGATTTATATACACAACACAGAGAACATGAAACAATGGGTTTTATCATACACACTGTAAGGAGACTGATCACTTAAGATGAGCCATCACCAGCAGCGGGGGGTGGGGGGGAGAGGAGGAAAACCTTTCATTGTGACAAGCAAGGTAGGCCATTTCCAGCCGTTAACAACAACATCTGAGGAACAGTGGGGGGTGGGGTGGGGGGGAGAAATAACATGGGGAAATAGTTTTACTTTGTGTAATGACCCATCCACTCCCAGTCTCTATTCAAGCCTAAGTTAATTGTATCCAGTTTGCAAATTAAATTCCAATTCAGCAGTCTCTCGTTGGAGTCTGTTTTTGAAGCTTTTTTGAAGCTTCACTTCAGCAGGTGGGTATTGTAGTTGTAAGAATGTTTGATAAAGATCTTGTAGGTGTTTGTCTCTGTCTGAAGGGTACTCTACTTGTGCTACATTGATGACATCTTCATCATCTGGACCCATGGAAAAGAAGCCCTTGAGGAATTCCACCATGATTTCAACAATTTCCATCCCACCATCAACCTCAGCCTGGACCAGTACACACAAGAGATCCAATTCCTGGACACTATGGTGCTAATAAGCGATGGTCACATAAACACCACCCTATATCGGAAACCTACTGACTGCTATTCCTACCTACATGCCTCCAGCTTTCACCCAGATCACACCACACGATCCATTGTCTACAGCCAAGCTCTATGATACAACCACATTTGCTCCAACCCCTCAGACAGAGACAAACATCTACAAGATCTCTATCAAGCATTCTTACAACTACAATACCCACCTGCTGAAGTGAAGAAACAGATTGACAGAGCCAGAAGAGTACCCAGAAGTCACTTACTACAGGACAAGTCCAACAAAGAAAATGACAGAATGCCACTAGCCATCACCTTCAGCCCCCAACTAAAACCTCTCCAGCGCATCATCAAGGATCTACAACCCATCCTAAAGGATGACCCACCACTCTCTCAGATCTTGGGAGATAGGTCAGCCCAGCCCTTGCTTACAGACAGCCTCCCAACCTGAAGCAAATACTCATCAGCAACCACACACCACACAACAGAACCACTAACCAAGGAACCTATCCTTGCAACAAAGCCCGTTGCCACCTCTGTCCACATATCTATTCAGGGGACACCATCACACGGCCTAATCACATCAGCCACACTATCAGAGGCTCGTTCACCTGCGCATCTACCAATGTGATATATGGCATCATGTGCCAGCAATGCCCCTCTGTCATGTACATTGGTCAAACTGGACAGTCTCTACGTAAAAGAATAAATGGACACAAATCAGACATCAAGAATTATAACATTCAAAAACCAGTCGGAGAACACTTCCATCTCTCCGGTCACTCTATTACAAACCTCAGAGTGGCTATTCTTCAACAAAAAAAACCTTCCAAAACAGACTGCAACGAGAGACTGCTGAATTGGAATTAATTTGCAAGCTGGATACAACTAATTTAGGCTTGAATAGAGACTGGGAATGGATGGGTCATTACACAAAGTAAAACTATTTCCCCATGTTATTTCCCCCCGCCCCCACTGTTCCTCAGACTTTCTTGTCAACTGCTGAAAATGGCCCACCTTGATTATCACCACAAAAGGTTTTCTTCCTCCCCTCCCCCCCCCACATCCCTGGTGGTAATAACTCATCTTAAGTGATCATTCTCCTTACAGTGTGTATAATAAAACCCATTGTTTCATGTTCTCTGTGTGTGTATATAAATCTCCCCACTGTATTTTCCACTGTATGCATCCGATGAAGTGAACTGTAGCTCACGAATATATGAATGAATGTATGCTCAAATAAATTTGTTAGTCTCTAAAGTGCCACAAGTACTCCTTTTCTACTTGCAAATAGTTATCACTGCTATGACCTTGACACTGAAGTTGGTCTAACAACTTCTATACAATTTAGTGATGTGTGAAAACAGATAATGGTGCAAAACATAGAAATGGCAGCATTTAAAATTCATAGTACCACAAGGCCATTACTTTCCTCACTGGGCCACTTGAACTTTAATAACGTCTGACTTGGTTGGCCAATAAGTTCTAGCTGAAGACAGAGGAAAATTGCCAGTATTAGATACTGTTTGAATGATTTTTCATTTAAAAAAAGATTTTAGAAATTTCTCCAGAGCACCAATTCTTCTTGCTCATTTTTTCGGTGTCTTCTTTAAATGGACAATATATTTTAAGGTAACTCCAATTGAACAGTCTTTATCAAACAGAAATAAAGAAAATAAAATGCAGATCTAAAATTGCTGGATTATCAGCAGAGACAGTGAATAGGTAACATAATGCTAATTCTCCTGTGTTATATTTCCTCAACTTTCAGCCACATCACAAGAAATGATGTTCAGGATTATCATTCAACAGTCACAGTAAAAGAACTGTAACTTAAAAACATACAAGATTATAACTCTCATTGAGGTATTTTGTAATCTCCAAAAAAAGGGAAAAAACGGCAAATCATCATATTTGCGTACACATGCGTGCATGGAGACAAGAGTAGTATTTCATAGAACACACAGATGTTAAATGAAAAGGATAAACACAAATTAAAAGTACAATTAAAAATGCAATTGTGAAAACAGACAAAGTCACACAAACAGAATATAATATTGTGTAACTTCTTAAGTGAATGGATTTGCCTGCCTATGTTTGATAATGCATGCTGAAAACAGAAATGTCATTTTGGTAGACCTTATCAAAGTTAAATGGCAGGGGTTTTTTGAATATACATTTAGAACATGGAAATCATGAAGAGGTTTTTTTTGCAGTAATTGCTCTTCTATCAAATTTTTAAGTAAAACCTCTCTCCTTTCAGCTAATCCCCACCTAACAAAATCCCATCATAAAACTGGGAGGGGGAAGGGTGGAGAAGTCATGGAACTAACCCGAGATTAATAAATCATCATACTATTGCTGTTCACTTGTTATATCCTTTCTCCTCAGCCCTTTGTCTACCATATATTCCAATATAGAGTGGGTAAATATGCTTGATTATTGCAGCACAATGAAGCCATTAGAGTGAGAAATCAGTATCCCTATGAAATCCCACGTTTGTGTGTTTAAATATGAAACTGGCAAACAGTTTAGAAGATTGTTTAAAAGTTACAGTGAAAACAGGTGTTTGTGTGACTTATACATATGTGCTCAGTATTTGGAATCCAGTTTTGGGCTGCTCCATAATAATACTACCACCAGAAGTGGCAGCAGAATATTGAGGGACAAAGCTGACAAGCATTTTTCATCAACAGAACATGAAGTGTTTTACAAAGTTGGGTAAGCATTTATACCCTCATTTTAGAGATGGTGTAATGGAGATAAAACAGGTTTTCTGACTTGCCCAAGGTACAGACAAATCAGAGAGAGCACAGAACCCAAATTGCCTTATACCCAGCTCCAGGTCCAATCCATTACATCCACTATGCCTGAAGGAAGACAATAAATTGATTAAAATACAGGAAGTCACTGTCCAAACTCAGCATAGGACAGAAATAAGTAAACAGCATAAGTGATTTTTTTTATTACAGTTTTATATTTTGACATTGTAATCTGCCAATCAACTGAGAGTATGGCTCCAAAAGTGCATGATCAACTGATGCACATTACTCCTGCCTATTCCATCAACATTTGTATTTCTATCCTCAACTTGACCAGCACTTAATTTTAGTATTTCCTTCTGAAGATTTGTTTTAAAATGGCAGTGAAATAAAAAAAATCATTGCCATCTGATTATGGGTATTCAGTGGTCTGTGTGAACAGAGTTTGGTGGTCTTATTTCAGCTTCCAGGTTGTCTTGCAGCATAAAGACTATAATTACAATGAACACTAAGTGGCAGTTAAAGCAGAGTAGCCAAAGACTGAATGTTCAGGGAGATTGAGTTACCCTCTCTTACCCTTAGGACATATCTCCACTGCAATCAAAGACAGCGGCGGATGGCCCAGGTCAGCTGAGTCAGGCTCATGGGGCTCGGGCTGCAGAGCTATAAAATTGTAGTGTAGTGTAGACACTGGAATCTGGGCTCTGAAATCATGCAAGAAGGGTAGGTCTCAGAGCCTGGGCTCCAGCCAAAACATTTACACAGGAATTTTATAATCCCGCAGCCCAATCGCCATGAGCTTGAGTCAGCTGATACAGGCTCACAGACTTGAAGCGTTGTGTTTTTTATGGCAGCGGAGACATACCCTAGGTGACCATCTTCCAGGTCAGAGTTGAGGCCTATAAATTACAGTAATGGGACTATATTGTACTCAGATTGTGATTGCGAGAATCATTTGACAGAATCTTCCCATGTTTTCATTTCCATCTATCTGTTCGGGCAATTATATGGTTCGGGCAATTATATGGTTCTCAATAGCACAGTTTCAGATCACAATATCTCAGCCCATCTGATAAGAACTATAGATTTGTGATAATATATAGACTTAATTTGCTTTATGCAAAATGAGAAAGTAATTTCATTTGATAGTCTCCCTTACTTTTTTTCCCCTTTAAATCTGATCTCAGCACATAACCTATTATTTTTCCTCCTTTTTTTCAGCCATATACTAGTCTCCAAAATGAAAAATGAACCAGTTTTCAGAAGCATATTTTTCCTTTCATACTTATTAACTTCAACTCTGAAGATAATTGGACCTTACATTTAAATTTAAAAATCAGAAAAATACTTTGGCCTATATAAAAACATATGTGCCAATTAAAAATCCTTAAAAATAACCCCCAAAACACATTTGCTATAAGTATATAATCACATTTAGAAAACTATAAATTATTTTTAAATTTAGTATTTACAAGCAATTAATTATAAAAACAGCCAGGTGGCTTTCATTACATACATGACTATTAATGTCATTGGCCTCATGCTGCTACCGTATTTAACATTTGCATGTGTTACATAACAATTTCCAGGTACAAATGAACACCTAAAAAGTCAAAGTTTTTCATGACACCACTATAAGCAGTTAATTTTTAATGTTTTACTATTGGTTTCCATAAAAGATGATAATCTTCAGTATATAATTAAAATAATATGTAGTTCTAACAAGTCAGGAAGTTATTTTTTCCCCATTGCTGTGTATAATACAAGTACAATTTTAAGTCATGTCTATTTTATAAAGTTAAATATTTAAAGCAAGAAAAACATGTTTATAGCTGAAAATTTAGGATTACAAAGCTAAGCATATATTAAATTTAATTAATTAATACCTCCTCCTTACAAACTGCTAGAGCAGTGTGATATTTTGCTACTTTATTTTCATGTTACCCCTTTACAGTGTGTTACCTTACAAATGTAGGAAGAGCATACACTTTAGAAAGCTTGCTTTCACCTCCACAAGCAGGGATAAGAAACTGAATCCCACAACACTTCCTTCCCACTAAGAATGTGGGAGAGAATATGAAGTTGTGCAGGAGGTCGGACTAGATGATCAAAATGGTTCCTTCTGACCTTAATATCTATGAAGTATAAGAGGTCATAAAATCCAAACTGTTCCTTATACCTGCATTATATATTTTTATAATGTCACTTTCACACAAGCTACACACCTAGCAGCAAGAATTTACAGAGAACATCCGAGAAAGTGATTCATGACATGATACAACTCTCCCCTGCAGTTTTTATTTCATTTTATTTCCAACCCCCAATCTAAAAAACCCTAAGATGTATACACTTCTTAAAGCTGAGTACCTGAGTACCCTTTGTACCCCTCTCTTTAAAGTGACATGATCACAGTAATTTCCCCCATATAAGGGTGCAACAGAATAATAATTCTATGGGAAACCTAATCCATGGACTAGATGAAAGAAGTTACCTTGAATGCAAGTATATTCTAACTTCACGTGGAGGCCAGCCATGCTACCTGTCTGAACTGCCAGAATTCCACTAACCAAAGAGTAGGTGGCTGAGTGGGTAAGCTGACTGACTACAACCCAGAAGGTTGTGGGTTTGAGTCTTGCATGATACAACACTGAAAGGAATCTCAATTTCATCCAGCTGCAAAATGCCCTATGGTCTATCAGGCGAGTGCACTCAAAGGTGGTCAGATGTGATGCTGGCCACATTGCTCTCCTGTGCACTGTTGGCTATGAAACAGTCTGCCTTAATTGCTTCAGTCTGATGAGCCACTGGCTTGGGGGAATTTTGAACTTTGAAGAAGCAAGAGGCAAAGGCAGTGTTGAAAGAAAGAGGGGGCGGAGACAGGGACAAGGGAAACCTAACATCCAAAATTACTGTTAAACATGGGATTAGCTCAATTTACAACACTCAAGTCACATGATTGTTCAAATTTTGTAATACGATAGTGGAATTGTCAAAATACAGTCAAAAGTCTACGCATGGGTTGTTTTGTTTTAAGTGCATACACAGAGGCTACGATTTTCAAATGGAACCTAAAGAAGGTGGGTACTCAAACTTAACTGAAAATCAGTGGGACCTGGACACCTAACTTCTACATATGCCTTTGCAAAAATCACAAGACTGTTTTAAAACTTAGCCATTTTATACTTATAAAGGTGACCCACAAAGAAATAAAAGTGATTGCGGCCTTAGTTGCTTTATAGTGTATAAAAGACCTGAAAAGTTGTTATTTTTTCGGTTTGTTCTTTACATTAGAAATATCAGGTCTTAATATGCTACAAGACTCTTAGGAAAACTGCAGAATTAGAGAGATCATGACACCACAAAAGGCAGGAGAATGGAAAATGAGAATTCAGAGGAGAAGTAATTTTTGGTCAGACTATTTAAATTTCTGTATGTTACTCATAACTAAGTTAACTCATTTCTCCTGTTAAACACTTACGGGAAAGTACTCTGTGAAATTCAATACCTCTGCTTCTTAACCTGAGACTTTCAATCCAGTTCTGCAGTAAAAACAGGGATGTCAAAATCTGGTGTTTTGTTTTTAAGCAGCAATTTGAAAATTGCAGGAATGAAAAGGGACATTTAAAAATCTGTTAATTGTAGTGGAAATAAATATGAAACTCAAATTTTCTTGATTCCACAAAGTACTTTGTTAATGTACCAGTTTTCACTAAACCAATCACAAAAAAAATCTTTATGTTAAAGTTGACTGTTTATATGTAATCTGTTACCTGGAAAAAAACAGAAGGATTCTCTAGCCACCTAATCACCATATCAATGACACATGCCACAACAGAGAAGCACTAGTTTATTTGATTGATCATGGTAGATAAACTCCAAATAACAGAGAAATTAACAAATGCTTGACATTTGCTCAACATCCATTATTCTGACACTGCTTTCAGAATTTCAAAGCCTGGGAGTATGCTTAATCAACATTCATATTCCCTAATGAGCTACAGGCACCATATTGCGCCCCGCCTTAGTACTGATGAAAACTGCATATTGGCCATTTCCAAAATGTTCTGGGACTCCACACAGGGCCCCTTCTCTCTCTTGTTCCTGTTCTGCAGTTTTCTTTTAAACACTTCCAAGACAAAAGCATCTGCCAGTTTTTCTCTCTGGGGACGTATGCAAAATGAACTTAACAGTTTTAAGGCAGGAGAAACCCTCACATCTAAATTCATTCATAGGACAGAAAAGGGCCTAAGAGGCCTCTCCAGGGACAAAACCCTGCTGAAATGTTCCCCGACAACAGTGGGAGCTTTATAAAATCTAAGTCCAGACAATTTCCAATTCAAATGCACAGCATAGCATGACCTTTGTCAGATCTATGAGTCCTAGATGCACCCACTATTTTTTTATTCTAACCAGCACAGACATTAGACAGGGCACTACAGCTAAGCAGGAGGTTCAATATTTGCATGCTCTTCTATTGTGAAAATGTAACAGTGACAGCACTGTGTCGAATTCTTTTCCCTCTAGAACTTTAACTCCATAGGAGAGGCATAGCTGACAGATGACTCTCCCAACATCTGTGTTATGTACACTGCACAGCTGAGGAACCTTGGATCACTGTCATACCATCTTGGAGCTGACCTACAACTTTCTTATATCTACCTATTATCTGAAAAAAAAATACACTATGATTTTAACAAAAAGTAAATACTGCAAGAAAGATTAACATAATTTATAATCTTTAAGCTGTTCACATAGCAGCTCAACATGTTGTATAAACGTCCTATACAAAATAATTTATCAGAACTGACATGGTGCACATCATTTTTATTATTTAATATGCTTACTAAAATTTCATGCATCAAGCTCCACTTCTGAAAGCACACAGAAAGCCCTAGAAAAATATTTGTTCATGATTTATTTTGATTACCTTTTACAGCTACATGACAAAGTGGAACTCACAAAATTACAAGGTTAAGGTTTACACAGCTATTGCTTCATATACTAAAATATAACAAATGGTTTCCATGTCTGTGTAGCGTTTTACTTGCATTTAGTAGTCAGCAGCACACTATGCTAACCCTTAGTTTTCTACTGAATATTTTAATGATTTTAAATACTGTTTACAATGAACATCGTGACCCAAGGTAAAAATGTTAGCGAGACTTTGTATATGGATTATTTTTGGTAAGGAAAGACAAGCAATGAATTCTATAAATTAAACCAAATCTATTGTTATCAATATGTAGTAAATATTGAGAGGAAAAACAAATAAAAAATCTAACCAACTATGAAGAAGAATTTTCAGATGTCACTAGAGGAGTTCAGAGTGGTTGCAGGTTCCTAGTGTAAATTTTAAACATATAGTTTGATCTTCTGTCTTAGCAGGAAGGTCAGAAATTGTATGCACTGGATGGCCAACAGGACTCCTGCCTATGAAAAGGATAAACCCAGAGGTCACACTGGACTACTAGAAAAATTATTTAAACTAAACAGAGATCTTTTCTATAAAAGCCTATCATTCTTTCAAATTGCCGATGACAAAGAAATTCAACAGAGATACATGAAAAACAGTGCCATCGCCTCCCTCTACCCCTCCATTTTTGGGGAATTAAATTTAATGATCAAAAGGTTGCATTTCTAATCTGAAAACAGAATAATGTAGAAACATATTTCTCATGTAAGTATCAGTTTATTTGTCAGACTGAAAACACAAACTATCCAGGTACTCCAATCACTAGAGTGTCTGCCAAGTATTTAAAAATACAAATCCCTCTTTCTTCTTAGCCTGTAGGAGAAATAGCTTGATTAGTTTACAGGTTTTCATTTCTTTATATCATCTGTGTTTTTCATTTAGCTCTCTATGACCATAGAATCATAGAAACGTAGGGCTGGAAGGTGCCTCAAGAAAACATCAAGTCCATATCCTGAGCAGGATGAAGTAAAACTAAACCATCCCAGACATGCATTTGTCCAACCTGTTTTTAAAAGCTTCTAATGATGGAGACTTCACAATCTCCCTTGGAAGCCTATTCCAGAGATTCACTACTCTTACCATGAGAAAGTTTTTTCTAATATCTATTTTAAACCTCCCTTGCTACAGATTAAGCCAATTACTTCTTGTCCAACCTTCAGTGGAGATGGAGAACAATTGATATCTGTCCTCTTTGGAACAGCGCTTAACATATTGGAAGACTTATCAGGTCCCCTCTCATTCTTTTTAAAACATGAGTTTCTTTTAATGTTTCTAAACCTATTTTATCATTTTTGTTGCTCTCCTCTGGACTCCCTCCAATTTCTCCACATCCTTCCTAAATTGTACTGCCCAGAACTGGACACAATACTTCAGCTGCGGCCTCACCAGTGCTGAGTAAAGGAGGACAATTACCTCCTACGTTTTGCATACAACCCTCCTGTTAATACACCCCAGAATCACATTAGCCTTTTTTGCAGCTTGTCTTTTGCAGGAGTTCCATAGTCTAGGTCAGGGGTGGGCAAACTTTTTGGCCCAAGGGCCACATCCATGTTGCGAAACGGTATGGAGGGCTGGGTAGGGAAGGCTGTGCCTCCCCAAACAGCCTGGCCCCGCCCTCTGTCCATTCCCTCCCACTTCCTGCCCTCTGACTGCTCCCCTCAGAACCCCCGACCCATCCAAGCCCCCTGCTCCTTGTCCCGACTGCCCCCTCCTGGGACCCCATCCCCTATCCAAACCCCCTGCTCCCCATCCCCTGACCGCCCTCCCCCAAAATCTCCACCCCATCCAACTGGTCCCTGTCCCGACTGCCCCCCAGGACCTCCTGCTCCTTATCCAACCCCCCTCCCCACGCTCTCTTACCAGAGCAGCAGAACAGGCTTATTGGAAAGCTTGGGAGGTGGGCGGGCACAAGCTGTGCTGCCCACACGGCAGCGCAACTGCAGGAGAGGGGGGACAGCCGGGTAGGGGCTGGGGGCTAGCCTCCCTGGCCAGGAGCTCAAGGGCCAGGCAGGACGGGCCCGTGGGCCAGTTTGCTCACCTATTGTCTAGGTACAGCTCCTGTAAAAGTTCTCTCTCTTTATTGACTGACAGTTTCATTGTTCCAGTGGAACAGTGAAGTAGAAAGCCATGAAAAGTGAGACACACACAATTTCATAGAGGATTCTGAATCTCAGAAGTTGACAAGATCTTCCTTCCATGGAGAGCCAGTGCAAGGAGCAGATCACTAGTTTGAGGGGTTTATGACCACCCATTCTAAGCAGATGAGCTGTAGCACTCTCTACCAGCTTTAGTTTTATCAGAATATGTGATTTCACTCCTATAGTCGCAATAATAAAACAAACGTGAAAAAACTCATTAGCAGGTTTGCGTCTGATAGGATGGTGTTCAGTCTTCTAGCCAGCACAGATAGAAGCAGGTGCTTTGTCTGACCATTGCTACTTGGGCATCCTATTACAATGATGAGTTCTAAAGGACCACATGAAATTATATGAGTGAAAACACTCCTCACTATGACTGAAGGCATTAATTGCATGCTGCTGGCACTTTTGTTCATGTTGTCTCACCAGTTCTCCAAACAGTTTTATATGTGTTATAAAACATGGGGAATTGGATTAAGCCAGTAGGATGCCGCAGATGAAGGAATAAATTGCCCCATCATCACCTTGGACTGCCTGAGAAGGACCTGTGCTATTTCAGGGCATTTTTGTTCATTCCTGCTGTTTCTTGGAGGCAGGGCAGGAATGTCTGGTGACCAATGGTACCAAATGCTACTGAGACACCTGACAGAGGCTGGGTATGGATGTATTTTCCTTTTGTATGTATAAGAGGAGGTCATCCACCAGAGCCTAGTCCAAGAAAGTGGCATTGGTGATTGCTTATTGCTAGCTTCTAAATTTACCTTGCTTAGAAAAGGGAGATTGGACACTGGGTGGTAGCTCAAGAGATCTCTAGCATAAAGCAATGTTTTCTGTAGTACTGGTTGGACTACTAGATGGTGCTTTAGGGTGGGTGGTAGATTCCCCTCATAAAAAGGTGGCCAACTTTTAGAACGGGTCCCAGGTATTCTGTACTCTCTTCCCACTCAAGAAGGAGAGGGGTCAAAGCAAAAAAAATAAGAGAATGTCTTCACAGGACCAATAAGAGGTTGTAGTTGCTAAAAGCCAAAAACATGGCAGAACTTAATATATAGGGTGAAATCTTGGCCCCACTCAAGTCAATGGTAGTTTTGCCATCATCTCTAAAGGGACCAAAATTTCATCTTCAGTGTGCAGGAGTTGATCAGATGTGTTAGTAACACTGACTCTAAGTAAGACATTGTTTCCTCAAACTTTCTTCTGGTGGATTGCCACTAAAATAATAAGGTAAAAGTGGAAATAGAGAAAAAAAGTTACTGTATTATAAATTCTCACTGAAATCCTTACCAACTATTCCTCAACATGAAATACAATTTAGCTTTCTAAGATTATTTTCATGTTGCAGACTATTATGCTGCTTTCAGTGAATAGGACACTTAGAAGGATAAACAATTACAAAAATGACTGTCACAAGAGCATACATTTTATTTTATTTAGTGATATGATAAGCTTAGGAGCATACATCAAGAGCAAAATAGTCTTGGTCATTAATTTAGGCAATAAATCATAGGTCTTGCCAACAATGATGGCAAACAAATGCTAACAAGGAAATGTAATATTTAATATTGCCATGTGTTATAAAAATGTAAGTGTATTTAAGACGTCTTAAATTTTTATAATAATTACATTTAATACATTACTGTTTTGACACATACAAGAATAAAATTTATAGATCCCAGTCTGTAGATGTTTCCTCTTCTGTGAATATGGAGTATATTCCAGAGATTTAAAAAAAAAAAAAAAAAAAAAAAGCAGCGCGCAAGCGGGAAAATAATATCTTATTTTTTGTAGTGAACATTGTCAGCACTGAAATTCATTAGATGAACAAGACTATACATGTGTACTTTACTGTAGTAGACAAGTATTTTTCTAATCTACGGGATAGCAAAGAGCTCAGTGTTTGGTACAAGGTTAACATAGACTTTAAAAAAATACAAAAGGTCAATATTTTAAATGATCCATGATAAACCTTGCCAAGTTACCTACATAAATTGCAATTTTTTATCCTACTACTCAACTTGCTTCTCCCTGCACATTAGTTTAATTCTTCCAGTGCTATGGTAAAATGTTCATCAACAAGATTCTTTGAAGAATCATTAAAAACAAAAGCTCTTCCAATACTTCTTACATACACCCATCATCTTCCCAAGAGCCATGAAAGCCACAGAACATTGCCCTTTGGTTCAAGTACTAAAATCTGAAAGCTCAGGGAAAGCTGTCATGATTTTTAGTCAGGCCAGCCACACTAGAAACAGAACCATTGTGCACATCTCTCTCTTTCCACTTCTATATCGCTCCCTCCAGTACAGCAGGCAATGGTCTCCTAGCAGGTAGAGCAGATAAGACTATGTTGACTTTTTCAAACAATCATTTTTATTTCACTGTAACATGAATGCTCAGTTAATGACTTATTTTGTTGGTATATCATTTTGTTTAACTTTCTTTTTCAATCAGCTCTCCCAAGTATCAACACAGTTCCCTTTCTTGCAAGTGCTACAGTCAATGCTTTAAAACACTTGAGGAAGCAGTGATCAGTGTATGGAAACTAAATTCTCTTCATTAAATCTACTGAAGCAGATATTAAAAATGCATTTAATATACTGGCGATGGTTTGTGGGCATCACTGACTGTGACAGGCCAGTTACTGATGAGCTGCTGTCAGACGGCCTTCTCAGCAGGAATCAGTCTAAGGCTGCTGAAGGACAGCAATATCTTCCCTTGTGTGTAAGCTCTATTCATCTCCCAAGTATTTACTAAATCACAGGCCTCTGCACACAAACTCTGCGTTTCAGCACATGCTAACAAATGATGGATGGCCTAGTCAATTCGTTATGTCCTGAAAGCGTGATTTCCTGCCATTCCAATCATCAAACCTCTAGAGCCTTCAGAGCTGATCAGTCCTGGAAAATATATTTTGCAGGCTCTATTAGAGTAGAGGTTCCTTCTATTAGAGTCTCAAACTTTTTTTCCTCCTGGCTGATTTAAAACAACAAACAACAACAAAAAACACACCACCACACAAAACATCACTATTATCTATGTAAAGTATTCAATGTTCAGGGTGTATATCATTAGTGTATTAGTAAAATAGGACTCTCCTAGAATATTAGCTAGTGGATTTAATTTGGCTAAATGAAATAAAAACATTCTCATTTTTACAGTAAACACATATATACCATTTTATAGATATGACCTCTTTATTATGTAACCTACAGAGCGTCTAAAACTTTTTCTTGTATAATGGCGCTCATTTGAACAAATACCTTCTAGAGGAATAGAGCACTCACAAGGACAAATTCCCTTTGTATTATTCAATCCCTGTGAAATACATCAACACAACTCCTTTAATTGTATTCCTGCTAAAGGGAGAAGCCATTTAGGAATAAACTTCATGTGTTCCAAAGATAGGCTGGCTGTCAAAGGTATAAAGATTTTTTTTTTTTTATTCAATAAGGTAATATTTGACACCTTCTTTTCTACATGCTAGGAGAACATTGTATATTTAGCTTTGCTGTCAATGACATATCAGAGCAAAACACACACATCTCATACCTTTTACTCAGACAAACAATTGAACAAGTTGATCTACTGCAGCTAGAGCGTCAGCTGTGCTTAGATACATTTTGGTTCATGGTGGGGAACAGAGCTGAGCTAACAAAGTAAATAACCATCTGGTGATCCTAAAAACTAAGTTTTCTATTTCTCTGCTTGTTAGGTATGATCCATTCAGATCCAGCACAAGCTTTTCCACATTGCCCTGCCATTCACCTCTACCTTGACCTGGAGATTAAGCTCACTTTTATTGCACACAGAGGTCATCTGTATTAGGTCAAAATTCAAAATCCCTTGTCAGCTAAGGTTGATATATTCCAACCTTTCCTACTCTAATGCATCAAATTTTTCATGGTGAGGTCATATTCAGTAGACAGTGTATTCAGCAATTTATTGTGCCATTGTAATATAGCTCAGACTATGATTGTCCACAAAGCTATCACATGAATAAAATATTTTTCACTATGAGGTACCACATCTCTTCTTCCAGTAAAACTCTTAACCTGAACTTGTTTTCAGACATCAGAAGAATGATACCATAAGTAATTGTCCCTGAAGGACAATCAGAATTACTATTTTTACCATTATAGTCCTTCGCCACACGAAATATGACTATAACAGCCCAAAATCCATGAGTCAATTAAAAAAAAAATCACATATGGTCAGTGTTAAATCTTCCATGCCATCCTTACTCAACAGCCACAATAATGTGGCCTTTAAATCTACAGACATCTGTTTGTCTTTCAGAGGACACCAAAGTTGCTACACGATGAAATATCACAAAGGACAAAAGTGCTACAACAGGCATATTACTATACTACTAAATATGATTACTACAACATATATGTAACTTTACAAACCATCACATTAAAGTATGTTGTGACCACCAAAAAGAGCATAATTAGTCTATTCCTTTAACAAGTTTATTCTTTCCTCTGTATTTAAGACAAGTGCACCTATTTTGAAGTATAGCACATTTAGGAAATTTATTTCCAGATATGCTTCAACAAGATACTGTTGTCTTTATACTTCACCATTAAATCCCACCAATCTCAATGGGCTTTGAATAAAGGCATGGGCTGATTTTAACAATTTGTTATTGTACAAATACCTCAGGACAAGAAAGACTCACTCTTTACCTAGCCAATATGACTGCTGCAATTCAGAGGCTTCCCCACGTGACAGTTCCTGCTCCATAGCCATCATAGTTGAACATTTCACAATTGTAACAAGCACTGCTCTTTGCAGAGATGAACTAACAAAAGAAATAAGCTATAGATGTCACATCTCAGCTATAACAACCCTGCATACATCTCAGAATAGACAGAGGAAAATAAAATAAAAAGTCTTCAACCCCTTCAAGTATGGACAAATCTACTCCACAAATGTAAAAGCAAAAAACAAACAAACCTTTAAGAGAAAAAATTCATACTTCACCCAAAAAATAAGCCCTCAAGCTTTCTTCTTCCTCATTAACTCTACTAGAGAGAGGTAAGCACAACTTTCATTTTGGCTGTGTACTACTGCAGTCTCACATAGATTTTGGTAATTTCATGAAACTTGTCTTGCATATATAGTAAAAAGTTCAGGTCAAGTCTTGAAAAGAGACTTTGCATTTTAGCATTAAACAGAAATTGTATGCATGCACGTGCCGGGTTACTTATATACAATAGCTTTTGGGAAGCCATATCCCACCTTGCTGAATAAGTTTCACTTAGAGTCACATTCTCAGTCATACATATATTCTACTTCATAGCTAAAAAGTAGATTAACACCCCCCCCCAGATTCAAGACAGCATTCAGCCTTTTATCAGCTTTTTTATAACAAAAGTTACAATTTCCACATTGCAACTTATTCAAGTAATTGGGGACTTATATTCTAATTCACTTACTATAAAGTTATTTTGACTGTAATAGAGTTCATTGTAATTGGTTATTACGACATACAAGATTTCAGTAAGTTTATCCAGAATTTTTCAAGCCTCCAACTGACTAAGACCTCATCCCGTATTCTCAGGCCATTTACATGCTTAGCTAAATGTAGCTTGAAGTGTAAGTTAAATTTTAAATTCTATTAGCTTTTGCTCCAAATACTATTGACAAAGCAAAACAGTAGTCAGGTTTCAGAGTAGCAGCCATGTTAGTCTGTATTCACAAAAAGAAAAGGAGTACTTGTGGCACCTTAGAGACTAACAAATTGTCACCCATAAATGATGGTATTGAGTTTGAAGGCTCACAGATAGAAAAAAATTAAAACCTCTCAAGGAAACTAGTATTTGTATAGGCTGCTGGAGATGGTATATATTCCAAATAAACTAAATTGGTGCACTACTGCAAAGAGTTGCCACTTTTAAAGACAGAATTGAAACATATAATGACTGCTTAGGTTTACATATCTACCTGAGGGCTGAATCCTGCTTTTTCCTCACGAGTGAGTAGTCCCATTGAAATCAATGAGATCATTTGTGTAAACAAGGCATGAAAAATTCACTCACTGATAGCCACCAGGAAAATGTCCCCAGCAAGTGGTAAGGAGGAGCAGAGAAGAAGGGGGTTTTAGCTATGAATTTTTCCTGTATTTAAAATTTCATATTTTAATAACAATGCTTATAAGTCCTTACAAATGCCAAGACAGCCTTCCAAGTGCAAGCACAAACTGTTATGCTGCTGTTTTCTTAAATCTGAAAACAAACAGCCTGCTATCTCTACAACTTATCAAGGGTTCCCAATCTCCGCCCAACCCGATCACTTTCACTTTCTGCTACTATTCAGAAACCCATGGGTAGCAGTGAAACTGACAAGAATCATGTCAATTTTACTTGCTGTTTCTTAGAGCTTTCCCAGGCAGCAGATGACTCAGGGACCGATGCTACTCATGAGAAAGACGACACTCCGCCTTTCTTCCTTTACAAAATAAAAGGAGGCTGGGAGAGGTAAAACAACAGGAACCCTTACCCTCCCATCTCAAAACAGCCAGAAAGCTCTGGGTGGTAGTGATGATGCTGGAAAAAGAGGAGGAGAGTGTGCTTACCTGATTTATATATATTTTAATGAGATGACAAATGTGGTTGATAGAGGTAATAGCGCTGATGTATACCTATGCATATGACTTGGTACCGCTTGACATTTTAATTAAGAAACTAGAGGACCACAAAAATCAACATGGCATACATTAACTGGATTAAAAAGTAGCTATCAGGGTCTCAAAAATTAATTGTAAACAGGGAATCATCATTGAGCAGGTGTGTTTCTAGTGGAATCTCACAGGGAACTTTTCTTAGACATATTCTATTTACCATTTTTATCAATAGTCTGAAAGAAAAGATAAAATAATCACTGATAAAATTTGCAGATGACAAAAAGATTAGGGGAAGTGGTAAATAATGAAGAGGGTAGATCATTAATACAGAGAAATTTGGATTATTAAGTAATCGGGGCACATACAAACAATATGCATTTCAGTATAGACAAATATCTATCCTGGAAAGCAGAGACTGAAAAAGATTTGGGATCATGGTGGATAATCAGATGAATATGAGCTCCCAGAGCAAATGCTGCCTAAAAAACTAATGTAATCTTTGAATACAAAAAGAAGAGACTGTCGAGTAGGAGAAGGGAGGTTATATTATCTGTTTGTTTGGCACTGGTGTGACCACTACTGGAATACTGTATCCATTTCTGGTGTCCACAATTCAAGAAGGATATTGAAAAATTGGAGAGGATTCAAAGAGTCACAAGAATCATCTATGGATCCATGCCTTATAGTAAAAGTTCCAAGGAGCTCAATTTATTTTTCTTAAATCAAGAAAAGGTTAAGGGGTGATTTTTTTTTATTGGAGATTACCGTGTCTTGTTGGATTTTTGAATTAAGGACATAGTCTATGGAACTGCAGCACTGCACCCTCCACTCTAACAAAATGGAGTGTAATTGGCAATTTAAACATAAAAGTTAAAGTTAACTGCATCATTTTACTAGTAGTAGTAGTACTAGTAATCATTGTCTTTTACAAATGGAAAAAACCTATCAGTTCATAGAATATCAGGATTAAAAGGGACCTCAGGAGATCATCTAGTCCAACCCCCTGCTCAAAGCAGGGCCAATCCCCCAATTTTTGCCCCAGATCCCTAAATGCCCCCCTTAAGGATTAAACTCACAACTGTGGGTTTAGCAGGCCAATACTCAAACCACTGAGCTATTCCTCCCCTCCCCCCATGCTGTAGTTCTGTAGTATGCAACTCATGACACCCCCACTGCACATATATAGATTTGTAGGATCAAAGTACCTGGTAAAGGATATGTGGGGAGGTGAACAGAAAGTTCCTGAATGTGTTTGAAAGTCTGTGTAATATTAAATCAACATGTTAAACCAGTGCAATTTTGTGTATGAACACTCATAACAGATTAGACAGTCCACAATCCAAATTGCATCAGTTTACCTAAAGGTGTGATGTTAAACTGATTTAATTAAATTGGTGTAAGTTGTGTGCATAGACCAGGTCTGGGATGATCTATTTGTAAATAGAGGAAAGGGAAAGCTCGTTGAAGGTTGAGGGCTGGTGTACACTGAAACTTTACATCAGCATAGCTACTTCTCTCAGAGGTGTGAAAAATCCACACCCCTGAGAGACATAGCTATGCCAACCTAAACTCCGTGTAGACAGTACTAAGTCAATGGAAGAATTCTTCCATCAGCCTAGCTACTTCTTCTTGGGGATGTGGATTCACTACAGTGACAGAACCCATCCCATTGCTGTAATCTGTGTCCACAGTAAAGTGTTACAGTGGTGCAGCTACAGCTGTGCCGCTGTAGTGTTTTAAGTGTAGACATTCCCTCATTCTACAGCTAACGCTACAAGGAGTATGTCAGCACTAGAATGCTATAGCGTCACAGCTGTAGTGGCACTGCTGTAGTGCAGACACAACAGCAACAGAATTTTTTCATCAATTTAGCAGTGTCTATACCAGGGGCTTAATTTGACTTAATTACATCACACAGGGCATGACATTTTTCATAACCCCTGAGTGACATACTTAAAACAAGCTAACTTTTTAATGTAGACCAGACCAAGTGGGCTAAGTGGACTCCAATCTCTGCAAAGCCTGCAGCTATTTCTGGGATCTCAAATGCTGAAAAATTATTTTCATTTATTTTTAAATATTAAATTTGGGAAGGAGGCGGGATCTTGCTTTGTAACGGAAATGGAAGCCAGATATTTGAAAGTCCTCTCATGGAATCTTCAGTTGAATGATTTTCCCAACTTCTAGCTTGACGATTAATAATTCCCAGTGGACAGTTGTCACAGTCACAAAAAAATGCAACCACAATGTGCATTTTTACTTGCTACCTCAGCAGAGGTTAATGAGAGAATGAGAAAGGAGGCTGAACTACCCTCTTACTCATAGAGGTAGTCTATCCAGCTCAGTGTTGAAGCATATTGTAGAGAAGTTGGCGTTGCACAATTTATTTTCTGCAGAGAAATACATTTAGGCCAGGGAAAGATCGTTACTTTAGAGTAATTCACCAACTCTAAGGCTTGATCTACACTAGGAACTTACGTCAGTATAACTACATTGCCCAGGTGTGTAGAAAATCCCCATCCCATAGTGATGTAGTTATTCCGACCTATTCCCCAGTTTAGACAGTGCTGTGTCAATGGGAGGGCTTCTCCTGTCCACATAGTTGCCACCTCTCAGGGAGTTGGAGTATCTTCGCCGACAGGAGAAGCTCTCCTTTCAGAACAGGTAGCATCTTCACAAAACCAGCAAATTGTAAACCACTCCCCCTGAACAAACGTTATGCCTACATAAAGCACTGAGAATATAGTCCTAAATATCCAGAAAGCATAAGTAAATCCCAAATGGCTGACACTATCACCTCATAAGCCTCATATCATCACCCCCTTCCCAAAAGCCTCAGAAAGGTGATGAGCTTTGCAGCCTCATGAATGTTAACAAACATGACCTCTATCATAGCTAGCAGGAAGTAAATGAAAGAAATGAGGCCCAACTCCTATCATCCATGCTCTTCAATGTTATCTAAGTAGGTATTTACCTGACTGTGTTGGTGATCTTAACTGCAGCAATATCAGAAGGTGAGATTGGTTAATGCTCATCTAGGCAGGTGATCCTTGACTGGGCCTTCAACCAACCCAACAGTGGCATGATGTGTAGGGAAAAGTTACACCAGGGTCTGCAGGCCATTCCTTTCCCTGTACTAGAAGGGAAGGGAAATAGCATCCCAAGTAGGATTCCGCCTCAATTCCCCCAGACAGGGATTAAGGCAATGATGGCTCCCTCAGGCAACTGGATCCATCTGGAGTTTGGAGGTTCACACAGGGTAACCAGAGGCCTCTTATTTGGGGGGCATCTTTTATTTTGTTCCTCACCAGCTCACACAAGATAAACATTACCCCTAGATGACTGTATGCTGCACGATGAGGGGCATGTGTGTGTGTATGATTTTGAACCATGTAGAATTTTGTACCATGCAGAAAACCACCATGCCCTTAGAAACAAGATCTAGCTCCTATAATCCACGCATGGAGATTGCAGGCCACCCCACCAGCCCAGAGGAGGGGGGGCTGCACTGGCACAGGGTGGCAGTCCAGGGGTGTGGAGTGGAGACAGACTTACCTAGGGAATCTCTCCTTCAGCTTCCTCAGGCTCTGTCTGGTGGGCTGCACGTGCCCCAGGAACTGGGCTATTTCATCATACTGGGCTTTACTCAGCTTCATGCCTCGCCCTCAGGAACCTGCCAGTCACACAACGCAGGGCTGCAACAGCCAGAAGGGAGGAGGGGGGCGCGCCCGCTCTAATCCTAGGGGCTGGGGAGAGAGGAGAATGGCGCGGCAGCCGCCGCAAGGCTTCCGACGCCCCGCGCGAGCGCCCAGCGTTGAAAAAGCCCAGCGCCCATGCGCGACGGTTACCGGCTCCTGCCGCCCCGCCCTTCAGGAATAAGGAGGTGGGGGAGAACGAGCGGCGGCGGCCGCGGCGGTTGGGAGGAGTCAACGCTTGAGGGCGGGGCCGCGCCGCGCCGCGCCGCCGGCTCTTTCGCGCTGTGGGCAGGCTCTGGCTATGCCCAGGAAGGTAGTCGGTGCTGCGGCTGCTCTAGTCCCACGGTGCGCCTCCTTTCCAGCCATTGGCGCAAAGGGAGTGGAGGGCCGTGCCTGCCCCCCCCCAGCTAAATAGAGCGGTGACTCTGTGGTTGCTGCCCTTAATGGTTGCATACCGTAGTGCTGTTCTTGGCCCCTGCCATGGGAGGTGGAAGTGCAGCCTCCGAAAGGACCGTTTGGGGAGGGCCAAGGGGGGAAAGCGTGAACCCTTCACTCACCTTGAGAGGGATTAAAAAAAAAAAAAAAAATGGGGGGATTTGTCCCGTGACTCGCTTCCTTCCACGGACCAGGAAGTGGTTCACAGCGCCAAGAATGTGACTAAAGGCCTCATACAAGCTGTGTAGCCATTGGGGGATACAGGGGGGCAAGTTTCGGAGTAGCAGCCGAGTTAGTCTGTATCCGCAAAAAGAAAAGGAGGACTTGTGGCACCTTAGAGACTAGCAAATTTATTGGAGCATAAGCTTTCGTGAGCTTCAGCTCGCTTCATCGGGAAGGACAAGAGTTGGCACCCTGTGTGTATCCCCAGAGATCTATGGACCCTAAAACTGTTACTCGGAGGTCAGGCCTCCTGACCAACTCTGTTACCTTTAATCCCCCTCTCCCTTAGTCCTTTTGCCTTTTCTGCTTTCAATAAGACACTGATGTGCCACTCCAGTCCCTTGTTTCAACTTCTGTAGTATTTTTAAACTAAATTACTTTTCACCATTGTCACTGTTTCTTTATTTGGTTCTGTCAGTTTCAACAGAATAAATATAGGGGTCAATGTCATATTTGTTTCTAGCTAGCGTCTTCCTCTCATGCAGTGTACTTTTGGAATTGTAAACTCAGTACAGTAAGGTTAGTGTACCTAGCAATAATTTAACCTCTAAATAAACCTATTACAATAGGATTTTATAAAATATAATTTTAAGAAAACTACTCCTATTATGGATTTTATTTTAGTGCTGTGTATTTAAAAATTGTCTAGAAATACCTGGATGATAGGAGCTCCTTTTTTAATAAATAATTGTATGTTGTTACCCCCTTCTTGATCCCTCTTAGACAGTTTACAGGATCTTATGGGTTGTTTTGGTTAGGAGGAGAAAAGATGATGGAGTCAGGGATTTCTTTGATGCACTCTTGTTTATTTACAAAGCCTTGGTTCCATGAACACAGTAGAAACCAAATATAAGATAGCTTCTTTGCTTACAGTTCCAGTCCTCTTTAAAAAGCCAGCACTTTATCAAAAGCTCTCTCTCAGCTTTTTCTTAGGGGGAGTCATGCTCATAGCTTTCTGGGGCTACTTTATGCCTTCTCTGTTTCTGTGGTGTTTCTGCCCCTTCTCTTTCACATACACTCCTGCTATCAATCCCTTGTCCCTTGCCTTTACATTCTGCCCACATAATTCAGATTCCTGAATGGCTTTACATATGACCAGTGTTTTAGGTGGTGGCTCGTATTGTTTCAGATATTGCTAAACAAAGGGGCATTTAATTGTTCCCGCATGTAGCCTGAATGGAAGGCATCTGTTATGCCCACCAGCTTTAGCAAGGTTTCTCCCAACACCCAGAATAATAATATAAACTTGAGACCCTAATTCTGCAAAAAATTATACATGTACTTAATGTTATACATGCTAAGCCAATGGGACTACTTACATTTGTAAAGTTAAGTACATCTATAAAGTCGTAGTGCCAATACCATGTTTTTAGATATAGTGAGTCAATCCACAAATCTTTGAAACTGACTTAGAAATCATGAGAGATTAAAAAAATAATATTTGAGATCTTTGTGTTTGCCTCCTGGTTTTGAGCCTTTAAACATTGGCATAGTTTGACTTCTATATTGGGGGCGGAGGGGCAGCTCAAATCTGGCCAACGGGGCTGCACATGGGGGCAGCAAATTCTGCACCTGCCCAAGCCTTGCAGTTTGTGGGGGAATGCCCCCACTCCCAAACTATGGTCATGCCTTTATGGTTCACATTTTCAAGTTTTTTGCTCCCGTGAGAGCTAGAAATTTGCTTATAAGAAAAAAGAAAGCTGATATTCTCACGGGGTTGTAAGAGCTTGGGCTTTAAGAAAAACACCAAAGATTTTGAAACTTGTGATAAATTTTTGCTTTTAGGCAACAACAGGGTATGTGCTGAAATGTTTGAAGGAGAGGAAATTAACTGTGGGCAGGGTACTGTGGTGTGTCCGCACAGAGTCCCCTTGACTTCAGTGGGGCTGTGTTTGCACCCAAAAGTCTTCCCGTGGCCTAATAAACAAAATAAACAAAAACATATTTTTAAGTTTCAGTGAAAACAGTGATTTGTGTTTACTTCAAAATTCCCATGCAGAAATTGCAACCAATCTGGTACATTTCACATAGTGGCTGAGAAACAAAAAGTGAAACTGGCTAGAAATAAACATGAAATAAATCAGTCTATTTTTCACAGTCTTTGCTGAGAGAAGGGAACAAACAACATTACTGGTGGAAAGTAAACTATTTTTTAAAAACAAGTTGAATGATCTAAAGTACTAGTGAAAGAGGCAAACAGTTTCTATTTACACATTTACATACACATTTTAACCTAACAGTAGATCTTTAACTTTTCTTTTTCATCGAAGTGGAGAACTTGGCCCCATACTAGCAAGATTCTATTTGTCCACTGATTACTTTTGGAACAGAAAAGGTAAGTTAAATTTGTAAATGAAAAAATAATAATATAGTATCCATTTTTTCAAGTTGTTCCATACAGGCAGTCCTCGTGAAAGAACCTGTGCAGAAGTCCTTGAAACCAATGAGGCTCTACCCATGTGAGACAAAATGCAGGACTTATGATTTACTTCCAACTTTTAAAATATGAATTAGGCCCTGATGCTGCAAAGGTTAGTTAAGTGTGTAACTTTACTGATGCAAGTAACCTCATTGAGTTCAATGGGATTAGCCATGTGAGTAAACTTCTATGCAGACATAAGACCTTGTAGGATGAAACCCTAAATATAATAAAAATAATAAAATAGCTTTATGGTTAAAGACAGCCGTGCCAGCGATTTGTTTGCATTTGTAATGACATATTGTCTGTTCAACTCTATTTTTAAAATGCGGACGGAGGATTCCAGTCAGAAATACACTGATTTTTGTTACAATGTGGCCTTTTTAAAAAAAAAAAGGCTGATTTGTTGTTTTTTAAAACATTGGTCAGTACCAGGACACCAGCATATGCCACAATCTCCATAAAATGTGAGCTGTCCAGGACACTTCAATACAGAGATGTCACAGATACATTTGATAGAAATTGGGAAAGATCCCTATTTTAAAGGTGGCTTGTGTCTGAGATCAGCATCTGTCTGAAGTTTAGAGTTTTAGTACTGTGCTTGTTTACCTGAAGAAACCCAAAGAAATGAGAGAAAAATAAGGTGAAATGTCGCTAAAAGAGAGCATAATTTAAATAATTTCTCTGCAAACGTTACTAACTATTCTACAAAAATATTACAAAGAAAATTCAGTAGTTCTATTCAAACTTACTGTTTTAAAAATTTGGAAGCTAATTTCAGTTAAGACATGAAGCAGCGATTTTGATCCTTTTTTAAGACCAATACAGTCTTCATTATGGATTTGCTACTGAGGCCTCCATAAAATATGTTTGCATATATGTATTTGTATATGTATGTATTTATGTCTATGTAGAATCTCTAAGAGCTTAGAACAAAAGGAAGTATGTATATCTATATATAATCCTTAAGTAGGTGGCTTTTGCCATGTTTATTTTATAAAATCCAGGGTATGGTTTCTAGATTTAAAAAATGAAATTTGTGGTGGGCAAAACTTAGAATAAACATTGATCTTACTGTTCCTGAAAACTTACTAAGAGTAATGAAGGAAACACATTTGAATACAGATGGACTGATCACAAGTTCACAGCTGGAGTTTTTCTTACTGAACTAAATACCACTTTGTTGTCATTTCCCCCCCTGCATTCTCTTAGCAGCAACAGAAATTGTAGCACTGAAAAGAATGGGAATCATACACGCATTCTCTTTCTCTCTTTTTGTCTCTTGTGCCTCCACTATAACTATATATCCCCTTCCTCAGAGACCAAATACACAAAAATGATACAAGATCTTTCCTTAAAGCAGAAATAATCATATTAAATATAAAAAGATTTTATTTTCTTTAGCTCTGAAAAGTAATATCTTCATTCTTTAATATTACAACATGCTGGGGAAAACTCTTTTCAGTATGATATCCATTTTAAGCCCCACAAGGGTGTAATTTTCCTAGGCTCCAGAAAGGCTCATTTTCCCCTTTCTTGCCAAAGATTAGAATTACCTGTATCGCTTCTTCCGGAAATGGAAGTTTTATAATAATTACCTGCTCCTTCCTCACTGCTACTTCTTTATAAACAAATAAATTATGCTCTTAAAAAAAAAAGTCTTGCTGTCTTCTTTGTAGGATAATTTCCATTGAAAGTGATTTTTAAATTGTAATGTTACGTTCTGTAAATTGTAGATTTAGCTGTGTACGTTTCCCAGGTTCAGTACTAAATGTTATTGAATTTTTTTTAACAAATGTTACTTCATTTTACCAATCAGAAAAATGGCATAGATTAGAACAGGGATGTTAGATTGCCAGTCCATAGACCAGACTGGACTTATTATTTATTAGGTCCTCATAACAGACTGTGATTCTGTGAAATTCCAGATTTTATTTAAAAATAAAACAAATAAACAAACTTTCTGGCTCTTATGGTCATTAAGAAAATCTAACAAACATCAGCCACTGTAGTATGGTCTCTGAGTGAAGCAACAGCTTTGAGAGATGTGAAATCCCCCCCATTTATCTAAATGACATGTTAACTTTGAAGCCAGGGCCTGAATTTCTAAAAACATAAATGGGACAATTCTGCATGCAAAATGCATGTGTCCTTGCACACCCAATTTACATGGGTAATTATTGCAATTACATGTGCAAATAGCCAAGGAAACAACAGCAGAAACAGAGGTAGTCCTTCCAGAAATAGTCCCCTGCATAATTTTTTTCCATTGAGCAATGCTAACTGCAACAATAATTCTACCAACTAAAAGTTTAGTTATTAAATAAGAGCCTTAATCCTACCTCTGATCTCAGGACAAACTATCCATTGTTATCAGTGGGAGATCTGTGGTGGATTGAGTATAATATATGGCCATAACTTGTATCCCTGGGCCACAGGCCATAATTAAAACTGCAGTTCATCACTTTCCACAAAAGGAATTTAACACCCCCTTTGTTTTGAATGGAAATGGGAATGGTATGTGGTATCTTTGGTAGACAACATACAGGACATATTAGAAACTAATTTTCAACTGTCTGCTATGCTGAAGGCATAAGTGTATATCCTTTCTGATGCATTTGATCCATAGATCAAATCCTTTGAACTTCAAGAAGAGGATAAAGTTTCTGTTATTAATGAAACGGCCATAAAATCAGATACAACTGGCATAAATTCTACCATCCTTTCTTTTTATTTGTTTGAGTAGATGATAAAATAATACATCACATATGCATATGGGTAAAGAAAAAAAAAAGTCACAGATTACACTGCTTTCATATGTGTCATAACAAACGTACCAATATAGCTTTCTTTATAATATGAAATATAACATGAAAACAGGTTTCAGTGTAATATATTTGTCCCTGTCTTGAAAGTTGGGTTTAAAACCTGGTTTAAAAAGTAGTCCATATTCCCTTTGTAGGGTAAAACTCACCTTCCTGAAAGGTCATACATAAACCAAAATTCTGTACTTGTAATGTTGACTCCAGCTAAGTACAAGTTTCTATCTGGGAAACTTTTTTTTTTTAAATAGTCCTAATGTCATGGTTCTAAACAGTTTTTTTTTTTTAATGGGAGTCAGCTGAGGAAAGAGGATTTCTTTCCCTATTTGTGACTTCCTGCATGTCTGGAGGAGCAGAATCCCTTTCACTCCTAAAGTACTGATCTGGGGAGCCCATCATGAGAAGATTCGGCGATGTGTAATAGAGGAAATCCCCTTCCTGAAGGATTTTAGGAAATCTGCAGGGCTGGATTAATGAGAAAAGCAATGGGATCAGAGAGGAGCAGAACAGCAGATACGGGGGTATTTCACCTCTCCTCTCCTATGGATAGACTGAAGTACACAGGAAAAGAGCCCCATTCCTGTAGAGCTCAGGAGATTCACATATCCTGGCAAACCCCTTTTCATTTGCATCAGCTCCCAGGTGACCATTAGGGGGGCCTGTTCTGACTCCTTCCTCACATAGGCTTCAGGCATTCTTTGTTGCCTGCCCAACTCCACCAGGTTGTATGAACCCTTAATCCTCTCTTTCTCTGAGAGTATGGCCTTTCAAGTTGGATGATGCTCTTTAGATGCTCAGCTTGTCTGATTAACTTTAATCTTGGAAGGAAAAAAACTTTTTTTTCATTGACAAGCCTTCATCAGTCATTTGACCACCTAGTTTAAAGTCTTTGGAGCTGACAAGGCAATATGATGTCACTATTTAATATCTAAATGGCTTTTAAAATTAAAGTTTAATCAAGTAAGTTTGTTCCTGAGCACTAGATCAGTTATAAGTAATGTAACTAAGCTTTATCTGTCTCATTCTTTCTGGAGTTTTTGCTACAAAATGGTTTTAAAAGGTAGACATCTTTTCCAATTCTGATCAACACCTGTATTTTTAGGTTGTCATCATTCAACTACCCTTTGTCCAATTTGCTTCAAATTAGGTAGAGGAATTCTACCTTGATCAAAGAACAGATTATCAATTGAGTTACAGGAGTCGGCAACCTTTCAGAAGTGGTATGCTGAGTCTTCATTTATTCACTCTAAGGTTTCACATGCCAGTAATATATTTTAACATTTTTAGAAGGTATCTCTCTATAAGTCTATAATATATAATTAAACTATTGTTGTATGTAAAGTAAACAAGGTTTTTAAAATGTTTCAGAAGCTTCATTTAAAATTTAAAGTAAAATGCAGAGCCCCCCGGACCAGTGGCCAGGGCCCGGGAATTATGAGCGCCACTAAAAATCAGCTCACCTGCCGCCTTTGGCACTCATGCCATAGGTTGCCTACCCTGAGTTTGATATTCCTTCCTTTATAGATTTTAGAATGGGAGACAAAATGAGGCTTAAAATAGAAGTTCATTTGCAACTATCACAATAATGTGGCTACTAGTATTTCCTAATGCCCACAGCAAACATAGTTATCTCATCCTCTTTTTTTTCACCCATCTGTTCATATATGTTGTTTCAAACTATTTTAGCTTTTGTTCCTGTTTAATTTAAAAAAAAAAAGGCTTATTTTTTGGCCCAGGTCTGAAATATACTTACTCTCATTAGACACTCCAGTACCATAGAAAAACTAGAGCATGCTTCCAGATAACTTAGTAATAACTATATCTGTGACTGGATTAATAAACGCCTCCACAGGATATAGTTATTACCTCATAAACAAGAAGCACCCTCAATTTATCATTTAATTTACATCCATGTGTTCTGATGATCTTGGTGAAAGTAATTATATTGTGGAACAAACCACAACAATATGTTCAATTTGTGGAGGGTGTTTTAAAAGGGGGGCAGGAGATAAAATAAGTTAAAAAGGAAATCATATCAACTGAGCCATACATCACTGTTAAATATTGACTATTTTGCCAATTCTCACACTGATAGTTCATTGTACATTTCTATTTTTTTTCTTAAATGTATTCTGATGATTGCTTAATATCACAACAATGAGAAGAACTTGCCAAGAATGGAACAATTATATGTAGTAGAATGTCAACTGAGAGAGACATTCTTTGTTTTTTTTTCTTCTAAATGTTCAGGATAGTTAGTTATTCATACTAGCAGAAATTGTTGATGCAAATTAACATATCCATTATCATAGAACATCAGGGTTGGAAGAGACCTCAGGAGGTCATCTAGTCCAACCCCCTGCTCAAAGCAGGGCCATTCCCCAATTTTTGCTCTAGATACCTACATGGCCCCCTCAAGGATTGAACTCACAACCCTGGGTTTAGCAGGCTAATGCTCAAACCACTGAGCTATGCCTCTACTCCCCAGTGATCTACATTCCTTAAATATATATTTTTTTGCTTTCAAAATAAATTATTTTAACATTATATATGCATTTATGCAACATATTTAAAACATTACTTATGCATTTAGGGCCTAATCCAAAGCCCATTAAAATCAGAGGACAGTCTTTCAGTGACTTCAGTAAGCTTTGGATCAGACTCTTATTACAGATGTGTGTACTGTATTTTACGTAACAAGTATAAAACAGTATAAGAATTTTGAAAAATTTATTATTTAGAATCTGGTAAGATATGACTGATCACTGTTCTTTCTATTGCACTTGAGAGAATTATTGGCTGTGGACTGCACTATGGCTGCTTTACATGTGCAAAGGAGCTCTGAATCTACTGGATATGGTCCCTGGAGGATTTCCCCTATGTAGTGTGTAGGGACATCCTCAGCTGGAGTAGAGCTCCCATAGTGACCCTATGCAGCTGGAAGAGGCCAAGGCTTTCCATGCTGCCAAAATGGACTTGGGGGTTGTTTGGTAGCTCGCACAGATTAGAGTGCCTGAAGGAAGATATGCCTGGCAGAGTTTCCCAAGGTTCTTAGGAGTCAAAGGGCATCTTTGTGCCTTCCTTCCCTCCTCTTCAGTTGCAGGTATGGATCAGGCCCTGAGACTGTGACATAAGCCATTTTGTCTGATTCCAGCAAGGCTACTGGCTATGACAGATGCGGTGGGTTTTTTATTTTAGAATGTGTGTACTTGACAACTAGGTATTGGATGGAGACTAGCATGTAAATATTTCAAAAATGCTATCTCTGTTATGATTACTGATGGCAGTTTTACTTTCTTGCCTAACACTTACCATTATAAGACCCTGATAGTTGATTATATATTTGCCAAATTTTAACTGTTCAGGCTGGAATTTTCCATTCTGAGTGTCTGCTTCAGGCTGAATTTTTTGGAAAACGCAAATAAAAATTGTCTGCTATTTATGAGCACAAGGTTTGAGGAGATTTTGTTTTGCCCATATTAAAAAAAATGTTACAGCCTTGTTTGTTGAAAAGTTCTAGCATATCCAAGCTTTGGAGTATGGACTTGAAATTTGGCACTGATCTGGGATCAGTGTTGCTTTCTACTACTCCCATGAAAATGCACACTGACATGACAAAATTATAAACTACTGAAAATCTTCATTTGCATTTGCTCAGTAGAAGTTTGTTAGAGGTTGGCAACAAAATTATCTGAACATCCTGTCTGTAATCAACATGCTTCATTTCCATAATGCTCTGTGCCAACCACACTGAGCATGTTCCACCCACCTAGGGATTATTGAGCATGCTGTAGTCTGAGGCCGAGCAAACCTTTTCATGCAATTGCTCTTTCCCGCTCCAGAGCGCCACTGTGGCACCTGAACTGAAAAAGGCAGATTGTTTCTTCTGTACTGGAAATGCTCTCCCAGGCAGAGTGGAGAATGAGGAAGCAGCCTGATTTGAATGTTGAGGAGTAAAGAGCAGGAGAGGAGATGCGTGGAAAGACTGGGGTGTTCAGGCTATGCGGGAACAGGAGCAAGAAGGACAGAAACCAAAGAGGGCAGGTCATGGGGGTATGTAACCAGAAGAGAGCACTTACAGAACCTGGTATTGAACTCAGAATCCGAGTCTCAACATATATCTACAGTCAGCAAATACTTTCATAGAATGTATGTCTCATTTCTCTCGAATGGCTGCTCTCCTACTACTTATGCCAGTTATTCAGTTAGCTCAAGTGGCACAGGTCTGTGATCTACAGGTCCTGATGACAACCAATATGAGGGGTCCATTTGGTTCCCTGTGATGGATTTTTTTTTCAGTTTTCATTTTATAAACACTCAGACAATTATATGCAAAACCTTTAAAATAAAATATCTTTACAGTTGCAAAATCAAGTACCTAAAAAGTTAGAAAATACCAGAAGGGCTGTTTGCACAATGTTAATTTGGCCCCTCTATGTGTATGTGTTTTTGATAAACTCTTTACTTTCATGATCATATACAATTTTTTCTGAAGGATTCCTGCACAGGGAATGCATTGGGATTATTCTCTATAGGACCCCTGCCACAGTTGTTTCAGAAGTTAAAAGGTGTATAGTGAATGAGGCAGGAAACTGCAGGGAGAAAAAGGATGGTCTCATGTTTAAGGCAATTGAATGCTGCTCTGGAGAACTGGATATTATGCCTGCCTCTGCTGCTGTGTGGTGCTGGGCAAGTCACTTGAATCAAAATTTTCACTTTGTTTTCCTCACTTTCTGAAACCCCACATTGAGACACCTGGGGACTTGATTTACAGAAATGCTGAGCACTCACAATGCAACTGAAGTTGATGGGCACTGTGGTTTGAACATATAAAGTGAAAAAAATCAAGACCTAGGAATCTCATATTGCATACCCCAAATTAGTGGACACTTGTGACAATTTTGGCCTTAATCTTTCTGGTTTACATTTATTATAGTTTATGAAACACTCATTGTGACGCTTCTCAGTGTACCCAGAACTGTGAGCCACCTGTTACTCCCCTCCCTCTAGCATGAGAGAGTCTTGCCTGTGCCTGGCTGGTTGTCAGCTGTCTAACACCACTAGCCTTTCAGATACTCAAACACTTACCTGTGGGCTATGCCAGCCCTGTCTTCAGGCAAGTCTACACTACAAAATTAAGTTAATCTAAGTTACATTGATGTATAGCCATCACAGTAATTAAATCACTTTTGCATGTCCACAGTACAGTCCTTGTGTCATTGGAGTGCATCCTCACCAGAAACACTTGCACTAATTTAACTGTCAGTGTTGGGCATTGTGGGACAGCTTCTGAAAGGCAGCAACAGTCAATGTAAGCAATGCAGTGTCTATGCTTCTACTGCGTCAACCTAACTACATTGACCTATGTGCTACGATTCTCGTGGAGGTGAAGTTATTAAGTTGATGAGTTACATCGGTGGGAGCTACATTTTAGTGTAGACTCTTACAGAGATAGGTAAGCTGCCTTACATGGACTAGGACTTCATCTTGCAGATTAACAATAGGTGCATCCTAGTCTCCAAGATCTTTGAATCATTCCCCTGTGTTATCCAGCGCTGACACTGGCTACTCACAGGAATCCTGGATCCTCTGCCCCCAAATCTCTGAATCAGTGGCCAAACAGGGTGGAGTGACAGTTCCCTCCTATCTGAATGGGCCATCACTGATATACAATATCCTCTGGTGACTAAGAGTCTAAACTTAAAACACTGCAGCTTTAGCTTTACCGCTGTAGCACTTCAGTGTAGACACTACCTACGCTGATGGGAGGTGTTCTCCAGTCAGCATAGGTGCTTCACCTTCCCAAGAGGTGTTAGTTCGATGGAAGAATTCTTCCCTCGACCTAGCGTTGTCTATGCCGGGGGTTAGGTCAGTATAACTACATCTCTCAAGGGTGAGGATTTTTCACATCTGTGAGAGACATAGCTATACTGATGTAAGTTCCTAGGGTAGACCAGGCCTAATTTTTATTCCAAGTCCATAAAACATACTTTCAATATAAATACATTATTCCTTAAATATTACCCATACATACATTATGCAATTATTACGAATCTTGGCAAGTTACGAGCTTTCTGTACATACCTTACATGTTACTCTTTTTGGATAAATATCTTGTAAGACATGTTATTGGTGTAGTGAGTTTGTCAGGTCTGACCTGAGCATTGTTTGCAAAGAACAGGGGACCTTTTGCTAAGGAGCCTCTTTGATAGAGTAATGAATCATAAAATCATAGATTGATCGTAGATCATAAAAAAGCTCATTAGGAAAATTAGTAATTTTGTATTCAGTGTAGGGTTTGGATGGTGTGCAGTAAATAATGTGCGAGATCACACTATGAATGATGAGAATAATAAAGAAATATTTAATGGTTACCCATATGATGGACATTGTCTGTCCTGTGCACTGAATGAGGGGAAAAAATAATAATTAAGGATCATATCAAAAATAAGGCTAAGATTTTGTCATGGTTATTTTTAGTAAAAGTCACGGACAGGTCACAGGCAAGGCTGAATCAAGGTTTTGCAGACAAAGTTAATACCCTAGGGATGACCATCAGAGCTGTCCCTAGGGTATGGCAAATCAGGGCAACCATCCCTGTTGCTTTGGAGGGCCTCGCACTTTCTGAGAAGGCAGGGTGGGAGGTGAGGCAGGAGTGGGCAGGTGGGCGGGGGGAGGCAAGGAGGAACCACCCTACCAACCTCCCCCTCCCCTGAGTGCTTCTTGCCCGCCGGCAGGCCCTGCCAATCAACACCTCCCCCCCGCCCAGCGCCTACCGCCGATCAGCTTTTCAGGGACAGGGGGGAACTGGATGGGGAAGAGGCAGGGCGGAGGCAGAATGGGGGTGGGAAGAGGCGGGGTAGGGGTGGGGCCTTAGGGGAAGGGGTGGAGTGGGGGCGGAGCCAGGGGAGCATCCCCCCCAGTAGATAAAAACTGGGTACCTATGTCCTCCCCTCACACCCTCTTAGGGACGGCCCTGACTACCCTGCCTAACTTTTGAGTGCTTGACATTGCAACATTAACATTCTTTTAATGTTTTTCTATATATAGTTTAATGTAGTATTCTATATGTCATTATAAGTAATTAAAACAAAGTTACACTTTCAATTAAATAAACATATATCTTGTGAAGTATTTGCCTCGTGATTTTTTATTTGTTTCGTTTTTTCCTAATTTGCAAAATTCAGTAACTTCCAATGAGTTTTCTAGAGAGACAAGGTGGGTGAGGAAATATTGTTTATTGGACCAACTTCCGTTGGTGAGAAAGACAAGCTTTTGAAGCACACAGCGCTCTTCTTCAGATCTTGAAAAGTTTCTCCCAGCATCATAGCTAGTCAAAGCCTAAATGCAAAGTGGAACAGATTGCTTAGCATAAGTAGTTAGCCCATATTGCAAGGAACCATTCAAACTAGAGTGGCCTGTTAATATCTCTGCAATCATAGGACAAAAATAGGGGGTTAGTAGGTTACAGATTGAAGTAATAAGACAAATCTAGTGTTTCTTTCTAGTCATTACTGTGAACTAGCAAGGATCTACTGTATTGCTCAAATTGTTTTTCTTAATTTAGTGAAGACATTATATCTCGGGGTGGCTAAGTGGCCTCGTTTCTATTTTCTGGTAACAAAGATATATTTAAAATGGAAATATAAATACTTTATAATCCTTGTTTAAATTCAATAATTTCTGCTTTATTGCTTTTCAGCAAAGTCACTGAAATGGGCACAAATAATAATGTGAAAACTTTTAAGTTATAGATAAGATTATAGCCCAGTTTTCACTACCGATGCATTGACTTCAATCAATGTTTTTAACAGCATATGAATAAACTTTTGGATGTGCCCACTCATTTTGGGTGCCTTAGTTCTTTAGATTCATAGATTCATAGATACTAAGGTCAGAAGGGACCACTCTGATCATCTAGTCCGACCTCCTGCACAGCGCAGGCCACAGAATGTCACCCACCCACTCCTATGAAAAACCTCACCCATGTCCGAGCTATTGAAGTCCTCAAATCATGGTTCAAAACTTCAAGGAGCAGAGAAGCCTCCCTCCAGTCAACCATGCCCCATGCTACAGAGGAAGGCAAAAAAACCTCCAGGGCCTCTCCAATCTGCCCTGGAGGAAAACTCCCTCCCGACCCCAAACATGGCAATCAGCCAAACCCTGAGCACATGGGCAAGATTCACCAGCCAGATACCCAGGAAAGAGTTTTCTATAGTAAATCAGATCCCATCCATCTAATATCCCATCTCAGGGGATTTGGCCTATTTACCCTGAATATTTAAAGATCAATTACTTACCAAAATCCCATTATCCCATCATACCATCTCTTCCATAAACTTATCGAGTAGAATCTTAAAACCAGGTAGATCTTTTGCCCCCACTGCTTCCCTTGGAAGGTTATTCCAAAACTTCACTCCTCTGATGGTTAAAAACCTTCGTCTGATTTCAAGTCTAAACTTCCTGGTGGCCAGTTTATAACCATTTGTTCTTGTGTCCACATTGGTGCTGAGCTTAAATAATTCCTCTCCCTCTCCTATATTTATCCCTCTGATATGTTTATAGAGAGCAATCATATCTCCCCTCAACCTTCTTTTAGTTAGGCTAAACAAGCCCAGCTCCTTAAGTCTCCTTTCATAAGACAAGTTTTCCATTCCTCGGATCATCCTAGTAGCCCTTCTCTGTACCTGCTCCAGTTTGAATTCATCCTTTTTAAACATGGGAGACCAGAACTGCACACAGTATTCTAGGTGAGGTCTCACCAGTGCCTTGTATAACGGTACTAAAACCTCCTTATCCCTACTAGAAATGCCTCTCCTGATGCATCCCAAAACCGCATTAGCTTTTTTCACAGCCATATCACATTGGCAGCTCATAGTCATCCTATGATCAACCAATACTCCAAGGTCCTTCTCCTCTTCCATTACTTCTAATTGATGTGTCCCCAACTTATAACTAAAATTCTTGTTATTAATCCCTAAATGCATAACCTTACACTTCTCACTATTAAATTTCATCCTATTACTATTACTCTAGTTTACAAGGTCATCCAGATCCTCCTGTATAATATCCCGATCCTTCTCCGAATTGGCAATACCTCCCAGCTTTGTATCATCTGCAAACTTTGGATGGAACCACTGGAACTCCACTGGTAACTTCCCTCCAACCTGACAGTTCACCTTTCAGTAGGACCCGTTGCAGTCTCCCCTTTAACCAATTCCTTATCCACCTTCTGATGTTCAAATTGATCCCCATCTTCTCCAATTTAACTAATAATTCCCCATGTGGCACGGTATCAAATGCCTTACTGAAATCTAGGTAAATTAGATCCACTGCATTTCCTTTATCTAAAAAATCTGTTACTTTTTCAAAAAAGGAGATTAGATTGGTTTGGCACGATCTACCTTTTGTAAAACCATGTTGTATTTTGTCCCATTTACCATTGACTTCAATGTCCTTAACTAATTTCTCCTTCAAAATTTTTTCCAGGACCTTGCATACTACAGATGTCAAACTAAATGGCCTGTAGTTACCCGGATCACTTTTTTTTCCTTTCTTAAAAATAGGAACTATATTAGCAATTCTCCAATCATTCGGTACTATTCCTGAGTTTACAGATTAATTAAAAATTCTTGCTAATGGGCTTGCAATTTCAGGTGCCAATTCCTTTAATATTCTTGGATGAAGATTATCTGGGCCCCCCGATTTAGTCCCATTAAGCTGTTTCAGTTTCGCTTCTACCTCTGATATGGTAATATCTACCTCTATATCCTCCTTCCCATTTGTCATGCTACCATTATCCCCAAGATCCTCTTTAGCCTTATTAAAGACTGAGGCAAAGTATTTGTTTAGATATTGGGCCATGCCTAGATTATCTTTAACCTCCGCTCCATCCTCAGTGTTAAGCGGCCCACTTCTTCCTTCATAGTTTTCTTCTTATTTATATGGCTATAGAACCTTTTACTATTGGTTTTAATTCCCTTTGCAAGGTCCAACTCTACTCGACTTTTAGCCTCTCTCACTTTATCCCTACATCTTCTGACCTCAATTAGGTAGCTTTCCTTGCTGATCCCTCCCATCTTCCACTCCCTGTATGCTTTCTGCTTCTTCATAATCACCTCTCTAAGATGCTTGCTCATCCAGCTTGGTCTACAACTCCTTCCTATGATTTTTTCCCCCTTTCTTGGGATAGAGGCTTCCGATAGCTTCTGCAGTTTTGATTTAAAGTAATCTCAGGCCTCCTCTACCTTTAGATCCATAAGTTCTTCAGTCCAATCCACTTCCCTAACTAATTTCCTTAATTTTTGAAAGTCAGCCCTTTTGAAATCAAAAACCCTAGTTGCAGATTTATTTTTGTTAATCCTTCCATTTAGTTTGAACTGAATTAGCTCATGATCACTTGAGCCAAGATTGTCCCCTACAACCATTTCTTCTATGAGGTCCTCGCTACTCACCAAAATTAAATCTAAAATGGCATCCCCTCTAGTCGGTTCAGCAACTACTTGATGAAGGAATCTATCAGCCATCGCATCTAGGAAAATCTGAGCCCTATTATTATTACTAGCACTGGTCCTCCAGTCTATATCTGGGAAGTTAAAGTCTCCCATGATCACGCAGTTTCCATTAGTAAAGTAAATGGAATTTCCATTTCCATTTAGCACCTAATAGAAACAGGCTTGATCGTTATATCTGTTGGTCATTGGATGTGTCATTTGACTTAAATAGGAGCGTCAAGTGATCAGCACATCTGAAAATTAGGCTGTTGGTGTCTCAGATTAGTTACCCCAAATTAAGGGACTAATTTAAAAAATTTAGGCTATAATTTCTCCAGGAGATGCTGCATCATTTTTGAGCATGGATACATATTTCCAGACATTTCTCCTGTAGTTCCAGGCAGTGGGTGAAATCCTGGCTTCAATGAAGTCAGTGGCAAAATTTCCAATGATTTATGTGAGGTTATGATTTCACCCACTAAGTTTTTTTCATTGTGTGATAAGGTTTCCTTTCAAAATGGATTAATGGATTATGTATTTGCATAAAAATTCCCCATCCGGTCATCACACACCCAGTTTTTTCATTGCTGAAGAGTTGAATTCTTGAGTAAGATAGCTCAAAAATCATATAAACATTGGATAGTTAAAGGCTATTTGCTATGTTAGGTCAGAGGGGTAGCAGTATTAAGTGAAAGCATACTATGTATAGTATAATGTGGGGAGACGTAACCAAATACCTAGAAAGTCACGTTGAGAGAGTGGGAGATTTGTCCTTTATTATTCAGAACATACATAGATAAATGAAGAAATGAAATGAAATATTAACATATGCATAGTATGGTGCAAAATCTTCTCATTTTACATTTTTTGAGATTATATGAATAATAGTGCAAACAGTTTCTTGTGGATCTTCATTTTCTGCTTATACCCACTTTTACAGTCTTTTTCAACACAGGTAAAGCATATCTGACATTTATAATAATGGAATGATTAGGCATGTTACTGACATCAGGGTTAAGGGACTAGGTGACATAAGGAATTTATGTTCCACTTTAATCCATTTGTCAACCTCCTCTGGGACCTGTTTTTATATCTAACTCAAGCCATACTGATTGAAAAAAATATCAGCCTAATCCAACAGCCTGAAAAAATACTAGATATTTTAATTCACTCTTTAAAGTCTACATTAAAAAGAAGAAAGAGAAATGTTGTTATTTTTCATATTGATAGTCTCACCAGAATCACATGGCTAGTTATTCTGATCTACTTTCTTTTCAATCCAACAATCAAAATAAACCAAAATAGTACAGGTGGATTTTTGGAGGCACTAAATACATGAAGATTTATAAAAATATGTAATTCCCTAAGACCTTGACCTTATGTTCCACAGCAAGTCAATTTTCATTTTAGTTACTTGGAAAAAAATCATCTTTGTGGACTGACAATGATTTTTCTCATCAGCAAGGAAAGTTTGAGTGTTCCTTGCATCATTGTTCAAGCATGTGTAGTAACAGCAGCAAATAGAACATCCGAAGTGGCAGTGTAAGGTGCATCATCATAAACAACTGTCCTGAAACAATTGTAAGAAAAGTAGTTTCTGTCGTATCTGTCTTCATCAATTCCAAACGAACTGCCACTGTGTTAGTAATAAGGTATATAGGGTCTGATTCTGCTCTAACTTATCCCAGTGTAAATCAGAAATAACTCCATTAGAGTCATGTAAGTGAGATCTGAACCAAGCACCTAGTAAAACTTACACTGATGTATTGTGTACAATTCACATTGATTTTATGTATTGTTATCTATATACTGAAATGTATAGTCAAAAGAAGAATTATTACTATGCTTGATATTTGACATCAGCATTCACGCACATATTTGGATAAACTGAACTCAAGTGTCAGTACATGGGTCTATATATTTTACATGTTCATTCTGATATCATGTGCTTCCCACCAAGGCAACAATCTTGGGGTTTAGATATGATAAAAATTTGCTGATATTAATCAAATATTTATGAGTTGAACCCAGTATGTTTAAATCTCATTGACCTTTAGTACAGTTATGGCATATATATCATCACTTGGTTGTCCTTACCATTGATTTGGTCTGGAAAAGGTACTACAAGAGGTTAAGTAGCCCCTAAGGGTAAGTGAAAAATGTAGGCTATTGCCATGTTATATTGCTTTAGTATACTTTTTGCCTTTCACAGCTGGGCAATAAGATTGTTCAAAGCAGTAAAATAACATGATGTAATGCTGTATAAGTAATGTTAGTTTTAAAAGTACTGTACATTTATTGTGGCTGTATTATGCATCTTGATGTTCTAAACCAGATGTTCCCAAATTGTGGTACATGTACCACTGGCAGTACCTAAGCTTGTTGGAAGTGGTACACCAAAATCTTTTATTTAAAAAAAAATTAGTTTAAAAGAAACATTGGTTGCATTCCTTGCAGTGCACCAGAAAATGCCCAAGAAACAAAATGCAATCTCCTGGCTGATTTCAGACATAATGGTGAATAAAACTTGCTAACTGTGCCAGCATAGTAGTTTTATTTGTATACTGTGGCTGTGGTAAATCGGCGCTGTACTCTCATCTGGTGCGCAGGTGGCTGGCTTTCTGCTAGTCCTAGCGTTCAGCTTCTGCCAAGCCACGTGGCTCCAGCTACTGAGGCAAACTTGCAAAATTCCATATCACACTGCTGGAGCACCTCTCTTCCAAAAAGACCCAGGCATATAGGGCCAGATCAGAGTGGCTGTAAAACCTGCAGCTGCAGGGAACCCACAAGATCAAAGGTGTTAAGCTGTCTAAAAAGAAAAGGAGTACTTGTGGCACCTTAGAGACTAACAAATTTATTAGAGCATAAGCTTTCGTGAGCTACAGCTCACTTCATCGGATGCATTTGGTGGAAAAAACAGAGGAGAGATTTATATACACACACACAGAGAACATGAAACAATGGGTTTATCATACACACTGTAAGGAGAGTGATCACTTAAGATAAGCCATCACCAACAGCAGGGGGGGGAAGGAGGAAAACCTTTCATGGTGACAAGCAGGTAGGCTAATTCCAGCAGTTAACAAGAATATCAGAGGAACAGTGGGGGGTGGGGTGGGAGGGAGAAATACCATGGGGAAATAGTTTTACTTTGTGTAATGACTCATCCATTCCCAGTCTCTATTCAAGCCTAAGTTAATTGTATCCAGTTTGCAAATTAATTCCAATTCACCAGTCTCTCGTTGGAGTCTGTTTTTGAAGCTTTTTTGTTGAAGTATAGCCACTCTTAGGTCTGTGATCGAGTGACCAGAGAGATTGAAGTGTTCTCCAACTGGTTTTTGAATGTTATAATTCTTGACGTCTGATTTGTGTCCATTCATTCTTTTACGTAGAGACTGTCCAGTTTGGCCAATGTACATGGCAGAGGGGCATTGCTGGCACATGATGGCATATATCACATTGGTAGATGCGCAGGTGAACGAGCCTCTGATAGTGTGGCTGATGTGATTAGGCCCTATGATGGTATCCCCTGAATAGATATGTGGACAGAGTTGGCAACGGGCTTTGTTGCAAGGATAGGTTCCTGGGTTAGTGGTTCTGTTGTGTGGTGTGTGGTTGCTGGTGAGTATTTGCTTCAGATTGGGGGGCTGTCTGTAAGCAAGGACTGGTCTGTCTCCCAAGATCTGAGAGAGCGATGGCTCGTCCTTCAGGATAGGTTGTAGATCCTTGATGATGCGTTGGAGGGGTTTTATGTAGACTCCCTCCTCAGGCCCTTCGTTACCAGCACTCCCAGCTATCTTCGAGACACCACCGATTTCCTGAGGAAACTACAGTCCATTGGTGATCTTCCTAAAAACACCATCCTAGCCACTATGGATGTAGAAGCCCTCTACACCAACATTCCACACAAAGATGGACTACAAGCCGTCAGGAACAGTATCCCCGATACTGTCACGGCTAACCTGGTGGCAGAACTTTGTGACTTTGTCCTGACCCATAACTATTTCACATTTGGTGACAATGTATACCTTCAAATCAGCGGCACTGCGATGGGTACCCGCATGGCCCCACAGTATGCCAACATTTTTATGGCTGACTTAGAACAACGCTTCCTCAGCTCTCGTTCCCTAATGCCCCTACTCTACTTGCGCTACATTGATGACATCTTCATCATCTGGACCCATGGAAAAGAAGCTCTTGAGGAATTCCACCATGATTTCAACAATTTCCATCCCACCATCAACCTCAGCCTGGACCAGTCCACACAAGAGATCCACTTCCTGGACACTACGGTGCTAATAAGCGATGGTCACATAAACACCACCCTATATCGGAAACCTACTGACCGCTATTCCTACCTACATGCCTCTAGCTTTCATCCAGATCATACCACTCGATCCATTGTCTACAGCCAAGCGCTACGATATAACCGCATTTGCTCCAACCCCTCAGACAGAGACAAACACCTACAAGATCTCTATCATGCATTCCTACAACTACAGTACCCACCTGCTGAAGTGAAGAAACAGATTGACAGAGCCAGAAGAGTACCCAGAAGTCACCTACTACAGGACAGGCCCAACAAAGAAAACAACAGAACGCCACTAGCCATCACCTTCAGCCCCCAACTAAAACCCCTCCAACGCATCATCAAGGATCTACAACCTATCCTGAAGGACGAGCCATCGCTCTCTCAGATCTTGGGAGACAGACCAGTCCTTGCTTACAGACAGCCCCCCAATCTGAAGCAAATACTCACCAGCAACCACACACCACACAACAGAACCACTAACCCAGGAACCTATCCTTGCAACAAAGCCCGTTGCCAACTCTGTCCACATATCTATTCAGGGGATACCATCATAGGGCCTAATCACATCAGCCACACTATCAGAGGCTCGTTCACCTGCGCATCTACCAATGTGATATATGCCATCATGTGCCAGCAATGCCCCTCTGCCATGTACATTGGCCAAACTGGACAGTCTCTACGTAAAAGAATGAATGGACACAAATCAGACGTCAAGAATTATAACATTCAAAAACCAGTTGGAGAACACTTCAATCTCTCTGGTCACTCGATCACAGACCTAAGAGTGGCTATACTTCAACAAAAAAGCTTCAAAAACAGACTCCAACGAGAGACTGCTGAATTGGAATTAATTTGCAAACTGGATACAATTAACTTAGGCTTGAATAGAGACTGGGAATGGATGAGTCATTACACAAAGTAAAACTATTTCCCCATGGTATTTCTCCCTCCCACCCCACCCCCCACTGTTCCTCTGATATTCTTGTTAACTGCTGGAATTAGCCTACCTGCTTGTCACCATGAAAGGTTTTCCTCCTTCCCCCCCCTGCTGTTGGTGATGGCTTATCTTAAGTGATCACTCTCCTTACAGTGTGTATGATAAACCCATTGTTTCATGTTCTCTGTGTGTGTGTATATAAATCTCTCCTCTGTTTTTTCCACCAAATGCATCCGATGAAGTGAGCTGTAGCTCACGAAAGCTTATGCTCTAATAAATTTGTTAGTCTCTAAGGTGCCACAAGTACTCCTTTTCTTTTTGCGAATACAGACTAACACGGCTGCTACTCTGAAAGCTGTCTAAAGTAGCTCAGGAGCATGAATGCCAACCTCAGGGCAGACTGTCAAGGAACAGGTCACTAATCCCTAACTGGTTGTATGATCTATAATTAGATTTCACCAGCCAAGTAACAAGTGTGAACTCCTAAAGTACTGTAACTGCTTTAACATTGAGTCACAGACAGTCCCCTTGGGCACTCCAGTCTACCTTGACACCCAGACAAGTCTGCTTTTGTGGTAGATGGTCCTTACACCAAAAATCACAATAATATTCAGGTTACTTCCAGTCCCAAAGAACCAGTCACTTACCCCAAGTTAATTGTACCTCAGATCAAACCAAAGACACTAGTAGCCAATTCTATAATACTAACTAAAGAATTATTAAATAAGAAAAAGAAATGAGAGTTATTTACAAGGTTAAAGTAGGTAAAAACATGCACACACACAAATGAGATACAGTCTTAGGTTCCAAAAGGTAATAGTAGCTGCTATATTTGCAAGTTCTATATATCGTTTAGGGCTAACCCAACCCAAACACCTTGGGGATCCTTTATTCTTAGAAATTTTGCCCTTCAAATTCCATGCAGTATAATGATAACACTTTTGTTGGGGAAGAGATCATACCTCTTGTGTTAAACTAGTATTTCATACTTGGTAATGCTTCTCCCCTGATTCTGGGGTTTTACATTTTTAGCAAACATTTTTATGGTTACAGAGCAAACTCTTAAATTTTGCCTTGTAACATGGGATACAGGTCTGATAAGTCTAGATTAAAACATGCAACATCCTACACGCATTTCATAAAGTCTAAACACATTCTTAATAACAGGTTTCAGAGTAGCAGCCATGTTAGTCTGTATTCGCAAAAAAGAAAAGGAGTACTTGTGGCACCTTAGCGACTAACAAATTTATTTGAGCATGTTAGTCGCTAAGGTGCCACAAGTACTCCTTTTCTTTTTTTTAAACACATTCTTATAACTCTAATATCTATTTTAACAATACTAACTAACAGGTGAGCCAGAAGGGTTTCCAGCTATGCATTTGTCAGGGGTCAGTGAGGCCTAGGGGTTTTGGCATAAGCTGGCACCTGGTCTGCTAGTGTCACAAAAGGGTGACCATGCAGGAAGTTGCTGCAGAGTGGGAGCTCCTTTTGCATGCTCTGCTGCAGCCTGGTTCCAGCGGGGCTGGGACGGAGGAGGCTTATAGGCATGGGCGGAGGGTGGAGCCCCCATCTGGGGAGGCTAGCCTCTGGCTATGTCCCTTTTGCCCATGCCCTCCCCTTCCCGGAGGAGCCCCGGGCTGGCCAAAGCCACAAGCCCCACCCTTTCTACCTGTCCGGAGGAGCCCCAGGCCAACCACTGTCTGGAGTGCCCCCGCCACGCCCTCAGCTCAAGGAGCCCTGGGCCAGCCGCGGCATTTCTCCCCTCCCTGGACCCAACCCAGTCAGGTGGAAAGTGTCTGTTAAAAGACGCTTTTGCTATGCCCCATGCAGGTTCTGGGGCGGCTGAGGAGGCAGTATGTGCCTGGGACATAATAAAGCAAAAACTTTACCACCAAACACTGCTACCGGGAGTCCAGCAGCCACGGCAGCGGCCCAGCAAGGCAGAGCCTCCTCTGGCCTAATATACCTGTTGCCCATGTTTATAGGGAATTCCCTCCTGTCTTCTCAAGGAAGTTGGGATCTGGGGGTGGTAGTATTGCCAACTTCATGCATTCAAAAATCATGAAAGATTCCCAAAATCATGAGATTTAAAAAAAAAATGTTGGGTTCTTTTTATTTACTTCTGGTTTCTGAGCTATCAGTTTGCACTGGCTTCACATTTTAAAATTTTTCTCTACAATCATGAAGGCTAGAAACATATACTGGTAAAAACTGAGCCTTATTTCCAGTCTGAAGTGCTCTACAGCTTTGTCCAGGATTCTAGCATTTGAACTTTCCTTTTGGTGACTCAACAGAAGAGTTCTGTGTTCCTGTGTAGAATTCCACGGCCCTCTCCTCACACCCCTGAAATGCCCTTCATCAGGTTGAAAACATTTTTAACAGAGATATGTTTCTAATGTTTTTAAACATTTTCCCCATTATAGGCCATGCTAAAACCTGTATGTATCAGGGTTATATGTGCTCATAGAGAGGAGGACTGAGGGATTTTGACCTCTGTTATTTTGTTTTCTCAACCAAATAAAATGTTTTCTTATGGAAAGGGAGAAGGCAGCACAGCGGGTAAATAAATTTATATTTGGCAACAAAGTCCTGGAAAGACTGAGTATATGAACAGAATTGCACAGTACTGTGTAACTTGAATGAGGTTAAGTGGGGTGAAGATTTTTGGAGGGGATCTGGGTTGTTAAGACAGTGCCTTGCCCCCATCAGTGGATAAGATGTTAATAAAAATCTTGTTTACTATTACAGCATTTAGCAACTAAGTGTGGTCTGGGATTTCATGTCAAATTACTGTTGGCTTACTCTCATTCTAGTTACCAATATTACAAATCTCTTTAACCTTTTATTAAAGACATTTAAACAAACAAGCAAGGAGTTAAAGTATTTAGCAAATGTTTTAACAATTTCCTTATTCCTTGTTTTTAACTGCATAGAGTCTTTTACAGGGAGAAACACATCTTCAAAAGTCTATTTAGATATTGCTAATTATTCTTTTTGTGGGAAAAGAGAAAAAGGGAGAAAGTTAGGCCATGTCGACACGACCATTTATGTTGGCAAAACTTAGGTCACTCAGGGGTGAGAAAAAAGCACCTCCCTGAGTAACATAAATTATGCCAGGATAAGTGGTAGTGTGCACAGTGCTATGGTGGCGGGAGAAGCTCTTCCGCCGACATAGCTACTGCCAGTCATTGGGGGTGGTTTAATTATGTCGATGGGAAAGCTCTCTCTCTATACGAGAGATCTTACTGTGGCACAGCTGCATCGGTACAGCTGTACCACTCTGAGCTCTCTCTAGTGTACATATAGGCTATGTCTATGTTTGTCCTGTGTTTCTCCAGCAGGAAGGCTGCAAGTGAAAGTCAGCATCAAAGACAGAAGCTGCATTTTCTATCTTTGCTATTCTTTTCTCTCTCCTTTGGTGTATTTTGTCTTGTTTTACCTTAAGGAAACAGGAATGAACTTCGTAAGAATGGCCATATTGGGTCAGCCCAATGGTCCATCTAGCCCGGTATCCTGTCTTCCAACAGTGGTCAATGCCACATGCTTTAGAGGGAACAGAGCATGTAATCATCAAGTGATCCACACACTGTTGCCCATTCCCAGCTTCTGGCAAACAGAAGCTAGGGACACTTCAGAGCATGGTTTTGCATCCCTGGCCATCCTGGCTAATAGCCAAATCTGAGCCTGGGCTTATGTTGCCATGTAAACATTCCCATAGCTTTTTGGGGGAAAGAATAGTAAAAAGAGACACAAGGAAAAATGAATTGTGAACAGCTAAAGAAAATCAGCTAGCTGAGGTATGCAAAGAAGATAGCTCAACACCAAGGAGCAGACAAGCGTGCAGCTAGTTGACTTTCTGTATTCTGACCATCAGAAGAGAAATGATGGTCCAGGTTCACAGGGAACATCCAGCCCACTGGCATAGGGTCCAGCACGTGGGAAATATCTTGGACGCAATTCCCTCGAGGGAAGCTGAACATCTGTGCTTGGTACACATGAGATGCATCACTGCAACAGTGTTCATGGACAGGTCCACAGGTGGACTGAGAGAGGATACGGTTGGAGAGGGACTGACTGCACCTGGAAATCCTGCACCTTCAAGACCAGGAACAACAGTGCCAGCACGAGGAACACAAGTGCAGCATGAAAGAGAAGAAAAGGAGCACCTGTATATCATCTTGAAATGGAGAGACTGCACCAGTAAAATCCTAATCTAGTAGGTGAAGATAGACCCCATGACCTGTGCCAGTGGGTGGCATAAACACCAAATAATTTTCTCGCTTTAGGGAGGAGTCTGATATGGACATTTTTCTAAATGCATTTGAAATGGGATGTAAATTGAACAAGGTGGGGGAGGAGGAGATGATACAGTATCTGGCTCCACTACTCTGATGGACAAAGGCTTCAGATGTTTTCACCCTTAGGGACAGAGACATCTATTAAGATTATGAACCGTGTAAACAAGCTCTGTTGCCTATTTTTATGAGGAATTGCAAACCTGCCACAACTTCTTTTTAGGCCAGGACCCCTATAACTACAACACCATGAAATTTCAGATTTAAATAGTTGAAATAATGAAATTTATTATTTTTAAATTCCTATGACTGTTAAATTGATCAAAATGGACAGTGAATTTGGTAGGGCTCTAATCATGTCCCCCTTTTTTTGAACTCCCTGAAACTTCTTCAATACCCTTCAGGGATCACTCTGTCTACAGCACAGATTTCTATATAGACCAAGGAAGGGTCAGGGACACTGGTTGTAGGTATATTGTCAGATATCCTATATTGTTTACTTTGGGGGCTTTAAAAGCAGAAGGGGTAAATTAGACCCCCTCAGTTAGCTCCAGATCTTCAAGGGACTGTGGTAGCCAAAGTACAAATGTAGTAGCTGACAGGGAAGGAAAGCGGTGCACTTCAGTGGTATCCAAAAAGAATCAAGTTACCTTCCTAGTATACACAGACACTTACCTGAGGAAGGTGAGTGTGAGACAGTCTCCTATTCCAGGGAAGTGAGCAGACATGCTGACTTGAAGGGAAATTCTCTGAGTCCTGAAGCCCAGGCCAGGGAAATAAGCTGTCTGCACCCCTTACCAGAGAACCAGGGGCAATACAGAGCTTAGTAATGGCAGTGTCTCCCACAAAAAGCAGCTGCAATGCATTGCCAAGGGTAGGAAATGCCCAAATAAAGTATATAATAGCTGATTGGGAGATGGCAAAAGTAACTACAGCTAGGAAGGAGAGGGAATGTCTTCCCACAGTCTGTCTACATGATGGTCTGTAGAATGTAAAGGACCCTGAGATGGATGTGAGAGGAAATTCTAGTCACCTTCACTAAGTGCGTAGGGAACAAAAGGCCACCCCAGTAGGGTGGGATATCAGTAGTCTTCCCTCTCTTCCCCACCCCCAAAGTAGCTGAGGTTAGGCCTCTGGGGCCACTCTGAGGAGGTGGGGCAGAGAAAGGAATTTGACAATGGGTGAGGTCTGAAGAATCTCCCTTGCCCAACCCCTCTGCTGTTAAAAGCAGTGCATTGTTGAGTCCTGCTTCACAAGGAGGCAGCCCTCCCTAAAAAACCAGTTGGAAGCTGTGAGTGAGAAGACCTGATCTCAAGTTTACACTCAAAAGTTCTTGGATAACCAGGATATGAAGGAGCATACAAGAGCTCCATCCCATAGGTTTAAAGAAAGAAATTATATTGTATGGTTGGCAAATGACTCTGTATGCATTTTTGAAGGATGTATGCTGGCTTGCTAACAGAATGTTTATTTGAATAGTTGAAATTATGAAAGGTAAGGGTAAAAACACCATCCAGGAAATAATCCTATCCAGGAAATGCATCAATGGATTCCCCTTGAATGTCACTTAAGGACCCTAATTACACCCACGTTTTTAGATGGGAGAGATGTGACAGATATGGCAATTTCCCGCAGTATCCTTGAAAAATCATATTAAATTAAGTATCTTCGGAGTCTATGGTGTTAAATGCCTGTAGGCCTGGCTTGACATGAGTAATTGGACATGGGTGAATCCTCATTCCTTGGGAGACAGGATTAGGGAGGCAAGTGGATTAGCAAATTGGAAACAATGTCCGTACTAAGGTAAATTAAGGGGGAACACAGAGGGAGCCATTTATAGTGGACAACATAACAATGAATAAGATAAACCTGGAATATAAAATGAGGTAAAGAGTAAGATGTGTATGGACAGTGTATGTTGTACAGGGATTGGTTCCTACAAAGTGACCAAGCCATCTGTATTTTAAAATCACTTATAGGTCACTTTAAATAAGTGGTATGAGAAAATCACAGAGCGGCTTTTTCCTACCTGGTAGGGTATGTCTACACTGCACACTTGTTATGGTGGTGGGTAAAGTATATACAGTACACCACACCCTAGCATGGATGTAAATAGTTGTATAATGGTGAGCCACTGCTTAGGCGAGTAAAGGCATGCCTAAGCCCTGTACATTATGCTGTATGCAGCTCTCTATATAGCCAAGTAGTGCCTTTCCCATCTACATTGCTAGTTTTAGTAGTATAGCATCCTGTTGCCACAGCTTTTTCCTCGGCACAGGGAAATGCTCCTGCAGTGGGGAAAGGCTCCAGAAGAGAGGAGGGAGCTGCCTGAGCCTTTCCCCACCACCTCCCCTCTGCCAGAGGTTTTCACTGACGTGCAGCTACACAGCGCAGTGTGGATGCAGCCTGATTTTCACTACTATGTGTATCTACACATACCCTACACACCTCCAGCAGTAATATGCAGTGTAGATGTAGCCCTAATCTTTCTGTACTTCCTCTAATAAGTGGAAAGCTATATGCACTGTCAAAGGATAGGAAATTTACTTTGTTTGCCATGTATTTCATGCTGCCTATATATGAGAGTTCAGGTTTCTTAAGAAAACAATGCAGAAAAATGATAAGCATTACATGCAATATTTATTGTTATTTTAGTCTTTCCATTGACTTCCTAAAACACACAACAAATTGCCCCGTGCAAGCTTGAACAGAAAGCGGTATTCCCACTACTTTTCAGAATGATTATTTGAGCAGTGAAAAGCTGCTGATCACTTGGGGCTGAATCTTTGGGCTGTAGGCCTTATTTTCTCTTATTCAAGTAAAATACCCATTGAATTTAGTGGAAATCTTAAAGATTGAGTAAAGTCTGCAAGATCTAGCCATTTAAATGATGCTGGCCTGAGTTTTGGAAGGGTGGATGTGATACAGACATGCCCAGGCATGTATTTAACTCCTGTGTCCTACCAGCTTCTCAGTATTTCACCAAAAGGGGTCTCTGCTGAAAGCTAAGAACTAGATGATTGCCATGGTTATTGTTAGATGTTTATATGTGAAATGGTTTAAGAAATATATAAAATGTAGAATATCGGGTTTCAAAATTGTTGAAGCGAGATTTGTTACCTGAGGCAAGGCAGGGTATCAGGGCAGTGTCACTCAATACTGAGAACAGGGACATATGTGGAGACTGTCTATGCTCACTGACTTGACTAGATGCAGGCTTGAGGATTTACCAAAACAAAACGCCAAGAAAAGTTGCCAACTAGGTGGCCCCCTATGATTAGAGACAATAGTCTGAAACTGCATAAGAAGAGGAAAGGGCACAAGATTTTATCCATTACAGAGGAGAAACTCTGCCAGCAAGGGCGTCTCCTAAAAGGTGGATCCCAGCTTTTTGTACTAGACAAGCACTGTAAGAATTGATCATTCTGTGAGAAATACCTTATTAGACAGCAAAGTAACTTGTTAATAAGTATAGGTTATGTACAGCATTTTATGTTTTTCTTTTACCTGTGACCTTACATGTCCAAATCCTTTTACTTGCATTTATTTGACCCTCTCTTTCAAACTGTTAAATTCAGTTTGGTTTTTCTGTAGTGATGTCTAAATACCTTGTACTTAGATCCTTTCACTAGCCCACTTCACCAGGGTAGTGCAGAAGCCAAGAAAGTTCCCCACAATAGCAGGACTATCCCCCCCACTTACGTGGACAGAGACCTACATGAAGCTCCCTCCTGCTAAGGGGCTTTAGCTTGCAGGTCCCTGCAGTATGCTGTGTTTTCCCAGCAGGGCTGACTAAGAGTCCAGCCTAATTGCTTTGCTTTCTCTCAGACGGCTATGAACAGCAGTTACAAGTAACCTAACAGCTCTTTTAAAACAGAGTACATCTATTTAAGGACAAAAGCGTACAGAGAAAACAACAATAAAAAGGCGTAAACACATACCAAATATACCAGAAGTAGCCCATCTTCTGAGTAGGGGAATCTGGCCATTCAAAGTCCTTCTAACCCTTTAGTAGGGGTTGCCCTCCCCCCTTGCCCATCCTTTGGTTAAAGGAACACGTCTGTTCATTGGATCAAAATACAGTATCCCCAGTCAGGTTAAACACAGCCTTTTATACCAAAAGCCCTTCTTTATCTCCTTGAATCTGATCTGAACTGGTTTATGCAAGCCACCCCAAGGAATGACATTTCTCTGAAGCTGTTTACATCCCAGGGATACAATAATTACCCTCCCTTGGGGAGCAAAGTGGAAGAGCACCAGGGTGAGAAAGGAGCTCATGCAGGAAGGAACTTGGTAACCCTCCCCAACCAGCCAGCATACAATCTTTGACTCACAGAGATATAGATAACAGGTACCAATAGTATCATAAAGCTAATACAAGGGTCCTCAATTATACTGCATGTGGGTGCAAAATCTGTCACAGGTAGGACAAGAGATGATGCTCTCACAGAATAATATGGGTACATAGAAAGAGAACAAGATGCACATACAGTTTCTGCCTGTTTCTCTTTTGCTTTTATAGAGGAAAAATCCTCTCACCTCTGTATCCTGTAAGTAGATGCAATCCATGATACTATATAGATATAGATAGATATAAAGACAGAGCTCAAGCCCAAAGAGAAGGCAGTGCCAGAGAACTAGGGCATGATTCTGACAATTTGAAGTGAGCACGTTGAAGGTGAGCAGGTTTCTGTCATCCATATAGTACAGACCTGCTCCCTTCTTGTCTTAGCTGCAAATCATAGTGCTCCTGGGCAACCCCATGTATTCATAGTTCCTTGGTGGAGCCTGGATGGGGCTGCAACTGACATCTGTTCCTTACAGTTCAACTCATAGATGTGGTACTCCAAGAAGTGCGTTTGGCTACCTCACTCCCATGGTGCTTAGCCGATAGGGAGTGATTTTGGTGTCCTTCCTCTCAGTCTGCCAAATGATGAGGATTTGTTTGTTGTTTTGTTTTGATTTTTAATGTTGAGCTTTGGTGACCACATAGAGAACACTACAGCATATGGCTAAAATTTTCAGAGGAGTTCATTAATATTGAGCTTATGGATTGTGTATGCCCAATTTGAGAGCCGTAGGGCTTCATTTTCAGGTTTGCTGATCTGCAATTTGCTTTGACATCAGTGGGAGCTACAGATCCCTATGAAAATCATGCCTAAAATGTCCTGAGTAAGTCACTCAGATTTAAAGGACATCTGTGTAAATTGTGGCCTCAGTGGCCAGAGTTTTAATTTTCATTTCTCTTTGGATGCATGCACTATAGTTTAGAGACTTAACAGAACAACCAAACAAATACAACCCAACCTCACCCTTTTTCAATTATTTTAAAATCTTGTTAATTATGCAGAAATTTCTGATACGTCAATGAAAATACAAAATTACTGTACTAGATTCAGTTTCACCAACAGGTATTTGAAATTTAAACAGATTGAGTTTGATCATAAAGTCCTCACAAAAGCAAAACTCCCATTGATTCCAGGTGTTTTGCCTTGGGTTCATAATGTAGGAATCCTGCATATTTGCTATTAATTGTCAAGTGTTTTTACTTTTAAAAGCCCTCCAAATAAAAAGAACACTATAGAATTTTGATTTTCTGTTTATTTTTTTCTTCATGCAAGTATTTTTAGTAAATACAGACCTTACAAATGTATGAAGGGAAAAGCTGGAATCATTAGTTTTACAACTGCATAATATATTTTTCCACTATATCATCTAGGGAAATTAAAAAAAATAGAATGTCATTGTTCATTATGACTACTAAAATCACTTAGTTTGAAAATTTCTTTACAAGCCTGAAGATCAGCTTGGGTTTGTTAAAGCATTCTGAACCCTTGGAGTGACCCTGGGCCAATTTATGGTTTTATGATAAAATTGTGCAAAATTTGTGGTTTGTATAATTCTAGTATGAAATCAGGGAAAACTCTGTTTTTTGTTAGAGTTTTGGTTTTAATTTTTGGTTTGTGTGACCTCAAAGTAAAACTTAGGGTGTATGAATCCACATGCACTACTGCAGATTGGGGACCGAATGGCTAGGCAGCAGTTCTGCAGAAAAGAAACTAGGGGTTACAGTGGACAAGAAGCTGGATATGAGTCAACAGTGTGCCCTTGTTGCCAAGAAGGCTAACGGCATTTTGGGCTGTATAAATAGGGGCATTGCCAGCAGATCGAGGAACGTGATTGTTCCCCTCTATTCGACATTGGTGAGGCCTCATCATAGAATCATAGATATCAGGGTTGGAAGGGACCTTAGGAGGTCATCTAGTCCAACCCCCTGCTCAAAGCAGGACCAATCCCCAACTAAATCATCCGAGCCAGGGCTTTGTCAAGCCTGACCTTAAAAACTTCTAAGGAAGGAGATTCCACCACCTCCCTAGGTAACACATTCCAGTATTTCACCACCCTCCTAGTGAAAAAGTTTTTCCTAATATCCAACCTAAATCTCCCCCCACCGCAACTTGAGACCATTACTCCTCGTTCTGTCATCTGCTACCACTGAGAACATCCATCCTCTTTGGAACCCTCTTTCAGATAGTTGAAAGCAGCTATCAAATCCCCCCTCATTCTTCTCTTCCGCAGACTAAACAATCGCAGTTCCCTCAGCCTCTCCTCATAAGTCATGTCTTCCAGTCCCCTAATCATTTTTGTTGCCCTTCGCTGGACGTTTTCCAATTTTTCCACATCCTTCTTGAAGCATGGGGCCCCAAACTGGACACAGTACTCCAGATGAGGCCTCACCAATGTCGAATAGAGGGGAATGATCACATCCTTCGATCTGCTGGCAATGCCCCTACTTATACATCCCAAAATGCCATTGGCCTTCATGGCAACAACGGCACACTGTTGGCTCATATCCCGCTTCTCGTCCACCATAACCACTAGGTGCTTTTCTGCAGAACTGCTGCCTAGCCATTTGGTACCTAGTCTGTAGCGGTGCATGGGATTTTTTCGTCCTAAGTGCAGGACTCTGCACTTGTCCTTGTTGAACCTCATCAGATTTCTTTTGGCCCAATCCTCTAATTTGTCTAGGGCCCTCTGTATCCTATCCCTACCCTCCAGTGTATCTACTTCTCCTCCCAGTTTAGTGTCATCTGCAAGCTTGCTGAGGGTGCAATCCACACCATCCTCCAGATTATTAATGAAGATATTGAACAAAACCGGCGCGAGGATCGACCCTTGGGGCGCTCCACTTGATACCGGCTGCCAACTAGACATGGAGCCATTGATCACTACACATTGAGCCCGACAATCTAGCCAGCTTTCATCCACCTTATCATCCATTCATCCATCCCATACTTCCTTAACTTGCTGGCAAGAATACTGTGGGAGACCGCGTCAAAAGCTTTGCTAAAGTCAAGGAACAACACGTCCACTGCTTTCCCCTCATCCACAGAGCCAATTATCTTGTCATAGAAGGCAATTAGATTAGTCAGGCATGGCTTGCCCTTGGTGAATCCATGCTGACTGGTCCTGATCACTTTCCTCTCCTCTAAGTGCTTCATAATGGATTCCTTGAGGACCTGCTCCATGATTTTTCCAGGGACTGAGGTGAGGCTGACTGGCCTGTAGTTCCCAGGATCCTCCTTCTTCCCTTTTTTAAAGATGGGCACTACGTTAGCCTTTTTCCAGTCGTCTGGGACCTCCCCCGATTGCCATGAGTTTTCAAAGATAATGTCCAATGGCTCTGCAATCACATCCTCCAACTCTCGGATGTAGTGCATCTGGCCCCATGGACTTGTGCCTGTCCAGCTTTTCTAAATAGTCCTGAACCACTTCTTTCTCCACAGAGGACTGGTCACCTCCTCCCCATGCTGTGCTGCCCAGTGCAGTAGTCTGGGAGATGACCTTGTTCATGAAGACAGAGGCAAAAAAAGCATTGAGTACATTAGCTTTTTCAACAGCCTCTGTCACTAAGTTGCCTCCCTCATTCAGAAAGGGGCCCACGCTTTCCTTGACTTTCTTCTTGTTGCTAACATACCTGAAGAAACCCTTCTTGTTACTCTTAACATCTCTTGCTAGCTGCAACTCCAGGTGTGATTTGGCCTTCCTGATTTCACTCCTGCATGGCCGAGCAATATTTTTATACTCTTCCCTGGTCATTTGTCCAATCTTCCACTTCTTGTAAGCTTCTTTTTTGTGTTTAAGATCAGCAAGGATTTCACTGTTAAGCCAAGCTGGTCGCCTGCCATATTTACTATTCTTTCTACACATCGGGGTGGTTTGTCCCTGTAACCTCAATAAGGATTCTTTAAAATACAGCCCCCTCTCCTGGACTCCTTTCCCCCTCATGTTATTCTCCCAGGGGATCCTGCCCATCAGTTCCCTGAGGTTGTCAAAGTCTGCTTTTCTGAAGTCCAGGGTCCATATTCTGCTGCTCTCCTTTCTTCCTTGTGTCAGAATCCTGAACTCGACCATCTCATGGTCACTGCCTCCCAGGTTCCCATCCACTTTTGCTTCCCCTACTAATTCTTCCCAGTTTGTGAGCAGCAGGGCAAGAAGAGCTCTGCCCCTAGTTGGTTCCTCCAGCACTTGCACCAAGAAATTGTCCCCTACACTTTTCAAAAACTTCCTGGATTGTCTGTGCACTGCTGCATTGCTCTCCCAGTAGATATCAGAGTGATTGAAGTCTTCCGTGAGAACCAGAGCCTGAGATCTAGTAACTTCCGTTAGTTGCTGGAAGAAAGCCTCGTCCACCTCATCCCCCTGGTCCGGTAGTCTATAGCAGACTCCCGCCACGACATCACCCTTGTTGCTCACACTTCTAAACTTAATCCAGAGACTCTGAGGTTTTTCTTTTCAGAGTAGCAGCCGTGTTAGTCTGTATTCGCAAAAAGAAAAGGAGTACTTGTGGCATCTTAGAGACTAACAAATTTATTAGAGCATAAGCTTTCAGGTTTTTCTGCATTTTCATACTGGAGCTCTGAGCAGTCATATTGTTCTCTTACATACAATGCAACTCCCCTACCTTTTCTGCCCTGCCTGTCCTTTCTGAACAGTTTATATCCATCCATGACAGTACTCCAGTCACGTGAGTTATCCCACCAAGTCTCTGTTATTCCAATCACATCATAATTCCTTGACTGTGCCAGGATTTTCAGTTCTCCCTGCTTGTTTCCCAGGCTTCTTGCATTTGTGTATAGGCATTTGAGATAAATGCTGTTTGTCCTACTTTCTTAGTATGAGGCAGGAGCCTTCCCTTCTCGTGCTCTCCTGCTCGTGCTTCCTCCTGGTATCCCACGTCCCCACTTACCTCAGAGCTTTGGTCTCTTTCCCCTGGTGAACCTAATTTAAAGCCCTCCTCACTAGGTTAGCCAGCCAGTTTGCGAAAATGCTCTTCCTTCTCTTCGTTAGCTGGAGCCCGTCTTCCTAGCACTCCTCCTTCTTGGAGAACCGTCCCATGGTCAAAGAATCCAAAGTCTTCTCTCCGACACCACCTGCGTAGCCATTCGTTGACTTCCATGATTTGATGGTCTCTACCCAGGCCTTTTCCTTCCATGGGGAGGATGGATGAGAACACCAGTTGCTCCTGAAACTCCTTTATCCTTCTTCCCAGAACCACGTAGTCTGCAGTGATCCACTCAAGGTCATTCTTGGCAGTATCATTGGTGCCCACATGGAAAAGCAGGAAGGGGTAGCGATCCGAGGGCTTGATGAGTCTCGGCAGTCTCTCTATCCAATTGTGAATCCTAGCTCCTGGCAAGCAGCAGACTTCTCGGTTTTCCTGGTCAGCAAGGCAGATCGATGACTCAGTCCCCCTGAGGAGAGAGTCCCCGACCACCACCACCTGCCTCCTTTTCTTGGGAACAGTGGTCATGGAACCCCCATCCCTAGGACAGTGCATCTCATGCCTTCCAATTGGTGGAGTCTCCTTCTGTTCCCCTCCCTCAGATGTATCATCTAATCCACTCTCCACATTAGTACCTGTGGAGAGAACATGAAAACGGTTGCTTACCTGTATCTGCGTTGCTAATACATGGATGCTCCCCTTTCTTCTTCTGGAGGACACATGCTGCCAAATTTCTTCACCATCCTTCTATCCCCACTGTGCAGCCTGCTCTGAATCTTCAGAACATTGTGTCCATAGAAGCATATCCTGATGTCTGTCCAGGAAATCTTCAGTTTCTCTTATGCAACAGAGGGTCGATACTTGTTTCTTCAGACCTTGAACCTTCTCTTCCAATATGGAGACCAGCTTGCACTTTCTACAGACAAACTCGCTTCTGTCCCGTGGAAGAAAGACAAACATGGCACATCCAGTGCAGGTCACAACAGCTGAACATTCCCCATCCATATTACCTTCCTTCTACGAGCTTCCTCAGGAGTTGTAGTAACTACTCAGAGAAGCCAGCAAGATGTAAGCCTCAGTAGGCTCTCCCCAGGTGAACTCCCAGGCAAACTCCCTCAGTTTGCCGCTCAGCTGGTTCGCAGCTGACTGGCTTTTTATAACAGTCAGGCCCGCTCAAGGCTCACCTGGAACAAAGCACTCCCAATTCACAATTTTCAAACAACCAATCAAGCACACGGTCAAACTGTCCCCACAACAGACAGACACTCAGATACTCACCAACACAGCCTCCCTAATGCAGCCCTTGTGTACCTCCTCTCAGACAGATCCCAGGCAAACTCCCTCTGTTAGCCTCTCTGCTGTTTGCCGCATCTGGAGTACTGTGTCCAGTTTTGGGCCCCACACTTCAAGAAGGATGTGGAAAAATTGGAGAGCGTCCAGTGGAGGGCAACAAAAATGATTAGAGGACTGGAACACATGACTTATGAGGAGAGGCTGAGGTAATTGGGATTGTTTAGTCTGCAGAAGAGAAGAATGAGGGGGGATTTGATAGCTGATTTCAGCTACCTGAAAGGGGGTGCCAAAGAGGCTGGATCTAGCCTGTTCTCAGTGGTAGCAGATGACAGAACAAGGAGTAATGGTCTCAAGTTGCAGTGGGAGAGGTTTAGGTTGGATATTAGGAAAAACTTTTTCCCTAGGAGGGTGGTGAAGCACTGGAATGGGTTACCTACGGAGGTGGTGGAATCTCCTTCCTTAGAGGTTTTTAAGGTCAGGCTTGACAAAGCCCTGGCTGGGATGATTTAGTTGGGGATTGGTCCTGCTTTGAGCAGGAGGTTGGACTAGATGACCTTAGGTCCCTTCCAGCCCTGATATTCTATGATTCTATGATCTATTAGCATTTGTTGTACATCACGGGTATAGTATATTATAGTTTATATTAACAGATTTCCAGATTTCCAAATTGTCAGCCATAAATTAACATGTAGGAGTGCATACATGAAGAGAAGACTGTACACTGTCTCAAGAGAAAGATATTTCTGCTGAATACCACTTTGCCCCTTATAAAATGTACTGCTGTATTCACCAATAATGAGCCAAAATTATACATTTTACTGTAGTGTTACTTGAGTATTTTGGGTGACTTCTGCAAACTAATGGAATTGTTTTATAAGTGGTTGTTGGCTATTATGGACATGCAGTATATAATGTTCCATTTAATTCATTTTTATTAAAATGTTTGCAAATCATTAAGTTCTTTGTATATGAAGGAGAGTGCAATACAATTTAATGCCTTTTATAAATATTCTTGCTAGTGTTTTAATATTAAAATATTTTTTCAGACACATAAGGCCAGATTTACCATTAAATTATACTGGATTTCTGGTTGTCTGGAATTGCCAGAGTATACCAATGAGCCCAGTGTACAGTCTGGGAATGGTGAAGGGCTTTTTTGACTGTTTATAAAAAAAAGTGTCAAAATGTTTATTTTACTATGTTGTCATACTTCCCAGCCTTTTATAGGAACCAGTATAGACCATGGAAGAAATAATCTAATTGTTCCTTTGATTCAAGCATTCTGATTTAGTTAACTACAAATAATTAATCGTACATATATTATATTTCAGAACCTATTAAATCAATATCAGCTAGTTAGCCTTTCATTCTCCTGACCTCAGTATACAACTGATGTGGACCTGGAAACAGTGAGATGTACACACCATACCATGGTTAAATGTGGAGGCCACAACTTTATTAAAAAAAACCCTTACCACTGGGAACCACTCCCCAAACTACCCACGAGGGCTATTCTAGTGTGGATTTCAGTTGGGTACCAATGGCCCGAGTTTCTACAAACCTGATGGTGGGTTTGAGGGCATGACACCTTCTACACCCTCAGGCCTGGCCAGAGACCTTGGCAGGAAGCCAGAGTTCCAACCCATTTCCCTCCTCCACACAGGAGATAAGAGCACTAATAATGGCTTCTCACCAGCAACAAAACCAGATAGAAGCTACCTCCTTCTCCCTACCCCAGCTGGTGAGAGCCAGTCAACCAGCCCCTCATGGCCCTGCTGTCCAATGGCAGCACAAATGGTCAGGACAGGTTCCATTACTTGGCTGGATGCCATGTGAGAGCACTGCCCTGCCATATGGGGAATCAGGGAATGAGAAAGAAGCATCTGCTCCACACTTACACTGCAGAGAAAGAAAAGGAGAGCTACTCCAGCTGCTCCTGCTTGGGGTGTCGCTCTGCCACCCAAGAGGAGGGGAAAGTGTCCCCATTGCCTCCAGAGCTATCAAAGACACATCCTGTTTAGTGAGGTGAGCATTGGCTTTAATTGCCACATACTTCTGGTACTTCCTCCCCATACAATTGAAGTAAATGGAGGTATTCCTTGTCTTATTCTAAGTTATTCCTGGATATATGATGATAATACTATATATTTACAAATAGTTCTACCTCCATAAATATAGATTCATCATGATTTCATGCTCTGTTGTATGACTGCTGCAATAAACTTGCACATTGTAAATGACAAGCTTAAGTGTAAGTCTTTTTGCATTTGTTGATTTCAATTGGACTTTCCATATTTCATGATCATCTGGCAAGATAGAGAAAATGTAGATATTTAATAAAGTATTTTGCTAAACAAATTTATTCTAATTCAAATAACATTTTGATCATATTGGAAATTTTATGTAATCCAAATAGGAAGTACCTTTTAACTAGTAATTCTGTATACACCAAGATTACCCGACTTTTAGTTTATAATGTCACTTTCACTCACAAAGTTATGAAAAGTTTATTTTTTAAAAACTCTTTGCAGTTATATCCCCTTTAGGCATTTTACCAACTCAAATTATAACTATTATTTTTAAAAGTAGAAGATGGAAGCTTTTTATTTTGAAGGTTCTATTCAAGCTCTTGGGATTATATACTGGGAAATGGAAGGTTTCCCTTAAACATATTGTGATGGGGCAAGGCCAGATGGCTATGGAAAAGTAGTCTTATTGGGATCCGGGAAGTGGGCGGGCGAAGCTTGTCCACCGCTAAAGGATCCCCCCCAGACTAAAAGAGGGTTCCACAGGACCTAGATACCCAAAAAATTCCGGGGGACAACTAATAAAATAATAGGGACAGGAGTGCGGTCAAAGGGTCAAACGAAGGGAACCGGACGGGGACACCGAGCAGAGAATCCCGGACAGTGCCCACTGCTCCTCAAAGGCATCAAGGGAGTCAGAGGACGCCGCCCAGAGGAACTCTGCCCGGATACGTGAACAGACCGAGGATCGGAAATAGGCCCCACAGTCACAGGAGACTCCATCGGCCAACCTCCTCACTCTGGTTTTGTAGATGGCCATTTTAGCTAGGGCCAGGAGGAGGTTGACCAGGAGATTCCGTGACTTTGTGGGGCCACTGATAGGGAGTGCATAAATGAGAAGGTGAGGGGAGAAGTGTAACCAAAAACATAATAAAATATTGGTGAGGAGCCGGAATAGGGGCTGCAGCCTGGCACACTCCAGGTATACATGTGCCAGGGTATCCCTGATGCCGCAAAAGGGGCAGGTGTCTGGGATTGAAATGAACCGCGCCAAGTACACGCCCGTGCTCACGGCTCCGTGAAGGAGCCGCCAACTGACATCCCCTGCGGGCTTTGGGACTAAGGTGGAATATAGGCTGGCCCACCGGGGCTTCTAGTGAAGGGGTGAAGGAGTCGGTTGGGTCCACGGGGCAGGGGTCCAATTAAAAGGTCCGGCGGGCCTGGGGTAATGGGTGGGCGGGGTGTGCCCTCGTGCAGGACCCGGTCGAGATGAACCTGAGCAGCGGGCGGCAAAGTGGCCTTCACTTCCTGAAGTATGCGCCGGGGAGTACAAGGTCTGGAAAGCCCCATGTGCTGAGCAAGTGTCAGGGGATCCAGCCAGTCTCCCCGGTCATAGTCCAGGAGGTCTCCAACTCTTGTGACCTCTGCCAGGATCAAACTCTGGCGCACCGAGCGGGACTCCGCCACCTGCACATGGAGCTGGGGGTTGTGTAGCAGGGGCTCCGCGTTGTAAAGAGTTTCCAGGTCCGGAGGAGGTCCTGGTAGAAGACCAGCAGCCCAGAGAGGTCTCGCGGAAGACCTCTCGGATGGAGATAAAGGAGCTGCCGGTTGTATCGGAGCCCTCGGAAGCGGCGCAGGAAGGCGTGCGCCAGTATGCACCACGCCGGACTACCTGCACCATAAAGGAGCCTCTGCAGGGTCTGGAGGTGGAAGACATGGACCTGAGTGAGCAGACATTTTAGGCCCTGCCCTCCCTCCTCCAGAGGTAGATGAAGAACCCCTGCAGGGACCCAGTGCAGTCCTGACCAAAAGAACTCCAGAATCGATGTCCGGAGGTTGGCCAGGAAACCCGGGGCCGGGACCAGGGCGTTGAGCCGGTACCAGAGCATGGACAGGACTAGTTGATTAAGCACTAGCGCTCTCCCTCGAAGGGAGAGGCACCGGAGAAGTCCTGTCCATTTCCGGAGCCACTCTATCACCCCGCCCTCTAAATTCTGCCAGTTCTCTGGTGGAGAGGGATGCGTGGCAGAAAGGTAAACGCCTAGATAGAGCAGCGGACCCGTGCTCCACCGGATGGCCTGAAGTGTGGGTGGGAGGGAGCTCGCCTGCCGCCAGTCCCCTACCACAAAGCCAGAGCTCTTGACCCAGTTGACCCGCGCGGAGGAGGCTGCCGAATAGATGGCCTGGCAAGCCTCCACCCACGCCAAGTCGCCCGGGTCCTGGACCACGAGGAGCACGTCATCAGCGTACGCCGACAGGACCAGCCACAGCTCCGGCTCCCGCAGCATCAACCCTATCAACCTCCTTTGGAGGAGACAGAGGAAGGGCTCGATCGCCAGAGCATACAACTGGCCCGAGAGGGGGCACCCCTGCCGTACTCCTCGCCCGAAGCTGACCGGTTCGGTCAGGGTCCAGTTGAGCCTGACCAAACACTCTGCGGAGGCATACAGCACCCGGAGAAAAATCACAAACCTGGGTCCGAAGCCAAACGCCTGCAGAGTGCTCAGGAGATACCCGTGATCCACCCTGTCAAATGCTTTCTCCTGATCTAAGGACAGGAGGGCGAACGACAGACCATCCCTACACCCAAGTTCCAATAGGTCCCAGACCAGATATAGGTTGTCGAAGATGCTGCGGCCCAGGATGGTGTAGGTCTGGTCTGGGTGGACCACATCCGCCAGCACAGACCCTAGCCGCAGCGAGATGGCTTTTGCCACGACTTTGTAGTCTGTGCTGAGGAGCGAGACGGGATGCCAATTTCGTAAATTGCAGAGGTCCCCCTTCTTCGGCAATAAGGCCAGCACGGCTTGCCTGCACGAAAGAGGGAGGACCCCGCTCTGCAAAGACTCGGCCCAGACGGTGACTAGGTCTGGGCCCAGGACATCCCAGAAGACGCGGTAGAACTCCACGGTCAGCCCGTCCATGCCCGGAGATTTATTGGTGGGCATGCGACGGAGGGCTTCCGAGAACTCGGCCAGAGTGAGAGGTAGCTCTAGCCGGTCTCGGTCGCCCGCACTGACCGTCGGGAGCTCCTCCCAGAGCTCTCTGCAAGCGTTAGGATCGGTTGGATCCAGGGAGAATAGGCTTGCGTAGAAGGCTCTCGCCCTCCTGCACATCTCCACCGGATCTGTGAGGGGGGGTGCCATCTTCTGCCAGTAGGCAGATGACATGTTTTTTAGCCCGCCTCTTTTTCTCCAGGGCGTAGAAGAAGCGGGAGCCGCGATCCATCTCCCGGAGGAGACGGATGCGGGATCGAACAAAGGCACCCCGGGCCCGATGGTCCTCGAGGGTCCGGAGCTCCTCCCGCTTCTCCCGGCACGCTCCGCAGAAGGGTGGATCCTCGGGGCTGGCGGCCAGATGCCTCTCCAGCTCTAAGACCTCCCGTTCCAACTGCTCTATCGCCGCATCCCTCCGTCGGCTGGCGCCCCGGGTGTAGTCACGGCAGAAGAGCCGGGCGCGCACCTTCCCTAGGTCCCACCACCGCTGCGCCGAGGGAAAGGCACACCGCTGCCCTTGCCAGGCCAGCCAGAATTCCCGGAAGGACGCCACGAAGCCCGCATCCTCCAGCAAACTGTTGTTAAAATGCCAATAGGCCGGCCCCGGCCTCTCCGCGCAGAGGGAGGCTGTCATGGTGGCTATATGATGGTCAGAAAAAGGGGCCGGCCGGATGCTGGAGGAGTGGGCTCATGAAAGATGAAAGCGTGATAAATAAATGCGGTCCAACCGGGAGTGGCGCGACCGATGGGCCTCCACCCGGACAAAGGTGAACGTGGAAGTGTCATCCGGGTGGTGGTCGCGCCAGACGTCCACCAGGGAGTGGTGTTCGACTATCTCCTGGAGGACGGCGATGGCGGCCGGGCTCTGCTCGGTCCCCGAGCGGTCCCGCTCCTCAAGGGTGATGTTAAAGTCCCCTCCCAGGACCAGGCACTCCTGAGGATCCAAGGTGCCGAGGAAGGCGGACGCCTGCTGATAGAATTGTAGCTGCTCCGGGCTCGCTGCTGGGGCATAGATGTTGACGAGGTTGACTACGAGCCCCTCCATGCGGACCCGGAAGTGCAGCAGGCGACCCGGCACAGCCTCGGTGACCCCCAGCACCTCGGGCTGTAGGTCGGTCGCCACTCCAGCCGTACGAACTGTGAGGTGGCTAAAGTAGACCCTGTCCCCCCAATCCAGCCGCCAGCTGTCTTCGGTGGTCGGATCCGTATGGGTCTCCTGCAGGAAAACCACAGAGTACTTCCCCTCCTGAAGGAAGGAGAGCACCTGGGACCTGCGGAGACCCATCCTACAGCTGCGGGTGTTCAATGTTGCGATGGTAAAGGGTGCTATGAGGAGGGCTGGGGGGGATCCTCGCCGGCAGGGATGCTCGCGGCTCCCGGCGGGCCGCACAGCAATCCATGACCCACCCCGTAGGTGAGTAAGGAGTCACAGAAGAGGCGGACCCGCTCGTAGGCCGCGGCGCCCTGCCTCCTGGTCCTTTTACCCTCCCCCATGAAGGCCCTTGCGGCCCGGAGGATTTGATTAAAGTCCCCCCATCGCTGGAGGGCAAGCTGTACTTTGTTGCGGGAGCCACGGACGTCTTCTAGAAACTCCCGCAACTCCTCTCGCAGCACATGGGGGGCTGGGGTTATGGTCTGGTTACTCCCCGACGGGGCCCTTGGTACAGTCCCGTGGCCCACCGAAATGGGCAGACAGGGTGCGGACCCCTGACGGGGCTCTTCATGGGTTGACCTGAATGCTGGGGCGATAGGGGGCGGCAGAGGGAGGATAGCTGCCCCTGGTGGGTCAGGACGGGTAAACACAAAAGCCACTCCCTGGGAGTCATCTGTTGGAAAGGGGAAGGAGCCAGCCCCAGGGGTGGCAATAACATCTCAGGAGGTGGACGGGATAAGGGCAGGGGCAGAGGTAGAGGTGAGAGTCTGGGTGGGGTGAGGGCTCTCAGTGATGCCGGGCGCAGGCTCTATGGTGGATTTGGCAGCCACGGCATCAGGGGGTGGACTCTCTCTTATAGGGCCCTCTCCTGGGAAGGAGGTCGAATGCTCCTCACCAACGACGCGTGCCCCTGGTGGCTCAGGTCCCGGCCGCGTGGCACTGGCCGTCATCTCAACAGGTTCGGCGGCCCTCAGTGGGGTGCCATCTACAGCCGGGTTGATGGAGGAGTCCAGGGGCCCCTCGGAGGTGGGAGAGGAAGCAATGTTTGGGGGAGGGAGCATGGGGAAAGGGGGGCTGAAGTGAAGTCGCCTATATCGAGGCCCGCTGTCATAGGGTCGTCCTCCCCCTGGGTGACCGGGGTCAGACCCAGGGCCTTGATCTCCTCGTATATTGATGGGAGATCAGTTTCCGCCACCCCGGGATTCTCCCCGCTGCCACCTGACGCGACTGTTGCCTCGGGGCACACTGAGGTTTCAGATGGAGCCTCGGGGGCCTTGGAGGAGAGGGACTCCCGTGGAGGGGAGATACCACCAGTGCTGCCACGTCTTCCCCAGCCGGCACCGGTGGATGGAACAAACCCTTGGGTAAAGCGGAAGGCTCGGCATCGGTGCCCCCCTTCCTGGTCTTCTGGGGGGCCTCCGCAACAGATGGGAGGAGCGGAGCTCAAGCCTTCCGCTTGCCCCGCTTCCCCTGGACTAGGGTCCAGCCCTCCATAGCATCATCTGGGGGCTGGCTAGCAGGGGTTGTGTCGGGGGCAGAAGCGATGGCTCAGGAACTCGAGGGGGTAACGGTGGAGCAGCACAAGGGAGGGAAGATTCCCCTTGGGGTGGGCCCTCTCCTATGCCCAGCAGTGTCTCTGCCGCACCCTCCTCCACAGGCCCCGCCAGATTGCAAGCAGTGGGGGCGGGGCTTTCCCGCTCATCTGGGTATAGTTGGGGAGGTGCCCCTTGGGCCCGAGCGGGAGCAATGGTGGACTGGGAAGGACGAGGGGTGGTTTCGGGCGCTGGGCAGCCAAGCAAGCAGCTGAGTCCAGAGGCAGGAGCTGAGGCAGATGGTATACAGCCAGTGGGGGTGGTGGAGGGGGCAGCGGTGGTGGTAGTAGTGGTGGGGGTCGGGGGGGACACACAGATGGATTGGGGGGCAGCTCCACGCCACACCCCCTGTGTCCCTACAAACACAGTCAAAACCCCCACCACAAGAGCACAGTTTGAAAATTACTCAGTCTTAAGGCCCCCTCCATGGTAGTCTGCAAAGTCTCTAGGTGCTGCCCCACTGGCAGATAGTCCTCTTCTCCTCCTCAGGGCTTCAGCAGCTCCAGGCAACAGACTACACAGCAGCAGCAGCTCCAGGAACTCCAGGTGGTGGTCCAGGCAGGCAGAAAGGACCCCTCTCAGGTGGTGGTGATGGTGGTGGTGTCCACAACAGCAGTGGTTGGGGTCCCTCACACCTCCTCTCTGGGGAGTGGGCTAGCAGCCCCCCCCCCGCCTCGGGGCTGCAGTTGCAGCAGTAGCAGCACCCGAGAGTGGGGGGTTCAGCAACCAGGTAGCAGAGAATGGGGGAGGGTATCTGGCCCAGCCAGGGGAGCAGCTGGAGCAGCAGGGAGAGCTTAGGGCCTAGCAGCAGAAGTAGCAGCTTCCCACCTCCCTCCAAGCTAGAAGGCTATGGGAGAGCAGTGGGAGGGAGAGATAGATTAGCTCCAGGCTAAACAAATCCCTGGTACGACGATAAATGAAATGGCAGCTGCTCCAGGTCAATTAAGACACCTGGGGCCAATTAAGAACTTTCCAGAAGGCAGGGAGAAGGCTAGGTTGATTGGGACACTTGAAGCCAGTCGGGGCTGGCTGAAACTAGTTAAAAGCCTCCCAGTTAGTCAGGTGGGTGTGCATGTCAGGAGCTGTGGGAGGAAGTTGTGTGGTTGGAGAGGTTGAGTAGTACACACCATATCAGGCACAAGGAAGGACGCCCTGAGGTAAGGGTGAAGTAGAGCTTGAGGAAGTGAGGGCTGCTGTGGGGGAAGTAGCCCAGGGAATTGTACATGTCATGTTTCTAAAAGGTGAGCTACCATAGCTGATACTATTAGGGTCCCTGGGCTAGAGCCCAGAGTAGAGAGTGGGCCCGGGCTCCCCCCCACCTTTGCCCCGATTAATCATTGAGACTGGAAAACACAGGTTTCAGAGTAGCAGCCGTGGTAGTCTGTATTCGCAAAAGAAAACGAGTACTTGTGGCACCTTAGAGACTAACAAATTTATTTGAGCATAAGCTTTCGTGAGCTACAGCTCACTTCATCGGATGCATTTGGTGCATTTCCCCTCTGTGTTTTCCACCAAATGCATCCGATGAAGTGAGCTGTAGCTCACGAAAGCTTATGCTCAAATAAATTTGTTAGTCTCTAAGGTGCCACAAGTACTCCTTTTCTTTTTGCGAATACAGACTAACACGGCTGCTACTCTGAAACGTCCAGTAGTATGACATTCTTTTTCCTTGATAGTAGCAAAGATGAACACTATTGAGAGATGCATTTTTAATATTTCTTTTTATTTTTTCCCATTTCAACCTCATCTTTCTTAGTGCAGCTGCTCTCAAACTGATCTTTTCTAATTCTCCTCATATACTCACTTGTAGTAGGGGCTATATGCTGTAAGTAACCAAGGGCAAATTTCTGTACAGTTAGCCCAATGATTTCTAGCCCTCTTTAGTCCTTTTCTACACCAAAGGTTCTAATAATAAAGGTCAAGAAGCTGCTAAGGATTGAGGTCATTGGATTTTAGCTTATACTTTACTTATTCATTTCTCTGCTGCTTTTCTGAGATTCATTTTAATGCAATTATTCACTTAACTGTATAATATTAAAAAAAGACATCTGAACTTCCCAACTGCATAATGGCCTTTAGTAAAGTTTATTTTACTTTGACTATAAACAAATGTATAGATTTTCAGATATGGATAGAGAAGTCATCTTTCATTTCATAGTTGACTACCTGACTGTTAATGCAGACTGAATACTCACATGCATATAAAACCATATGTTAATCCTTCTAATGTCAATGGCAACAATCCCATTGACTTCAGGGAAACCATGTGTTGGCTCCATGAAAATAGTGGCCATTCACGGTCTGAATCTTCAAATTTTATTAACATTTTTAAAAAAAATGTGGGTATGTAATACTCTGAGTGCATATGTAATGCCGATAGACCCCGGTTGTCGGCAGGCGGGATTGAACCGGGGTCTCTGGATCTTAGTGCATAAGCCTCTACTACATGAGCTAAAAGCCACCTGCCTCTTAGGTGAGGCTGTAGAGCAGACTCATTTAACTTGCTCTCTCTAAGTGGTCTCAGTGCCACTAGATGGGACAGAACACCACACGCAGAATGTATGTGGGTTACACATGGACACCAAATCTTACGACAACTTAGGACTGGTGTCCAATAGTTGGAACTCTTGGGCCCCCAGGTATCCACCCAAAACCAAAATGCTTATTATGTCCTCCACATACCTGCTCATCACTACTACCCAGGGAAAGCCTAGGAGGATATGCTTTTCAGCAAGATCTGAAAGTCAACAAATTTGTGCTTTGATGAACTGAAGCAGGAAGCACATACCCAAATTGTGGACCCCCTCTTTGAGAATGACTTGTTTCTAACCCTCTCTCTGCTCTCAGAGTTAAAGCTGGCTGTCTGATATTTCAGTGTTTTACATGTTCTCAGCTGCTGCTGGAGAGAAACAGTTTCTGAAATAGCCAGCCTACTAGACGGCACAGTAAGGAAGGGTTTTATTTTATGTTGTGCTTTTAGTGTTCTGGATGCTTGCCCGCTTGGTTATTAGACTAATATTCCCTAATTCATTTTGTATAAGACATCAAAAACAATATTTAAGGAGTAATTAGATTTAATCATTTCTGGCTTGATAGGGATTTGAACTAGAGAGGTGAAAGAGGGTATATATGAAAAAGTGCCCTCTCATGGAGCTTTGTGGTAAAAACCTCCTCTCCAGCCCTTATTAGGCCACAGATCCCGTCTGCTGCTGAAAACGATTTGCAGAAGGAAGCCAGATGGCAGTGGTATTGAGCTTTGCTTTGCTTTGGAGGGAAGGGTGCCTCACCCTCCCCCAATAACATGTTCATTTATGAATGTGGGTTTTATATGCCTGATCGGATGTTACTCTTTTAAAAAAAGAATCTCCTTTTTTATAGTTTGCAAAAGTTACTGGTCATACCAAGAAGTGCACATTGAGCTTCAGGTAGCAGAGCACAGCAAATGTAAGAGTAAATTTCTAAAACTGTGCATATAGATGTAGTTGCATTATTTCTCTTTATCTAATGGCTTGGTTGGCTTTTAGCGTATACCCCAAAAAGAAAAATAAACAAAACACATTTCCAGAGAGAAAACCTGTCAATCTTTACTAAAGAATATAACTTGTTTCTGGAACCTATTAAATCAGCTAGAAATTTGCCCCAGAGTGTTTAGTGAATTACTGGGGGAAAGGTACATCAGACACACTTTACTCAATGGAATATGAATCAAATATTTGAATGTCTCATGAAGCTTAAATCAAATGCAAAAAATTAATTAAAAATATCTGCAAATTAATTTGGTTGGGATTAACTATGCAGTTGTGTGTTGCAGAGCTGCACAACCCAGCAGGCCTTGGAGTTCACTGCTCAGGACTGAATTTTCCCCCCAGTGTTTCAGGTTCAAATTCTTTCATACATCAGTACAAAATTACAAGCAAGATTACTTTTTTGTTGTAATTGTGTTGGCTTGCACCTGAAATGTGAGAGATCTAAGGACCTGTTTTAGTGAATATTGTATACAGTTGTGGGCCACTTCAATAGAAGGGAGATCCATCCCAGAATATTCCAAAACCCCATAATTAGGACAATTATGTAAAACCAAGTTCAAGCCTGTGCTTTACATCAGGTAGGGGAGATTAGAACTTAGGTCTCTTATAGGCTAGGGGAGTGCTTTAACCACTGGGATAAAGGTTATTATATAGATCTCTTCTTGTTGTGGGAGAGGTCCTATCTGGTAGGCAGCCTCTGAAAATTCCTACCAAATCAGGCACTGCAAGTGAGCTAGGCAAGGCAATGCTTAGTTTGGGCATCCTGTTGTGGGTTAGGCTAAGTTACCTAAATTCTGATGTCTGGGATCAGCACACATGCTCAGTGGCAGAAATTTAGGTGTCTTGATCAGTAGCAATTTAGGCACCTGAAGGGTAAGGCGGGTAGGGGCTAAAGATCTAAATGTTGTTTATAGGTATTTAAGAGGCAGTTAATCCCTTTGTGGATCTAGCCCTAAGTTATTTTAATTTCTAAGTATGCCAAATGGGATCTTCCAGTTGAGACCACACACAATGCACACATAGTACAAGGTTTATGGAATAATTAACTAGAACTTTGCTTCTTTCAAAATAATAAGATCCATCCCCTTGTGGTTATTCATTGTCTTTGCATGTTCAAGGGGATAGGTCTTATTATAACAAGAAGAACTCATACTAAGCAGTTTCTTCTGAACACCCAGCACTGAATTCTAGCTGCCATAGTTGTCAACACAATCTTCCAGATTCCATCTTTTGCCACAAACTGCCTCCCAAGCACAGTGTAAATAGAATAAGCACATAAGAATTAGGAAATGATGTTATTAACAAGCTGCATTTTTAACCACCATGGGGGATTTATTCAGACTTCCTAGTGTGCCTTAGAACATGTGTTTTAATATAAATAGCTTGTGAGTTCTTTAAATATGCTGCATCCACCCTGTAGAAACACAGCCAAGGCCTCAGCTGAAAGTCAGAACAGAAAATTAAAAAAATAACTTTAAGAACATAGACCAGATAACACATTGTGTTTTTTCTCCTAGTTTTAGTGTCAGTTTGTAGCCTTTAAAATGCAGATTTAGAAGAGACAGAAGGATGAACAACTCTGTTGTACAGGTGGAAACAATTACAAGAATCAGGCTGGAATTTTAAAACTGATATTCCTCTCTCTACTTACCACATTAAAAAGTAGTTCAGAGTGCTTGGAATTTTTGTGACTTGTAATATAAGTAAATATATCAGAAATATTCAGGCTCATTTGGAATCTGCATGCACATGTTGTTTTATATATATATATATATTTATTTAAATATCCACTATATATATATAATATACATAAAGACCTATACACATATATATGCTCAAATCTGTGTTTCACATCAACATCTACTGTATGCTTCACGCGGGAGACAAGACCCATGTGTTTTGCAGAAGCTTTTAAAGCTGTTTCATTTATTTTATTAGCCTTTAATGAATGTAATTAGAACCCAAGTAATTAAAAGCAATTGTGCTCAGTATGTTCCTGTTGTAAATTGCCCTAAACAATGTGCATGGTGTGAACAAATTTGTGGGATTAATAGAGGATAGATAATGTTTTTGGATAGTATTTCACACTAAACGGCCGCAGAGAGAAACAAAGAAGCTGGCGCAGTGTCATTAATCTTAGTCAACTGGCAGCTCTGGTGTAATTTGCATGACTTAGGCAGTGACACAAGATGGGGGCTAGCTTGGGATGGGTGTTAGATCACTAGGATACGTGTGCATTTATTTCCCTTTAGTGCTCTGATTTATAAGAAGAAGTTTACATGAAGAAATTGATAAAAACAAAGATGTAAATGGAATGTGTCTTAGATTAACAGAATTACTAGCAATACATTCTTAGTGATCCTTTGTTTTCATATTTAACATGTTGGTTCATGGGTATCAAAAAGCATTTGTGCGTCCTTATCATAGAAAAAGGCAGATGTGCTGTGATTGGATAGGGTGTTGCCAGTGGAATAGGGTTTTCTTTCTTTTTTATATTTGATGTTCACTGTTTCATAGCTTTAAAAATATCTGTGTACAGAAATTTTTAATTTTTTTTTTCTGGAAACCCTTGGATTTCTCTTATAACAATACCTCTTTGAGATACATTTTGAGTAGTACTCAGTAAATAAGTTTCCATTCTATATACTGCTTTCCCATATCTTTTATTCTAAAAATTATTGAAAGCACATTGCTTAATGTATTATGAGTAAAAGCAAAATTATTCGACAAAAGAAATAAAGTATCTATTGCATTATAATATAGTAGTAAATTCTGTACAAGGCACTAGCGATTGCTATAGTTAATCTTCATAAGCATTTCCAAACACACTGGTTTGGTTGCTCTTCATTTTCTTCAACTTTAGCCTTTTGACATGGAATTTCCCAGGTTTGGATTCTGTCAAAAGGTGGTTTCTTTACTGGAGAAAGTTTGGATAAAAATGTTTCAGCTGTTTTGGAATATGGGAAGAATGGGGGGAATTGTAATTTCTCCATTATTACATAACATTATATTTCTTTTTCTCTTCACAACTGTGGTAGCAAAACAGTTGGGGTAGAAATATAAAATTGGGATATTGTCCTCATTGTCAAGAAATAACAATCCAGCTAAATCTGATTTTTCACATGACCTGGTTCTAACCATTTAAAATATTACTCGGCACATGTGCAACAGTACATTTTGCATTGAGTTTTCTGACTAAAGACCTGTTTCCTGCAAAAATGTATGCACATGAGTAGTCTGACTGAAGGTTTTTTCACTAAGGTCGTAAAGTGCATAGGTAAAGACCATGTCACACTTGTGTACCAGGCCATACTATTGCTAACTTAGCTGTATAATGAAAAAGGTAACTAAGGCATGCAGTCAATATGGTGGGGATCTTGAAAAAAGCACTATATCATTCATTGCAGATCATATAAGATGAACAGTAAAGAAGGCAGGGATTTAAAGTATCTGTGCATCATTTAATTGAAAAAAAAAAGTAGGAGACTGGCTTCTACCTGCAGACCCCCTAGTTAGGGATATAGTGGAGAGCATTCTGAAGGCGTTTAGTGAAATAGTTTGCTATGGTGAATTCCCTATTTGCTGTATTTTCTGTTTCAGAAAAGCTAGAACATTTAATCAAAACAAATATGTTAAGTGAATTTTAAAATTGAATAGTTAAGTATTCAAAAGTACAGAAATAAAATTAGGATTGTATGTACAATCTTAACTCTGCATTTTGTGTAATGCACTGTAATAGAGTGTTTAATTTTACATGATCATGTACAGTTCCTGAAATATCATAGTGTCACATTTTGTTTTTCCTTAGGCCCCAGTCCTAAAACACATAATCATGTGCTTAACTTTGAGCAGACAAATAGTCCCTTTGACTTCAAAGAGACTATTAAAATTATTAAGTTAAGCGCTTGCGAAAGTGCTTGCAGGGTCTTTGTAGTACCTTGCTACTCTGAATATGACAAGAGAAGCAGATTTCACTGAAATGTGAAAAGGACATGTTTTTGTACAAGATACTACAAATTAAATATAACACAAAGACTAAGAGTGAAAATTTGGCCACCTAAACCTGCAGCTAAAATAGCATTGTAATTAAGTGCGTCATCTCTTGAATTTTACCTAAAGAATGCAAAAACAAACATAATACATGGCTGCTGACTAAATTATTAAAATGTATACCTCAGATAAAAGAGAATGTATCTGTAGTTTGTCAGTAAAGTTATACTGGATTCTTATGTTAAAATTAGTGTAAATATACAAGAATTTAAAACATTGCAAAATGCTCCTACACATGTGCATATGAGGTTATAGAAAAATTATGCCATTGTGTTATATTGTTTATGAACAGGTCATCAAAGGCCTTGGCATAATGTAAATACACAAGGGAGCAGAGTTAGGCTATGTGTACACTACAGCTTATGTCATCAAAATTTATGTCACTCAGGGATGTGAATATTCCATGCCCCAAGCGACATAAATTTCACCAACATAAGCACTTGTATGCACAGAGCTATGCTGGAGGGAGAGCTTCTCTTGCTGACATAGCTTTTGCCGCTCACAGAGGTGGTTTTATTATGCTGATGGAAGATCTCTCTCCCATCGGCATACAGCGTCTTCACCAGACATGCTGCAGCGGCGCAGATTTATCGTCCAGCTATGTCGTTGCAGTGCTGTATGTATAGCTAGCTTAAACTAGCAAGCTTACAGTGGCATAGCTGTACCAATGCAGCTGCACCATTATAAGATCGTTTGTGTAGCTGCTCTGTGCTGATAGGAGAGAGCTCTCCCATTGACATAATAAAACCACCTCTGTGAGCTGCGGTAGTTATGTCGGCTGTAGGAGGTCTCCCACTGACATAGCACTGGGCACACTACCACATATGTTGCTCAAGGCGGTGTTCTTTACATACCCAACATAAGTTAACATAAGTTTTGTGGACATAAGTGATAGTGTAGACATGGTGTTGGTGGTGCTTGCATATGCTTAATTCTGTCATTTCCTCACTTCTTGGTTGGTGGTCAACCATGCAACCTTAACTTTCTCTTAATGTAGTTTCTTTGAGATTAAATATCTTGGAAACTACAGTAATTAAGGACATTTAAAAACTGAAATCCCTATTATTGATAACCTGATTGACCTGCGAGCCCCAAGGCGCACAGTTTGAATTACAAACTTTGAAATATCAGTTTTATGCCAGTGTAACTTCAGTGAACCCATGTAGTTACAAAAGCTTAAAACTGTTATAGTGAAGTGGAGAATCAGGCATGATATTTATGCAGAGATTTGTTCTACACTTATTTTTCTCTTTATATGACGTATCCATAGTGAGGAGTTCCAAATAACCTCCAGTTCAAACAAGCAATACTGCACTTCTGCATGCATACTTGTAATGTTTTGCTTTTTAAGTGTTGGAGATATAAGCATGCTTGGATAGAGTAATAGGTAGTTCTGGATAACGATGAAGTGAGCTTTAGCTCACGAAAGCTTATGCTCTAATAAATTTGTTAGTCTCTAAGGTGCCACAAGTACTCCTTTTCTTTTTGCGAATACAGACTAACACGGCTGCTACTCTGAAACCTGTTCATACAAACTGATAACCTAGAAGAGGAAAAAATTGAACTAACTGAGCACTGTACTATATATAGGGTGACCAGATGTCCCAATTTTATAGGGACAGTCCCAATATTTGGGGCTTTGTTTTATATAGGTGACTATTAACCCCCCCATCCCCTGTCCTGATTTTTCACCTTTGCTATCTGGTCACTCTAACTATAAATCATAAGGATTTTACCATATCTTCTGCATTGCCCCATACCTTCTAGATTCATACTATCTTTTTATGTTAAATTTCACTTTCTTGTCTTCATGCAAATTCAGCACACTACAGGGCATTCTTATCAACTGTGTCTTAGCACAATATTTGACTTATGGAGGAACACCTCAAATTAAAGCAAGACATGACACCTGAAATATAAGAAGACATTTAAGTACATTGCTGCCAGCATGCTTACTGTTGAACCAAAGTGACTTGTTCCTTTCTTCTCATTCCTCTGGCTGAAAAAGCTCCAGGATAGTTTTCCCTCTTCTGGGAAAGTTATCACAGTTTCTTTGCTTACTAGGGAAATGTGCAAATCAACAATAGTAATTAATTAACAATTCATGAACATAGTTGACTTTTATTAATATTGACCTGAACACCACTGTTCAACATTTAAAGACCAAAGATAGTAATATTTATTATGAGGTCAGGCATATCAATATAACATTAAAATGAGTAATATTTTATACACTGCATAGCAATTATTATGTTAATGCACAGAATAGGACAGATGTGAGGTGAAAATAAAGTTCTGTGGAATATATATGTTATTAAACTACTAGAATATGAAGGAACAAAGAAAAAGATATAATGTAACTGGGGTGGGAGTTCTGGGAGTGTGAGGTCACGCTGGTCTTTCCTGAATAAATTACCTGTATGGGACACAGATTCTCTTCCTTTTCTACCATCTCACATTTTTTATGTCACACCTTTCACATATGCATTGGACAACCACATCAAAGTGGGCCATGAGACCCAGATTTTCTCTAACTTGTTTACTTCCAATGAAACTATTACTCAGACGTTTATAAGAATGATATAATTTCCCAATGTCTGTGTATCATCACTATTGAAGATGATGAACCTCTCAGTGTTCAGTTGCCCTGGCTACGTTTTTTGTACTTCAGTTGTCAACATTTTCCCATATTCTGTTACATGTATTTACTCTCTCTTTTGGGTAATGGATTGTTTTTGTAAGAGTGAGAATGTAGAGGAGTGTTATAAGTAGAGAGGTGTCAAGGACGCTGTATTTGGATCTAGATTTGGCCAGAGTCAGGAGTAATGCCAAACTGGAGCTAAAGTTTGAGTTCACTTTGATGATACCAAAATTTATGAGCTGCTCTCATGAGAATTGCCATTCTGGGAAAATCCAAACCACATCTATTCCAGTTTTCGATCTGACCAAAACTATATGTACAGATTCAGAGGTTTTACTGTGGATCTCACTGACATTTCTTTTTGCTGTATATGCCATTCATTGATACCATGCTGTGGACCAAGTTCACCATTAGTATAAGCGGGAACAATTCTTTTGACATTAACAGAGTTGTCACTTCACATTGGTGTGATTTGATCTTGAATCTCTGGAGCTCAGAATGATAGCATTATTACATTATGTTGTGCTTCAGAATTCATACAGGAGTGTATTTCTATTTAATTGTCATGTATAAGATGTTGTTATGTCTTTACAAACTGAAAAATTCCTATGTAATTTCATATAAATGGGAGGAGATTACTAGATCCAACTAGTAGGATGTTTTTAGTGAAGGGTCTTAAAACTCCAGAATCCATTCCCCTTTGTTCTGAAAGAGCCTGAATCTGTGGACTTTCATAGCCTGCTGCAAGACATTCCTATTTTCCCAGTCTTTCCCTAAGAAGACTTGTTTGAGAATGGAAGAATGAAAATGTTGATGGGCTAGGAAGATTTTTGTGTCCATGTGTTGGTATTAACAATTTTTTGTACTGTACACCAATTGTATGTGCATCTTGAGCAAAGGACAACTGTAATACATCAATAAATTGTATTAAAATATATTGCACATTGTTGAATAGTATCTGAATTCTAGTAATATCCACAAGGTGCTAAGCTGTATACACTTGCGTATACACACAGGAAGATATATGATATTTACTCTTGTACTACACAATGGATTGGGAAAACCTTATTAATTAGAATCTTATTTTGTACAAAAGTAATTAGCACAAGTTTTGAAACAGCTTCCAATCCTTTCTTAAAACACTGTTCAGCAAGTAACGGCCTCATTGAAACACACTGAGGGAAAACATTTCAAAGGACATTTACATATCTCTTTATGACCAAAGACTTTTTATGATACATCAGGGTTCAAAATATTGATACTGTTCCAATATTTTCACCTGCAAAATATTGACAGTTTTTTCACAAAAAAGTGCTTTTTGTGTTGGAAATGTTTTTATAGTTCCAGGTTTCAGAGTAGCAGCCGTGTTCCAGAAACTAACAGTTCTACCTTCCTCATGAAGAAGCCTCTTTAAAATACTCTAGCGGGGAAAAACCTTGCAGTTTGGTATGCACAATGTTTACTTTGAAAAGGTCTGCTATAAAATACAGGCCTTTTCTTTTTTATTGAAATTAAATAATATTTCAACTAAAACCAAAAGGTTTGTACTCAATATAGAACACACAAGCACACTCCTTAATCTAGTAGATGACAGTGATGACACTCCTGTTCAATACAAAATTTGGCCCAGATTCTCATTGTGGCTGAGGAATGAATAGCACAACTCAGCCTGGGTAGGGGGATGAATGCAAGGGCTGTGCCTTGAGCAGGTCCTCTGAGGTAATTTAGAGCAGCCTGAAGAAAGTAGGGAAATACAAGCTATACCCTCTCTAATGGCCACAGGGAAGGAGGAGAAGGTGTAGGCATGTTATTGGTTGATTCCTTTATGCTGAGATTATCATCCCTTGGGTAGCTATGCTGGCTTTAGGGCACTTTGTCGCAGTGATGCAATGCAAAACAGGCAAAAGGCTGGGGATAAAATGAGCCATATAATGCTACTTGTTCAGCATGACTTTTGATGACATTACAAAAGTATGCGAAAATAATAATAATATTCAATTACATTTTTCTGTGATAATTTATCTTTTGCAGTATTATTATGCTGATGTCAATCTTTTCCTTGTGTAAAAAACAAAACATGGAGACAATATTTAAAATATACCAAAACTGTCACCAAATATTGTAAGTCTGCTTAACTTTATGGCTTCCTGGGCAAATTCTTCTCTGCTATATATATGTAACTCTATTGCCTTCAACTTACAGCAGAACTTGACTCAATAAATATAACACTCTCTAGTGTACAGTGCTCCACAATACATTGGTTTGAAACATTGCTCTGTGGCTGTGTTGCCAAATTTGTCACAAGTTCAAATGTTGGAATTCAATTTTAGTGTCAAATGTTATACATGGTCCTAATCTTTCAGCCTTCAGCACTTTTGTTTAAGTACATTAGGAATGCAAATTAAGCCTTATGCAGAGCAGTGGTTCTCCAACTTTTTCATTCTGCAGACCGCTGTGTCCCTTTCTTCTAGTCACCTTACCTGACATTCTTTGTTCTCATACTTCTGGGAGAAGGGCTTGATCCAGTGCCCACTGGAATCAATGGGAGTCTTTCCATTGACTGCAGTATTCAATAGACCAAGCAATAAGGGTAAAGTTTCTAATCCATTAAACCACTGATGTACAGAATCATTTTATAAGATTTTTTGCAATTACTTCACCATGGCATGCAGACTCTAAAAGATATTTTGGCTGAAGGTTCTTTATTTCCATAAATCAAAAAGATTCTCACTTCCTCCTTTTAAATGGCTTTATATGCAGTCTTTATATCCAGATTGATGGCATCAGTTTACTGTGAGCATTTCTTTTTTGACAAATATGTTTGAAATTTTTCTTTCTTTTCTTTTATTGAGCATGCTTGAAATATAGAGTGGACATTTGTGGGTACCCTCACTTTTACACAGTGTGCTTTGTTTGCTACCAATCTTTAATATCCTGGAGGCACTTTCCTATTATCAAATAGGTTTGGTGTCTTGGTCTCATGATGATTAACCATGGTTGCCCAACAATGACTTGATATGTTTAAAATATAATTTCTAATTTTAAGATGTTCATATATACTTCATTGTATCAGGAAAAATATCCGTTAGAGGCCATCTTCCCACCCCACATAATGCAATGGAGAAGAGAAATTAATTTCATGATTCAAAGTAACTGTGAATAAAATACAACCTAAAAAGGATTTTTCTGGTGGTATAATGCACCTTGAAAAAAATTAATTGAAATTAATTGTCATAGTAGATATAGAGTGAAATACTATAGCTATATTTGTAAAAAGGCTGGATGGTTTTCTAACTAATAATGACTTTTGTAATCATGCATTTTAAGATAAGGCCATTTAAATTTCATGCTTCAAGGTGGCAAGTTGATAGTTTGCAGGGGTTAGGAAGAAATTTTCTCCCTTTATTCAGAATTGCACAATTCATTAGGTGCATTATTTGATTTTTTTGTATTGGCGGGGTTTTTGATGGTTTGTTTTGTCCTCAGGCAGTCACCTCTGCTGGAGAAAGGGTACCAAAACTGAAGGACTAGCGGCTTAATATGTGATGGCAAATCTATGCACCATGGTCCCTGTATATTTTAAAAAAATTAACATTGTGTATCCTATCTTGCAACAAGATCAAAAAAAGATAAATAGGATTGTGTTTCACAGGATACAAATAGTCTTAAAAAAATCTCCTGTTCTGTACAAGTCTAAAGACATTTTTTTTCTTTATTCCTCAGAGATGTGGTTTTCAAAATGGCAAAATAATTAGTTCTGTTACCATCATGGAGAAAATAGATACAATTTTGCAAATAACGTTGAAAGTCTGTAATTATGGTAAAAAAAGCAAGCATTGTGTTTCATTTTATTTATTCATATATTTGTTTTTTGGACTACCAATAAATAGATCCAGTGATCAGGAACTATTTATTAATGTTCTCCTCAATTGATACTTCCAGTGGTGCAAAATCACCGTGTGTCATTTTTGAAACAAACTACTCAGCTCTGTGCTTTAAAAAAAAACAAAACAAAAAAAACAACTTTCTTTTGTCACCCTAATAAATGTGCCTTTTCTAAATTTTTCCTTTTCTTGCTTTTAGAAGAATGAAAAGACTAAAAAGACTATTCTTGTAATTAAAAGTCATTTTTATATAACCTTAGAAGATTGTTTCTAGAAATCAAAACATCTTTATGGTCCCATTTCTAAGGAAAGAAAGACAAGTGACTGGGATCCTGTACACTTTACTGTAGTCTACATTAATTACCTTCTATTAAAAAATGACAAAGACCTTTTTGAAAGGGAATCTGGCACTCTTTCCACAGAAATGATGGCAGACACCCTACTCTCTGCTGATTTCTTGACACTTCTAATTACCTGTATTCATTTGAAATCGTTTCCTTTGTAGTGAGTTATTGGCATGATTTTCAGAGAACAAGAGGAAAATGGAAAACATTTTAGCAAGTTAAGAAAAAAAATCAACAGTATCATTGTTTGCAGCTTTTGTTGAAACTACCTACGTGAGTCATTTGAGGGACATGAAGGTAAATGAAAGGTTATACTTTGCCCTGCACGTTGTTGCTGGTATTTGTAATGTCAATAACAGTAGAAGGTTGTCAGGAAACTGGAGAGATAAAGGTCAATAGCAATGACAAATATATCATTGTATGTGTGTGAATATGCAATATCAGCTTAATCTGATGGTGGAGATTTTCACACTGTGGAAATATCAATCAGGTGCTGTATCTAATCCATCCATTGTTTTCTGCACATAGAATTAAATGGGAGATCAGTAGATTTAAATTCACACATTTAAATGCTTTTATTACAGTTTACATATGTATTCTGTATTTAGTGCAGAAAAACAATAAAATTATCTCAAAACACATTTTTCCTTAAATCCAAGAGTTAACAAGAATAAAAATATGTATTTAAAAATAAAGGATTTGTCTTGTCCTCTCATTTTCTTTAGGAAAATGTCATTGTTTTCATCATAATGTTTTAAGTTAAATTAAATATTAATCATGTTTTTCAAAATATTTTGCAGAAATAGAGTGGGGATAATGTGTAAATATAGTGAAAATAATCCCATCAAGAATTCCCCTCCTGTGGTTTTTTGACATGTTAGTGTATGTGGCCATTTATTATTTTATTCACAAATGAAATGCACAGCAGCTCACTTGAGTGGTTCTTACATGAATAGATGTATTTAAAATATTTTTTCATCTGCTATATCAAAGTTATAAACCATAATGCATAAATACAATCATAAACCTTAAATTAAATAAAATGAATGTATTCAAGGAATAATTCTGTTAAAAGAATTAGCATACAGTATCCCCAAAAGTAAAATTCAGTAGATTTGGCCAATTGTAAAGAGGCATCTCTGTTAAATGAATATTTTTTCTGCAGATCTGGGAGGACACTTTTTTCTACCTATTTTAAAGCTTCAGTTCTGCAATACACTTTACATGTGAACCACTCAACACTGACATCGGTGGAGCTTCGTGCAGCTGCAGGTTTCTGCCTACACAGTGCCCCCATAGGACTGGAGTCTAAATATCTACAAACTTGGGCCCTGATTCAGAAAAGCATCCCTAGCAGTCTTCCTTCAATGGACTTTAACTTGTGCTTATGTGCTGTCCTGAATAGACAGACTTAAGCATGTGGTTAAGGACCTCTCTGAATCAGTGCCTTGGGACTTGATCCTGCAAACTCTTCAGTATGTGATCACTGGTGTTTCAAATTTACTTATAGTTTTTAAATTTTGAAAGGCTTCCTGTTTTCTGGTTACGTAGTCTTTTAATTTTGTATTGTATTGGCGCCTCAGGACAATGCTGTTAAGTCAAAAATCATCACAGAAGTATGCTGTTTTTAGGGCTAATCAAACTCTCTGACCCTTATGGCCATCTTACATATACACATCTGAGATGCAGAAGGGGGAAAGAATCTGCATTAGAAAGACACAGAACACTGATAGGAAAAAGAGCTCAGAATGAAAGTCTGGAGAGGGCCTTGGGGTGGCACAGTTAGCAGGAATGCAAATGAAGACAGAGGGCCTTCAGGAGCACAAAATGACTTGGAGGAGGAAAGCAGAGAGAGATGGTAGAGACAACAGAAATAGAGGAGAGAGAGGTATTAGATAGTAAAGAAAGACTTGTCTCTAGTAGAGGGAGAAGAGGTGGGAAGAGAACAGAAGAAAGGGGCCATGGGAGCCAGGAGAGAAATGAGAAAAGATCAGATCCTGGAATCCTACTGTATAGAGAGAGATGAAGCCCAAGTAAAAAGTTACCAAAAAAAAAAATAAAGCACTGAAAATACGCGGATAGTTAAATGAAGTAAAATATTGTCATCGATAGATCCAAGCTTTGGAGATCCATCCATCTGAGATAGCTGTAAGCCTGACACTTTTTATTATGCTACAAGATATAAAACAACATAGTTAGAATAACATGTTCTTGAATTATAAGTACGTTCCAAGGACTACATAATGATTTCAGGTTTTTTGAACGGTCTTCTGTTTTGCAGAACATTATAACATTTTGCAAAACACTAGAACTTGGAACCTTTTATATCCCTTTTCTGATTTTGCTATGTACCAAGACAGCATTTCTTACAATTGCTCCTAGAATTATGAAGACCTCATCAAAACACAATAACTCACAAAACTGAACACTTTTGGTTTGGGGTTTTAAGCCTTGATCTCTTTACCAATATAGTGGCTAGTCCTGCAAATCCTTATCTATTGAAGTCAAAGTGACAACTCACATGAGTAAGGATTACTTCGATGGGACCAGGTTAATAATTACGACCAAATACTGAGAGATACTAAGCACCTGACTTCACTGGTATGAATAGGAATTGCAAGTGTTCATACTTCTAAGGATTTGGGTCCTGATTCAGCAAGACATCTATACACGTGACTAATTTTAAAAACATGCTTAAATCCGTGCCTATTCAGCAGAGCGCCTATGTACTTGCTTATGTTGTATCAGAGTCAATGGGACTTAAGCAAGTAGTTAAAATCCAGTATGTGCTTAAGTGCTTTGTTGAATGGGGGCTTTCATCTTCATTATGTTTCTGACCTTCCGATACATAAGTAAATAGCTCTACTGTAAGTAAATAGCTTAGCCAGCTTCCCTTGTGCCAAATGATGACTCAAGTAGTTTCCACCAAAATATAGTCCCTTTGTATCCATGCCTAGACTCTCAAATACTATAATTTTAAACTGATAAATTATAACATATTTGAAAAATACTGAAAAAGAACTACATAAATTATATGTAGTTCTGTAAGTTGGAGGTGCTTCTTTTTGCATTGCCACATTTGAGGTTATATTTTACTGTTTCTTATGGAATGACATGCTTCATGATTCTGTCTTGATAGTAAGATTTTTTTTACCAAGATTATTTTACAATTTAACTGACTTCAGTGTCATTTTTAAAATCACCTTTAAAGTTGAAATTAAACACCAGTGATTACAGAATTACAATTCAGTTTTTATGGACAAAGTATCAAAAACTACTTCTAAATATGGTCTTGCAGTTGTTCATGTGTTCATTGCACATTCTGTCACTTGTTTGCATAAATTTCAGCACAAAATGATGGCTGGTAAAGTGATGGCTGGTAAAAATTATTATAGTTGCAAAATTGCAGGAATGTAGTGTAGGTTAGGTTGAAGTTTCTTTGAAATTTTGGTCTTAAAGCTAGGCAAGTACAGCTTATGGTGAATTCCTAGTACTAGAGGAATTCTCTCTCTCTCTCTCTCTCAGTAATTTGTTTAGTGTTACAGAAATTCTTATTAAAATTTGTTAAGCACAATGTTATGGATGTTTACCCAAGAGACTTTCCCTCCTCCACATATTGAATGGCTATGTCTATACTTGTGGGAGAGTGTAGAGTACACATACTGCACGACCCCTAGTGTGGGTTTAAATAGCAGTGTACAAGATGAGGCATATCTTAGGTGAGTAAACCTGACTCCTTACACTTATGCCAGAATTGTAGGTATATACCCTACCTAGATCTCTACATGCCCAAGCAGTGGCTACCCCATTTAAAATGCTTTTTTTTTTTGCAGGCTAGTGTCCTGCTGCCTTCCTGCTACCAGAGCCTTTCCCTGTAGGTAAAGGCTCTGGCAGAGGGGAAAAGCTCTGGTAGGGGACGTAGCAGGGAAAGGCTCCTGTAGCTCTCCACTGCCAGAGTCTTCCACTGCCTTGTGTAGCTTCACACTGCATTGTTGATGCAGCTTGCTTTTCACTGCAATACATACCCTAGATGCTGCTGCTTGTGTATATAAGACCTGAATGTGTGTGTTTGCAACTCACACTCTCACAAAGGTTGTTTCTTTGTTTATTTTCTGCTTAAGCAGTCAGGAACCTTGTAATAATGGAACAGTACTATTGAGATCTACTTTTTTCACTAAAAAACTTAGTAATACTGTTATCCAAGAGTCATTATACATTTAAGAATGTGATATTGCTGTGAGATGACTGCAGTTCTTGGGTATCATGTAGACAAATTCTCAAGTGCTATGTTGAATCTGGACCTCAAGGGCCTCTAGATCTTAGAATTACAGTTATCACACAACAACTTCATTCTTTGTAGTTTGTGCATATGTATTTGTGTCCATGCACACATTTAGTAAAGAATATTATATGGCAAGTTAGGTAACTGTGAGAAAACTCCAAACCGCAAATGCATTGTGAAAAACAAAGCTGATGGCTAAGCGCACCAGTATCTGAGAAGTTGGTAATACTGTATCACAAGAACTGTTTAGCCTGAAGTCTGTTTTTTTGCTTAATAAATTATATAATTCACTTTGGGAGTGAAAAATTAGCTAAGCTCTGTAGTTGTTATCCAATAATTGCTCATGCTAGAACATTTATCAATCAATCTGATTACACTCTTTTTATTAACCTAGATATTATGTAAGGGATATCAAAGGGTAGCCGCCTATTGAGGTACTGTAATTGCATACCTCAGGACCAAAATAGCTAGGTGACTGGAGTTCATGATTTACTTTTTAGGTTGGATGGGGAGAGTGTTCATGTAGTTATATGTATAATTTTTGTTTGTTTTATAACCACTTAGCACCATATTCTGATGGCCTTTCCTACAATGAGTAGCACCTCACTCCATGAGTAGGCTGATTACCTCATTAGAATTATTCATCATAGGTAAGGTTATCAGAATCTGGCCAAGACGCTGGTTCCTTAGGACCGTAGCCTGCCCTTGATTAAAAAAATACTACTTCCATCAGTATCAATGGGAGCTTTGTCCATATATTGATGGCAAATCTTAGTAAAGCCAATGACTCCCTTATTCCTACCTATCTCACAGTATATTTCGTTCCCTGAATTCTAGACATTTGGATGGATTCAATAAGGGAAATTATGCAATCTCTGCACATTGTTTTGTCAGCTAAATCATAAATATTACAGAGCATTATTTGATCATTGGTGTATTTGCACTAATGTCCTGATGCGTATACTTTTTTGGATTTTAAAAATTCACATTTTTAAAATGCTGAAAATAGTTCGTACTTGAATGTATTCTTTATAAAGACAATAGTCATGCATATTTTATAATACATTGTTATATAAATATAAAATATCTAAAAATAGATCTCCGCAATATTTTTCTGCTTTTAATATAGAGTTTCAAACGCCTCACTAGTAAAATGATTTTGATTTAGAAATGCTTTTTTTTTTGACAAAGGAAAGGCCTTTTGTTCTGATTTCTTCAACAGAACCTCATTTTGTGACTTTCTACTGTCCCCTAGTGGCATGTTAATCTTTATGACTACTGTGTTATTGCCATTCCACATTGCTTCTGTGCTTTTCTGTGTTTTCTTGAGATTATCATTAACAAACATTTAAAATACTATTAAAACAACCCATCAACTGACTGTGGAAGCAATAACATTGCTCTTTAGCCCAAGCGGTCCTTTAAGATATTTTTAAACAATATAAACAAACCCAGGAACCATATGCTATCTATATATTGCATTACTTCATTACAGTAAACATTTCAGATTCTCAGAATGTTAACACAAAACTGATGAAAGAAAAATGTTATTAGTTGTGACGAGCCTCTACATACTCTACAGTAGCTAAACTGTAATTTGTGACAGGTTGGAATATTATTGTCAGTAAACTTATAAGCATGCATTCCAGCTATTCCTTTTATTTTCTTAATTTTAAATCCAGAGTGCATTCCCCGTAGACTGTTAGCAAATTTGTTTTCACACTGTAACTTTTATACAAAATATTAATATATGTAACAGTGAAGTTAGTAGATACATAACTAATACCTACTTAAAAGATGGACTTTCATTATTAAACACTTAAACATACAGTCACTTATTATTTCAGTTGAGTTTTTGCTTTCTTAGGTATCTGGCTATCTTTTCTTCAACATATTAGTAAATGCAAAATTATGAGGTCACTATCCCAGTACATTTCACACTGGCTTCAGGGGCTACTACTTCCATATTAGAAATAGATTTTTTTTTATTTATCTAACACTGGAAATAATGTATTTTTTAAAATATAATGTTTACTACTTATTTGATCCTGATAGCTCATATTTAATGTGGAAGTTATGAACTGTATTCAGTTTGGGGTTTCTGAATGAGACTATTTGAAATTCATTGAATGTAAATTAATGAAATCTTGACAAAAAAGTATGTAAAGATGTGTTTTGCAATTCTCCTCTTTTTATATACATTAAACTTTGATTTTAAAGGAGCTCACTTGGAAGCTGCTTTTTAACTTTTTCGGAGATTAACAAATAAAGGTCAGCACAAGAATGCATATTTAACTTCTGCAGTAATATCGTTAAAATTGATAGCTATAAAAAATGACAGCAATGCAAGTACAAGGTCTAGTGAAATTTGACCCATTAACTCAACGTTTTAGAAATCAAAGAGAAATATATTGCATTAATGACTTCTTGGCACTGTCTAGTAGAGTATTATGGTTATAATAACTATCACACTAATACTACTGTTGCACACTTTTATCCTGAACTGTGTTGAGGGGAGAAACCTTGAAGCAGTCATATTTTCTAGAGTGATTCATTACAGACAGCATGCCTTAGTTTGAAAATAAGAAATAACCTGATGTGCCTTTTATGTGACAATATCTTTTGTTAAAAAACAGAATTAGAACTGGTGCTGACTTTTGAATCTTCTCTGCCTTCAAAGGTCATATTGCAACCCAGTTTGGTCTGTTTATATGTGCCTGTGTTTGGTTAAGATATCTCAAAACAAAGTCTCAGATTGCAATCACTTTGGCACACGTACATAAAAATGCAACCAATCCTAGCAATCCTATTGAATATCATGTGGAAACAGAGAGGGAAGAGTTTAAAGCTCTCAAACTATTTTCTCTCATAAGGAGAGACTAAGACAAGTCACCGAGCCCCCCACCCTTTACTCTCTCTCTCTCTCATGCACACGCGCGCATGCATACACACACACAGAAACAAACAAACAGGGTAAAACTTAAAATGCTGTTTCCTCAATATTATATTTTCAAATAGTCATTCTTCACATGAAATAGAGGTATTTGTAAAGCTTTCTTTTTGATATTCTTTAAAATGTCTTTCTGATATTCTTTTATAAAGAACTCAATAACCAGGATACTATTGCAAATATTACTTTTGTCCTCGTGGAAAAACTGGAAGACTATGGCTGGCAGGCTACAACAGAATCGAAACTCTACTCCAAAATGTTACTTAGCTTTTTTTTAGCAAAACATAACTAGTTCAAAGTGTTGGATTAAAAGATAAAGTTAACAACTTTCTTTTTTTATTAGTTCAGTTATATGTTGAGCTGTCTCATACCAAGACTATTTCAGGGAGTTCTTTGGTTTGTTTAATTATTGGTAAGGTATTAGTAAATAGCTGGCTTCTTAGTAAATCTCCACTAAAATAACGAAGCACCTATCGGTTGCCTATTTCCCCACAAAACAAGGTTTTCCAAAATATCTAATAAAGCTAACCAGTCACATTTTTACAACTCAGGAGATGATCTAAACAAAATGAACAGAATTTACAGGGGTATTTTTAGTGTGTGTCACTAGCATTACAGTTTACATTTGCTTTTTGAAGCTTATTGACATTTCAATACAAAAAAATAGGCAAAGAGCTCATTAAAATTCTTAATAAGTACAGTCTCAATAGCATTATTAAAAAAAGAAAAAACAAAAAAGCAAGCCAAGGGCATAAACATGCATGAGAATGACCAATGTGTCTTGGATCTGTATTTATTTTAATTTTTTTTATTTTATTGTTATCTAAAGAACACTTCAAAACACCCTCATGTGAATTTCTGGAGAATGTTTATATAAGTAATTGCTCAGCTAACCACTTGTTGAAGTAATTGAGCATGCTGTACAGTATTTCATAGAGCAACAGGTAAATGTGAATATGTCTAAAATGGTAATTTCCGTTCCTCCACCAATAATTGTGTATTCAAGGTAAAATAGGGATAACTTGTTTGAAAGGCGGGGCATTATTGTACTTTTCTGAAAACCGTTCTTCTGTGAATAAATATGTACAAAGGGTTATGTAAGATGATGAAATGTGCCATCATGAGTAGCTTTACTGAAAACACAGTACTGTTCAGCATGATGAAATACAGACCCAAGAATACACGTATGTGTTAAATTTAGTTGGGGAAAACGTGCCTTTGTGAATCTTTATCACAACATGCAGCTTTTGTGTTTATATTGTGAAAATAATATATGAAAGCAAAATGTTGGCAAGATGAAGCTGAATCCATATTTAACCAATTTATGTACTCATTCTTTATATCAGGAAAATCCTTGATGAGGTTAGGTTATAAAGTAAACTTAAACCACATTGTTATTTTGTGCCTTCTGGGCTTATTATATTAATCAGGTTAATGTAAAACTCTTCAATAAGAAAATGCCTTACCAGTAGACATTGTTCAGCTGTGCCATATAAGTAGATCTTAAATTCAAAGGTATGACAAATAGGAATTTTACACAGACAACCCCTAATATGATTATGTTTTGGAGCAAGAAGATTTCTTGATACTGTTATGGTACTTAAGTGTTATGGTTACAAGACTGTCAAGAAAATATGCTTTCTTAAAGACCAACTTCTTTCTGCATACATAAAAATAATTCTACAGGCTTTTTAAATCAGCTTTCTACAACCATATTTTGGTATTAAAGTCAATGTACAGCACCTTAACATTGAAACAAATCATTTCTATAAAAGTATCTCTTGACAGATTGCTTTCTACAAGGCTGGCATGGAATTGAAAGAATAAAATGACATGGTCAGACTAATAGGGCAGTATTAATCATATCTGTGGGGGAAGGGGAAATAGAGACAACTTGGAAGAGTTAAAAGTGGTTGGTTCATTGAGACATACATTTAGGAGGTTTTTAATGTAGTTGGCTGAATATTAATTCACCACAGTAAAAGTAGCAAATGGCTACTGTAGCGTACCAGCAAATTATGTATGAAACAAAGAATTACTAGATTCCTACAAACTGATAAAGAATTGCTATACACACGGAGCCATTTAAAATTTGCAGTCCCAACCAGGCTATTTTTTGTTTTTTTACAAAGATGTACAATTATATTTTGAATGATCTTATGCGACAATGAATGAATTTGTCTCTCTTTTGTGGGTCTAACTTTTATATCCTGCATACATAAGTGCAATTCAGCTATGTAAAAGTGATTTGTTTATCTTTGTCAATTTTAAGGTATGAATGAAACTCAAATCTCTTTCAAATGCGATACTGTACTTAGTCTGTTCAAATAATAAAAATAATTTATTGCAGTAATCTACACGTATGACTTGGTATGCTAAAGTGAAATATGGCCTGGATTCGAATCCCTTTTGCCCCTAAATTTAACAGTGCTTTAAAATGTACTTGTGAGTTGGAGGAAAGTTTAGCATATGGATATGTAAAATGTTTTTTTAAAATTTACATTAGTTATAATTTATTTAAAAAGAATTAACTAAGAGCAAAATCTAAACAACAGTTAAAACCAAATATGATTTTTTTCAGTTATAAAAACAGTGATGTTAAATTAGTCACAAGATATTAAGAGACATCGTGGAAGCTAGAAAAAGACATGACACTCAGTGTAAGTTACTCTATTATTTTTAAATATCCACATGAACCTATTAAAATCAGCATGCTAGTTTCAATAGTGTTTTACCATAGGTATCTGTTTGATATAGTTATAATTTCTATTTTCTGATCGTAATTATAACAACTCCCAGATATGAAGTCTGTATGAAGTTTTTTGTCCCTTTTTTCCCATGTCCATGAAACTACCTAAATCAAGTAGTGATGACTTCATTGTATATCAGTCAAGTGTGTGTTAGATTATGGAAACAATAGCATATTTATAAAAAGAGATTATTTTGTGTTTGCTGAATTATTGAAATCGAAATTGTGTATAATCTGTTTATACTTTTTTCAAGGTCTGCTAGCTATATTTGAAAAACATAATGTGATCCAAGTAAATAAATGTCAGCTCAAACAGGAACTGGCTAGCATCACTTTTGTCAGACAATATACTGTATGAGGCTTTTCAGCAATATAAAACTGAAGGATGAGAATTATTATTATTATAACGAGATTACTATAATACCATACTTTACAAAATAAGTATCTTCCTAGGCTTTTAAATACATTCGCAGCATAAGCTAGATAGATGAAAATTCTGAGTAGGGGACAGTGTATGATTCCAAACCTTGGAATTTTAATATGGTAATGTGGTTATAAACAATACTTTGACTAACCCTGAAGTATTTTTTTCCCCCTTTGTTTATAAGTAGAACAAGATTTGAAGCTAGATGCCTTTTTTTGGTAAATGTTCTGAAAGGGATAGTTTACTTTATCTCAATTAATTCAAACAAATTTTTACCTTGATAGTTAAATCTGGTGCAAAGTAATTTTTCGGAGGACATTGTTTCATATTTACTATTCTAGTACTGGATACTGATAGCTGGAATACAGTATATTCCATGCACCATGATGTATGGATATTTTAAATACAAGTGATTCCCTAAATAAATGTGGTGGTAAGTGAGAAAGTATTTTCTATAATTTTATTATGCAGCTCATGTGTCTAGGTATGCTTTTAATAAACATAGTCCATAAATAGACAAATAATACAAGTTAGCAGAGAAGCAGTTGATCTAAATCATGACAGTAGCTCATTTATCTTTGTCCTAACAAGACAATAGGAATGACACTAAGCCGTTGTTTCTGTGCATTAAGGTTCCTTCTTAAACAAATGCAATTGAGGCAGTTTGTTTTTCAACGACAGCCCAGCATGCCATGCCAGTGGCCAGGAGTTTTGTCTTGTCTTCATCCAGAGGAGGATTAATCTTTGTGATGGTGCAAACAAAATGTATGTCTGGGGTCAAAGTGCGGGTTGCCTTTTGGGATCTGCATTACATTAATGTCATTTTTTGGGTTCCTGACGTTAATCAAAACCAACACCATAAAGCGGTCACTTAGCTAATTTGTGTATTATTGTCAATGTACCATTAATTATGCGTTTGTGAGGAAAAAGAGGATTAATGAGATGTCACAGGTAATTACAATGATCAGGCTCCCCAGGACATTAAGAAAACACTAGCTGTGTAAGATTACCATGCAAACATAATAGTGCTCATGCAGGAAAGTCTTTGTTAAGTCTCTGAACCAAGTTGGTCCATCATTATCAAAAATCTTTTTTTTCCTGACACTAGAGTAATTATTTTATGTTAAAAGCAGTGCTGTTGTTTTTAATTCATATTCTCTCTGAAACGTTAATCAACAATGAGTGGTGTCATGTACTAATTGGGAAATCATGGGGAATTTGTGTTGTGTTCTGTTGAGTTGCTGTGAGCCATTGTTTTACTGGAAAGTTTCCATAGGCAAAATTAATGAGCACAGACTCATTAAAGGTGCCACATTATCAGGTGATAATACTATCATTAACACATGTCATCACCATAGTGTAGTGTTATATATATAATATAGAGAGGCCGGAATAGTGGTGAATGTAATATTTTTACATATTCATGAGCTACAGATGATTGAATATCTTACAAGTGATAAAGTACTTTCAAAGTTTCAGTGGGCTGTGCCTGGTCATCCATTAACAATGAAAGCAAAACAAATTCTGTTTTGTTTTATTTTGTTTTGTTTTATTTTATTTTATTTTGGTATCATCAATGTTATGTTTGAAATGTTTTGTTACTGATTGAGTTCATTTCCATGTGTAGTATATGAAACTAGCTACAACGGATTCCTCGGACAATAGTAGTACAATATTGCTCCCAATGGAAAAATAGTTCTTAAAATCAAGGGAAGATTTTTACAGAATGTATAAACTATTTATTTAACCCCATTGTTCGTTGTCCTTGGAATTGACAAAAGTTTATTAATTCATGGATTTATTTTTGAGATCTCCAAAATTAATTCTTCCTCTCCCCCATCTGTGTTTCTCTCTTCCCTGCTCCATCATGGCTCCACACCTTTCATTGTTCTCAGTCTCTTGCCATAACTCTCGCCTCATTCCTCCATAATGTCTTTCTTCATCTGAATGTTTGCACTCACTCTTTATGATGAGATAGCTGTGATAGATGTGGCAATTTCCTTTTAAAAACCTTATTGAATTAACTTTAAGTATCTTTGAAGTCCATTGTATTAAATATATATTATTGTGGGTTGGGTTTGTATGTAACCTGTTTAGGGAGGAGACGTGATGTGAACCCTAGGAAGTGTTATGAACTTCAATGACTGTATTGAACAATGTGCCAGACAAGAATGGACTTTTAGGACAAATAGTGTTAATCGGTTTGTCTGGGAATCTCTGATGATGCAAACCCCAGCCTTTTATGCTACATCAGGAGACGAGACCATTACGTGCTAATAACTTGTTCCTGGAGTCTCAGGATCAAAGGCATAAGCTGTGTAAAGAAAAAACTAACTGATTCATGGGTGTTCTGGTTCTGACTTTGAGACAGTTCTGAACTTGTCACTATGTGGAAAACCCAATTGTAGGGTTTGAAAGACTTGACTCCTACCGGAGCCCTTGTTGGAGTCTTGTGTGATTTCTGATTAGCTTATTAGTATGATTGTAGGTTCTTTTATTGTTTTAATATGTTTTCTCTGGAATGTTTTCACCTTTTGCTTGCTTATAAAGAGCTGTGTGATAACATAGAACTGCGGTAATTATGCTGTTCATAGGCAGTGGAGAGAAAGCAAAGTGCATACACTGACCTGTTTAAGCAGCCTGGCTTGCTGGGGATATCACAGTGTAGGCAGGGAACTGTGCAGCCTGGAAAACCCCCAGTCAGGAGGAAGAGAGACCTGTCCCCATAAGATAGGTGATGGATGAGGAGTCAGAAATCTAGAGGAGGTGCACTTGGTGGACTCTAGAGAGGGAATACAGGTGCAATTGCCCAGAACTGTGACAGTAGCATTGGCTCAGTCCTTCTCATGTGATGCCTCTTTGCTCTTCACAGTGCAGGCTCTGGATATTATCATTGGCTGGCACGAGCTCTCTCCTCTCCTGTCATGAGCTGGTCTATCCAAAGAATTGGCTGGTTTGCAGAGGATAGTACTTGTTGGCTATACGTGCTGAGATCCAATGTATATTTTTGCCCTCTACTTGATCTGTTTTCCTCCACCTGAAGAAAACAATACCAGATTTTATAAATTGCTCTGACTAAAATTAACCAGTTGGATTTTAAATAAAAACCCAGAGATTACTTCTATGTTTATATATGGCTTCTGTTATACTTTGCAGTAACACAACAGACCTTTTAATGCTTTGTGCTACATTTGTAAACTTTTACTTATGCATCTATCTCTGAAAAAATAGTCTCCTCATAAAATAAAATAGAAGTAGCCAAACACAGAACATGGGATACAGAAAATGTACTTCCATGTTTCTTCCCTCATAATCCAGTTGTTCAGTTTTTCACAGTTCTTCCTCAGATTGGATTCTCCCGGAAAAGGGATCATGGTGAAGTTTTCATGTACTATCATTTACCCATGTTATAAATAGTCTTATTCATCAAAAACTTGTAATCCCAAAATTCCATGTTTATTCATTCACCTCTATTTAATGCTTCCCATGACTATATATTATGGCAGTGACAATTGTGTCTTAGTAGTTAACATTGTGTTGAGTTTTTCATTTTAAGCAGATATTCAGCTTCTTTTTGGGGGGGATGGGGAGTGATGAAGAAGACAATTCATCTTTCCCAAATTTACAGTACATAATCCGCAAGTAAAGATTGAATTTTCAAAGATTCTTCAACTAAATCTCTTACTTAGTTGAGTTAAAATTGGCCTTTAAATCAAAGGGGAAAAAAATTCTTCTACTGAGTCTCACCTTTTTTTATATTCCGCCAGCTAAAAAACCCAAAGTAACACAGCCTCATCAAACACCAAATTTCACAGGCTCTTTTTTCCTCCCTCCTCCCATCTCCCAGTCTGAGAAACCCTCTGATATAGGCAAGTTTTACAAATTATATTTTAAAAAGGTTAAAAATGTAAGTGCCTGTGCAATTTTAATTTGCCCCCTTTATGCTGATGTAGTTTTTAGTTGCATGATCACATAGTGTTTTTTCTACAGGCTTTTATCAAGGGAACAGGAGTGATAGTGAATAAGACAGAGGGTTGTAAGAAGAGTCAAGCCTCTTTTGGTTAAAGCACTGGACTGGATTCTATTCATGGCCATTGCCTAGGAAATTCTGTCATTTCCTAAATTATAATTCTTTGAATTTGTGAACTTAATGTTCTTTAAGTGTAGTTGTATGTAGTAATTTAATAAAATAATAGGCACCATTCACTCTAACTGCAGTTATAAACCCTAACTCAGAAAGCACTTAAGCACATATTTAAGTGTATGCTTAACTTTAAACTTATATTTAAATCCCATTGCCTTCAATGGAATTTAACACTTAAGTCCTTTGCTGAGTAGGGATGCTTTACAGCAGTGAAGGCCTGGATGGAAAACAGTTTTCATTATAACCTATTTCCATTCAGAAAACTTCCCAAAACATTTAGGGTTCAAATTTTCCATTCTCAGTCTCTGTCTAAAGTTTTTTTTTAGAGAGTGAAAACTGACTTTATGTTAATTTGACTTTACTGAGACTTAAGCATGTGCTTAGGTACTTTGCTGAATTGGAACCCAAATTAGCAACTGTGTTTAGCATTTCCTTTTTTGACACTAGTCTCTGACAATGCCTCCTTTGTATTTGAAAAAAAATAGTTTGGGAATAAGAATCTCTCAGTCAGTCACTGAGGTGAAAACTAATGCTAATAAATCATGTATCTATGTCCATTATGTCCCTATTCACCTTAATTGCTCCCTGGTAGTTTCATCCAAAATTTCAGTGGTATGAGGTGCAGAACTAGTTATTTTTGAATCAATGACAGTTTTATGGGCCAATATTTTATGAACCATCTAGGCTAGAAATGGGTGCTTATAAATGATTGGAGAGTTGGCCAGAGCTTCCCTGGCATAACCAGTGGAAGACAGAGCTTTTATTTTTCTAACCACGATGGATTGTGAGGTATCATACCTTAAAATCATGGCATCCTGATTTATAGATAAGCTATTTTAAAAGAACATCATGTGTTCTTTCTTTCTCTTTGTATATATAGTATATATCTGCTTCTCTCTGTCTACATAATACAATATACTCCCAATTATCTGGGTTGCATAGGGGGGATAGATTTTATTTGAATACTCAGGAGTTCAGATAATTGAGAGGGCATCTTTTTTCATTATAAAATTCATACTTGAATCTTTAAATTGGTTTCTGAACAATAGCTGAAAAAGCTAAGTATGAAATTGCTGGTTTAGTTTTGTTCACAAATTATGAAAACTAAAAAAACTGGAATAAATTTTTATAAATTTTATAAATTTTGTGAAAGTGATTCTTTAACCTTCTCACTATTGTGTTTTGAGTGCTGTTAGCACTAGTTGCATTGCAAATATTATGTCTTATTGCTCAAGTATTGTATTAGGTCATGTCATTCATCTTTTCAAAAAAACATTTGACTTGTTCTTATATGGGTTTAGAGGTTATTGTGTTGCTGGGTAATGGGTAACTAAAAGTTAAATCAGCCTTAGTTAACTTGGATCTGCAGGATCCAAAAGTTAATGGCTGTAGACAGCTCCAGTGGCCAGTACTCAGACAATGGAGCTGATAATTCTTTGGAATTTACCTCCACTAATGTGGAATGAGGGGCTGGCTGGCCCCATGATGAATGGGGATGAGTTTCCAATCTTGAAGTTTCCAGGGTTTCAAAGGTGAGAACCTTCAAAGAGTTTGAAAGCAGTTGAAAAGCTAATCCTCTGGTGAGTCAGTCAGTCAAGAGACAGAGAGCTTACATACTGTACAAAGACAGGTTTCAGAGTAGCAGCCGTGTTAGTCTGTATTCGCAAAAAGAAAAGGAGTACTTGTGGCACCTTAGAGACTAACAAATTTATTAGAGCATAAGCTTTCGTGAGCTACAGCTCACTTCATCGGATGCAAAACAAAAATAATTGTAATGCAAATTAAAATTATTTGCAAGCATGGTAAATTTAATGATATATTTACCCCCACCCCAAAGTGTTGACTTAGAAGTAATATCCTATTAGAATCATTTGCCATCTCATGACCTTCAATCTGATGAGGCCCTTGATGAGCTAATTTTTCCTGAACCATGCACTTTAGTGTAAACGAGGTATACAGTGATACAAACAAATTATTACAAATGTGTTGGAAACAAAATACTGGATCACATTTTTGCTGATGTAAAATGATGTTCAGCACCTTTTTGTAAGTGTCTAACAACACTTACAGTTGTGAGCTGCCAAATGATTCTGAAATGACATTAAAATTTCAAATGAATTTGAAACTGAATCAATTTACACTAGCAGAGAATTTGCCCACTGTTTCTTTTAAATATACCAAACAGCTGCACTCTTCTGTTATTCTCAAGTGTACCACTTCTGAATAGGACTTGTTATTAAAACAGATCAAATGATTTATAAAAAACTAATTTCACAAATTTAACCTCTCTATTTTCAGAACTTCGTCAGGCAGATTGCAACTTCTTTGAATGTATTTAATTTGACATATATGTCTCTGGTACCTTTGCTGTCTTTTGTTGCTTAGTTTGTTACTTCATTCGCAAAAAGCCCAATGAAGCTTATGGAAAAAAATCCTATTTTCTTCAGTGGGCATTGAATCAGTTACGGATTGGTCCCATAACATTGTTTCTGTACCCTAACTGGATGAATGCACAAGAGAATACTTAAGTATGCATCTATAGAGTGTACTTCAACAAATGCTTGTGCATGAACTTTGGAGTTCACTTTCCGCAGACATTTCTTCCTGTAAAACTCTATTACTCAAATGCTCACAAAATAGAAACTTAAAAGGGTGCAATCACATTTGCCACAGCAAATTCACTTAAATTAGAAAAAAGTAGTTGTAACTTTTGGCATAAAAATATGGATCTACTTACAATATTCAGAGAGAATTAGGAGTTTTCAAAATAATACTCTAATATCTACAGGTGTCCAGGAACACTGTGCTTGGAAGTACGTTTTCCCAAGAATGACCATGGACCTGAGTATTCAGGATAAATGCCAAAATTTTCTAAACTGGATGCTTAAAGTTAGTCTACTTAGTAAAAGTGCTCTGATTTTCAGATACCTAAGAGGCAATTAGGTAACACAGTGATAGGTATGAAAATAAATAAAAAAAAATAATAAACACTTTGAGAAATGAAAGGCACTGAATATGTGTCACATATTTTGGGGAACTGCTATGGGACAAGCTGCAAGGCGTAGACCTATTAGCCTCCTCTTCTTTCTAACAGAACACAGATAAAGAACATGTTTGCTTACTTGCCTCTCAATATTATTGGCATAAATTCCAAAAATATTCCTCCCAACCAGTGAAATTTATCACCAGTTTCACAATAATCACTGGATTATATTGTGACAGATATAACACAGATATAAAATTTATTGAATTGAGTTAAATTTTACTGAATTGAGTTAAATTCCTTTGGAATCCATTATATTTAAAATGCAATTGTTCATGTGTTATTGTGAGACTGTGTGAAACTTCAGGTATGCTAATGTAATTTCTCTGGTTATCACCCCTTTGAAGCCAACCCCTTGAAAGATTTGCATAAACTAGTTCAAACTGGATTCTCCAGGGACCGAAAGACAAAAAAATATTTTTTGGATAAATAGCGTGGTTTTAAACAGACTCAGGGACTTCTTCCTGATCAAGCAAATGGACAGGACCCTCAGTCCATGAAGGCCTTAGTTTGTAAGGAAGGGTTGGAAGAATGGTGTTGACTGAAATAGGAGCTAGAATTAATAATGGCCAGGAGTCTCGGTCTCAGGTTCGCCTCCCTTCCCGTATCTGTCACCGGGGGTTTGTGTTCCCAGATATAACTTATTTATAACTTTATTAACTTTATTAATGGGGTGGCAAAGACTCCCCAGGTAACAGGGTGAGATGGATAATAAAACAAGTTAGGCTGTATCAGTAGGGATCTATATATGAGGATCAAAATGACAATGACACTACCATCTCTGGCAGCTTGACTTGATGGTGTCTTCTCACTTTAGGATGGATGCAGTGCAACAGGACGGCCGGATTCCTTAGACAAAGACAGGACCTCCAGGCAGAACCAGATGAACGTCTTCTCAGGTAAGATGGAAGTATTCAGGTAATTAAATCCCTCCTCCTCCCTTTACCTGCATCGTCTTGTGTGGAGCAAGTGATCACTATAGCAGGTGGATTAGGTGGTTGTTGTTAAGTATATTCCTTAAGATGCTTAAGATGACCCTTGTGGGGTGAATGGCCTACCCTATTAACCTTAGCCACTTGCTCTGCCTCAGACAGACAGCAACAAGACTCTGCCACTCCAGCAGGCAGCCCCGATCTAATCTGAGCACCACCCTTATATAGACATAGGGTTGGTAGGCAGATTAGCCAATGACAGAAACCATCTTTTCCCGCCTAAACATAAAAAGGTGCCAAATTCAGAGTGAGGAGGGGACAAGAAGGGCTTGCAAAATGTATGCCTAGTTGTCCTGTAGAGGATCCAAGATGGCCTTAGGATTTTTACCTCTGCAATGGGGCTACTGAGGCACCACAGGACTGGGTGCTTATTCTGAACTGAAGCTACAATGAACTTGAAACCATAAGGAAACCCCATGGGTGGGATTTTGAAGGATGGCTTCTGCCAGAACCCATGGTAGAGTTGGGGTAAGCTTATTGGCATGTGTATAGGTTCTTTTATTGTTTTTAATATGTTTTCTCTGCAATGCTTTTACCTTAGGAATAAAATAGGCTTGCATAGGAAATGCTGCAGAGTACCTTATAACTTTTTGTGGAAAATGACTTTGGGATTAGAAGCAGGTCCACAAAGGCAGAGTCTCTTGCTGGGATATCACAGTATAGTCAGGGGAGTGTGCAGGCTGAAAATTCTCTGGTCCGAAGAGAGTTAGATGTATGTCTCCGGTCAAGAGAGGTGAGGGCGAAACCTAGCATGGGTGCCCTTGCTAGACCATGAAAGAGGGAGTACAAGTGCATTTGCTCTGAACTGTGACATATATCATACCTTTTCCCCTCTGTAATGAAAGTCAATTCTTCTATCAAAACAAAACCATAAAACTCAGTCTTCATTTAATTTTGTTTTCATAATTTGGCCATAATTTTAATTGGTGCCATGGCTGACTTTTAGGCAGTCATCCCCTAGTGTGGGGGAAGTCCATGAGCTTAGGGTACCATGTGAATCTTTCACAACACAATTTTCTCATCTTAATCTGATATTTATCACACCACTCGTCACTAACAGAGCCAGAAGTTAAGTCAGAGTCTCATATAAGAAGTCTCCGTGTGTGTCTTTTAATAAATAATATTTGCTGTTTACAGATTTATACTCACTAAAGGCTATTTTAATAAATTGGTGATATTCTTGCATAGATTTGTAGTAGAATTTGTAGAAAATACATTTGGGTGGGCACTACATGGAAGCCCATGACACAATAGCTATTAATTTTTTACACAAACATCCTGTTGTATATACAGATTATATCAATTTTGGCAGTCAGAATGTTTCAGCAAAGGAAAGGTTTATGATAATCTCTTCTGTCCACTTTTTTGTGTGAACATGTTGAATGTTTCATCATATTCGTGTTACTCATGTTACTATCAGATGCTCTGGGAATTGCTAATACCTTAGGGTTGAATACTGACTTTTACTGTATGTTTGTACAGTATTTAGTACAATGAGGCCTTGACCTGGTTGGAGCCTGTATGTACTATTGCAATACAAATAAATAATAATACAACCCTGTAATACTGCCACTGACAAAGGCAGTCCTGATTTCCCTCTCCATTATTTTTTTGAGATTTCCTGTCAATATTTTAAGATTTACATAATAATGTTATAAATTATTTATTGGGAACCACAAGTGTTATCAGAATTGTATTACACGGATTTAGATGGATTCCTTCCCCCAGATGCTTACAATGTAAACCAGACATGGAAAAAAGTGTTTAGACACACAATATACCAGATTAGTAGGTGAAGATATAAAAAAAAAACACACACAGGACTGGATTCCAGCAATTCCTTCATTCCTTTCTCAGAGAATTTTTTTCTGTGATCTTAGGCATGTTACATAAATTCTCTGCCTTAGTTTCCTCATTTGTTAACAGATAGGACTAATAATATCTACCTCACAGGGCTATTGGGTGGATCACTTAAAGTTTTGTAACATGCTTTGATGATGAAATGTGCCCTATAAAATGTATTTATTGTATTTGCTAAATACTACTATTTCCCCACTGTTAATTTTGGACCTTTATTTATGCTTCCCCATAGGCTTGGAACACCTTCCTACTTCAAATTCCTTTCTTCTTTCTACCTCATATCATTATATTTTACTTCTCTTAAACAATGGATCATTTTCAGCCTTGGTGTAATTCTAGTTTACTTCTGTTGAAGAAAGCTGCTAATGCCAGTGATGAAGCTAGGTCAGTGTTTTTACACTTTTGTTGTCCAGTGTAGCACATTTGTTTGTCTTTGCTAGTAAGCATTTTGGAGCGGGGCATCATCTTTATTACTGTTTTGAAGCATGCTACGTACACTTATGGAGCTCTGATGACACTTAAAATTGCACTTCTAAGTGCATGTCTATACTGCCCTTCAGTTTGACTAAGGGGGTGTGAATAGCTATGCACACCAAAGTGTGGTGCTGTAACTCTCTCCTGTGGTCACTGCAGTTGCAAACTTAAAGGCAGAGCAGAGCACTTTGGCATTCCCTTAGTTCGAAACTACAGGGCAGTGTAGACAAAGCCTAAATTTCAGTTTGCACCCTCCCCTCTTATCTGTCTGTGGCATATACACACACAAACATCTACACAAGAAAATTCAAATCAGGTGCATTGGTAATGTAAGTTACTCAAGAGTATTCCGTATTCTCTTTCCCATACTCAGATGCTTCCTGGTGGCTTAGTATCTTAATGTCAAGAATGGTTATGGCTTGCTTTTAATGTGAAGATGACAGTGAGATGCGAGCTACATTTTAAATGCGCTGATCAACTCAACTCATAGATTCATAGATACTAAGGTCAGAAGGGACCATTCTGATCATCTAGTCTGACCTCCTGCACAATGCAGGCCACAGAATCTCACCAACCCACTCCTACAAAAAACCTCACCTATGTCTGAGCTATTGAAGTCCTCAAATCATGGTTTAAAGACTTCAAGGAGCAGAGAATCCTCCAGCAAGTGACCCGTGCCCCATGCTACAGAGGAAGGCGAAAAACCTCCAGGGCCTCTCCAATCTGCCCTGGAGGAAAATTCCTTCCCGACCCCAAATATGGTGATCAGCTAAACCCTGAGCATATGGGCAAGATTCACCAGCCAGATACTACAGAAAATTCTTTCCTGGGTAACGCAGATCCCACCCATCTAATATCCCATCTCAGGGGATTAGGCCTATTTACCATGAATATTTAAAGATCAATTAAGTACCAAAATCACATTATCCCATCATACCATCTCCTCCATAAACTTATCGAGTTTAATCTTAAAGCCAGATAGATCTTTTGCCCCCACTGCTTCCCTTGGAAGGCTATTCCAAAACTTCACTCCTCTGATGGTTAGAAACCTTCATCTAATTTCAAGTCTAAACTTCCAGGTGACCAGTTTATACCCATTTGTTCTTGTGTCCACATTGGTACTGAGCTTAAATAATTCCTCTCCCTCTCCTTTATTTATCCCTGTGATATATTTATAGAGAGCAATCATATCTCCCCTCAACCTTCTTTTAGTTAGGCTAAACAAGCCAAACTTCTTGAGTCCTTTCATAAGACAAGTTTTCCATTCCTCGGATCATCCTAGTAGCCCTTCTCTGTACCTGTTCCAGTTTGAATTCATCCTTTTTAAACGTGGGTGACCAGAACTGCACACAGTATCCAGGTGAGGTCTCAGTAGTGCCTTGTATAACGGTACTAAAACCTCCTTATCCCTACTGGAAATACCTCTCCTGATGCATCCCAAAACCGCATTAGCTTTTTTCATAGCCATATCACATTGGCAGCTCATAGTCATCCTATGATCAACCAATATTCCAAGGTCCTTCTCCTCCTCTGTTACTTCTAATTGATGCGTCCCCAGCTTATAACTAAAATTCTTGTTATTAATCCGTAAATGCATAACCTTACACTTCTCACTATTAAATTTCATCCTATTACTCCAGTTTACAAGGTCATCCAGATCCTCCTGTATGATATCCCGATCCTTCTGTGAATTGGCAATACCTCCCAGCTTTGTATCATGTGCAAACTTTATTAGCACACTCCCACTTTTTGTGCCGAGGTCAGTAATAAAAAGATTAAATAAGATTGGTCCCAAAACTGATCCCTGAGGAACTCCACTGGTAACCTCCCTCCAGCCTGACAGTTCACCTTTCAGTAGGACCCGTTGTAGTCTCCGCTTTAACCAATTCCTCATCCACCTTTCAATGTTCATATTGATCCCCATCTTTTCCAATTTAACTAATAATTCCCCATGTGGCACGGTATCAAACGCCTTACTGAAATCTAGGTAAATTAGATCCACTGCTTTTCCTTTGTCTAAAAAATCTGTTACTTTCTCAAAGAAGGAGATCAGTTTGATTTGGCACGATCTACCTTTTGTACTATACAGACACCAGAAACACACACATTTGGCACTGTCCCACAGGTCTCCTATGTGCTAACTTACTTCCACCTACTGGCATTTCCTGAAACAAAGGTATTCAAATTATATATGCAAGTCTTTAGTGATAAAAAAAATTGTATTTTAATTTTAACTAGAGATGGCCCAAATTCATTTTAGTCCTGACTTTAGGTTTGAGATTTGAACCATGACAGTAGAAGTAGAATAATTGTTCTCTTTCAGTCCCTATGCTAGATATTCTTGGATTTTTTTTTTACATTATCCAAAGGAAAGTGGTTGTTAAAAACCCACAATTAGTTGTTAGCAGCATTAGGTTTCTTTTGCAAAAAAGCAATATGACTTGATAAACATGTTAAAATCTTAAATGTTTCTTCACAGAACTATAAAATTCATGATAAAATCTTTTTAAATTCCTTGTAGAAGATTTAAAAATTTGTTCCCTTGATCTATAGTTTGTCATGCATTATGCAATTTAGTTCTGATTTTTTTTGGCTGCATATTGTTAAGAAATACAATTAGCCTTGAGAAATTTGATAACATTTTAGTTTATTCTCCCTTCAGCATCTGTGGGAGTTCTGCATATTGTGTGCATATTGATGGGAGAAAAGCACATATTTATTTAATTTGTAAACTGATTGTATTGCTTCTCAAAATGATGTTCAGTGAATGTGAAGAAACCCAAATTTCAAGGCACAGTACTGGCCAGTTATTAGCGGTATATCAATATTTACCAAAGGTCTTGTACTGTTCCCATTGAAGTCCATAGGAGTGTTGCAATTGACTTCAATGGGAGCAAGATCGGGCCCTAAGTGAGGTAGAAATGTAAAATTTCTAGTCAGCTAACATGAAAGGCCTGTAGTAGCTGCTAGATGAGGCTTACTGGCAGCTGTGTTGTGAAGCCAATGGGAGCCATAGTTATTACACACAAAAGCTCATAGCAGCTGATGGGACAAGCCCATACCAGATGTGTTGAAAGTTTCTTGCAGCTGATGGAAAAAAGCCCAGGCACTCCAATGGGAGAGACACATGGCAGACAATGCAGTGGCCTAAGGGTTCTAAAGAATATTTACGTGACAAAAAATGTACAAGAGCTTATAAGTGCATGAAACTTTATTCTTCTCTAAATAAAACCAGTTTTACAATAATCAGCTGAGGCCACAATCATTCTCAGGTTGCAATTACAAAATACAACCTCCCCCACACACTTCAGAGACTCCTAATAATTGTGAATCTACATTGTTCTTTTTTCAGTTCTGCATATGGCCTTTGGCTCACCACTCTGCTGATCCCACCCCAGCTCAGACCCCAGTAACAAGATCCTGATTGGACATCTGTCATCAATCATTTTGGAAGTTCAGTGGTTACTGTGCTCAAATAACATTCATTTTATAATTACAGGCACTCAGGGTGCATTTTCAGATAGTACAGCACAGAATCATAGGGAAATGTCTAAACAAGGAATTACAACATACCTGTTTATTTGGGGTTTGATGTTTTTTTTCCCCTTATAGATCCTAGCCACACTGGAGGCTGGGCTTTCATATCAGCCAAGCAAACTGTTATGGCTGATTTAAGCATTGGGTTGTTTTAACTTAAATTTACTTTTTTTTTTTCCCTTTAAGTGTCACATTTTGCAGATCACCACCAACCTTAAGTCAATTTACCAGACATTTGGCTACTTCCTATTCTCAATGAAATCAGGGGGAGTTTGCTGTAGATTACAAAGAGAGCAGGATCAGATATAATTGACGAAACTACCCTTCACTAGGATAATGTGCATCTGTGAATGTATTATAGAAAACCTGTTTATATGAGATGCAATCTTTACCTTTAATGATAGATTAATAGATTCCACACTTGTCCTCCGAACTCATATGTTCGAGGTAAAGGTGTTAACACAACTCCACAACTGAGACCAATATGTGTGCTTTTTTTGCTTCAGAGCTTTTGAATCACTTGGAGGAAAATAAATAAATAAATATCAGAGTTGTCTCTAACCCACTCTATAATTTTTATTTTTTTGTTATTTTTACACATCACACCCTTAAGACTGAGTGGAGAACTCACAGGCAGGAACTCAATTTAACAAAATCAGGATTTTGGGTTTTAATATTTGTTTCTATTTTCTTTTGAGTGCTCATTAGCTTTTGGGGTAAATGTACTAGGCCAAATCCTGAAACCCTTCTTGGTTCTCACTAACAATTCCCCTTACCCTTTTCTGTGTTGAAAGTTTCCATTTTATTTTACCTTTTTAAGCATGTGATTTAATGGGTATACTTTATACTGTTTTTATTTTGGTTACAGTTTAGCTCGCACCTTGGAAAGAGGAAAGTTTTAAAAAGTTATTATTTATTCAGTGTGGTCAGTATCTCCCTTTTGGGATATTCATTTTTAACTCCAAATAGCCGTAGTTAATCTGAGCAGGCTCAAAGCTGGAAATTCTATGATGGTTGCAGGTTAATACATAAATTACTTGGCCCTATTGAGTGTAGAATATTTATAAGCAGTTGTTGCAATCCTGAAGTTATTGTAATACTGTGATTGGATATTGGAAGAGTCAGACAAACCTGTAGGGCATACAAACTGAAATTTTAAAATAGCACTAGAAAAGTTTACTTTACTACTCCTAGAGCTCTTCTAAACTCATCACTATGTAATAGGTGGCTGGATTGTAGGGTGGCTACACCCTACATAACTAGATACACCCTACATAACTAGAAGAAACATTATTCTGCAGTATTTTCTAATCCTAGGGTATGCAGCTTTGCCCTCTCCCCAAGTATAATCACTCAGTATTGGAAAACCCTCCCCACACCATACAGAGTAATAGAAAGTGTTGCAGAATTGGATTGGGCAATCTCACAGTAATTGTTTTTAGAGCTCAGATCTCCAAAAGCTGTTTTCATGTCAAGTAGTATAACATGGCTGAAACCCTTCCACTGCCCTCTCTCCTGACTGCTAGTGATGTTGCCCTCCTGCTGCTTACTTTTGTTCTTTTGCTGCCATTTCTCTCTTTCTAAACTGGTCATAGCGATCTGGGATCAGTTCAGTACACCAGTAAAAACACAGTCAATATATACTTGCTCAAATTTGGAAACAGTAAAAGATGAGGTTTTCACCTCTGGAAAGTTATGTATCAACTCTGGGATGGTGGGAGGAGTGGACTTTATCACACTAGTTCGAATGTGGGTCCTCTGCAGAAACAAACATTAGAATGAACATAACTATGAATATCTGACATTTTCTTTTTCTTTAAGGTTTGATCCAGAGGCTCATGAAATCAGTGGAAACATTCCCATTCCCTTCAATAAGCTTTGGACAGCCCTAATTGACTATATTATAATATCCCTTACTTGTTGATTGAACTGCTAAGTATATTTGTTTTGATCTGTAGTCCTGGATACACCAGATAATTCAAATGCCATGTTATGTAGTAGGTCATTTTAAGCTGCCCTTCTTCTGTTCTAATAAAAAGTGTAATATATTTGTTGTCATACTACTTCATTGCAGAAAGTCCTATTTTATTCAGTTTTTCTATTAGAAAAGAAGATAAAATTCCGGTGTGTGTTAAATAAGAGTGAACAATTATACATAGAAGATAGATAGATAGATAGATAGATAACTGATCCATAGAGAAAGAAAAGGCTATGTGAGGAAACTTTAAATAAACTGGTCTCAGAGTACCATAACTTTCCAAACTGATAGCATACCTCTTTTTATGGTTTATAAACAACCTTTTTTCCTAACCATGTATGATTCTAACTTGTTCTCCACTGTTCTTAATTTAGACTGTTGTGGTAAAGTACTGAAGACAGATCCCATACCTTGTTATGCTAAGAAAATCTGTGTTCCATCATTTTCTTTGTTGTGAAAGACTTGTTTATTCAGTGTTTAATTTACTATCCTCTAGGTGACCTAAATGTCATCTAATTTATTTTATTTTTATAAAAAGTATATATAAAAAAAGTCATGATACCATGTATATGTCTATTTTTTGACCTGTGTACAAAAAAACAAAGTTCTTGTTAATTGGAAAACTAGTAGAAAGCTGCTGGGAAAGGAGCAGTAAAATGAGTCTGGGTCTGTTTGTTTTTAATCATTTATACTTCAGCCTGTCCCAGTCTACTGAAGGGATATTAAATCAAAAAAGAAATAATCATTTCAAATCTTATTCTAGGAGGGTACTGAAATAAACATTTTTAAATAAAATCTAATTTTAGATTCTGCTGTATATTTTATAATTGGCATGAGACTATTTAAATTCTAGTATGTCTTCAGACAATTTTTACTAGATCAACTTAATTCAATTTTAATTATTATTTTAATAGATAAAAAGCAAAACAGTATACAATGTAAATTAGTATGAAAATAAGAGGGCAGTGGTGGTTGTCAAGACTTATAACTGTGTATGGTAGAAGGGAGAGGAATAAATAGTTTAATGTGCATAATTGGCACTAGGACAACTATCATTTTGCTTTAAATTACCCAGCTTTGTTGTTCTTTGATGTAGAATGTAAGGCAATTATATATGATCCATTAACAAATAAACTCAAATACTTAACAACATTTTGTATTAATTGCTGGGCCAATTATTACAAATAAAGTGGTGCTATTTCATTCAAATGAGGCAGACACATCGTGACAGGGAGTTTTCTATATAGCACATTAAAACATCTGGGATAGGCTATGTATGCCTACTCTTACACTTCTTTTTCCACATGGGGTGAAAGTTACACCAGTCCAGAAAACCAGCCTAAGGCCTATGAACTTCTAGGTCCCAATTGTCCACTACACAGGGATGAATTTCACGCTCAGTGATTGGGAAGAACTGAAAAGCAGGCCACTTTTATTAGTGGCTTGAACATGTTGCCCCATTTTCCTGTGCTCCCATGTCAAGTAAGTCTCTTGCAAACATGGAGATCGGGAAAAAAAAGTTAGCAAAAATAGGCAATTGGCAAGGATTTCTATTAAAAGGATAACTAGATATCTGGGGCCAGATTTTCAGCTAACGTAAGTCACTGTAGCTCAGTTGACATTAGTGGGGCTGTCACAATTTACATCACCTGAGAATCGAGCCCATGGTGTTTCTATACATGTACACACACAAGATGCCATTAGATAGTATGACAAAAATGCCTTAAATTGGGCAGCCAAGGAATATTTTTACATATTAATGACTCAGTTCACAAATATACGTCAACAATTCTAATTAGTATGCATTGTTTCTATGCAAAACCATATGTAGCACAAAAGCAATGTGCAAACCAAACCTATTTATCATCATATTGGCATCTGAACTGAGTTAAATGCAGATTTCAAAGATGTGTGGAGAATTTTTTTATCCAATAAAGCTGACTGTACTTTATAGTGTGCAGAAACAGGCTGTTTCTTCAGGGAAATTCATGGGGTTATTCTTTATCCTGCGACTTGCATTACATGCCTTCACTTGACCAAATTCTGTCTTCAATGTACCAGGCAAACCTGTTCATTGGATGATGGGGCTATATGGATATAACAGAACATAGAACTTGTTTCACTCTCTTTACTCTTGTTGTTGTGGCACACTCATTGGTAATGGGTCAACTAATTAATATACATTGTATCTTCACATCAAACAAAGAAAACCCACTATAATGAAAATATGCAGAAAGTTACTTAATGCCCTTGGTCACTCTTGTGGTTCTAGAATCTTGAATTGGAATCCAGAAAACAAAACCAAACTCTAGAACAAAATCCTGATTGTTACAAGGGCTTGATCCAGCTCTATAATAAGGCAATTTCCTTCAATGGGAGTAGGTTTAGAGCAGGGGTTCTCAAACTGGGGTCATAAACCCCTCAGAGGGTGCAAGGCTATTACGTGGGGGTCGCGAGCTCTCAGCCTCCACCCTAAATTCCGCTTCACCTCCAGCATTTATAATAGTGTTAAATATAAAAAATGTGTTTTTAATTATAAGGGGGGGGGTCACACTCATAGGTTTGCTGTGTGAAAGGGGTCTCCAATACAAAGTTTGAGAACCACTGATTTAGAGCTAGCAAATAATGAATTTTTAGTTTGCTGGCAATTCCGAAAAAACAAAATTAAAACTTAGGTTCACAGAAAATATGCTTTTTGAAAATTTTAGCAAATCAAAAAGTTGAAAAAATCATTTTAGGTCCTTTCTGGAGGAATATACCCAATGAATAGTGATGGAAAACTGTACATCCACTACTAGATACCTGCCTTGTGGATCAGTTATCTCCTGGATCCTATTCAACATCTACATGGAATTACTACGTGAACTGGTCAGGCAACATGGATTCATGTACCAGCAATAAGCAGATAATCCATAGCTCTACCTATCCTTTGCCAAATACAACCATATTGCTAACATCAAGGTGGCCCAGTGCTCGGATGAGATCTGGTGGTTGAAGCTGAACCCAAGCAAGACAGAGGTATGCTGATGGTATGAAGGAAGCATTTTGAACAGTGTGCAGCCACGGTGGAGTCTCATTTGGTTGAAGGAACACACTTACAATTGGTTAATTTATTCCATAGTTTAGCAATGTTCCTGGATTCCTCACTGACGCTAAGCTGTCACATAGCAGCATCCATGAGTAATGCTTTATACCATCTGCAGTTGAGTTGGAGACTCCATCCCATCCTGGTGAATGGTGACCTGGGCTCAGTTATTATAGCCTTTTCACTTATACCTGGACTAGAGCAAGAAATATACCTGGGCATAAAGCCTTCAACACTTAGGAAATTCCAACCGGTACAGAATATTGTAGTGCATCTACTCAGCAACACTGGCTACCACAAACATATCATGCCTGTCCTCGGCTCCTTATGCTGTTTTCCCATAGAATATCAAATCAAATGTAAGATTTGGTCCTTATCTTTAAGGCATTCTGTGGTCTGGGCCAAGGGTATCTAAAAAAATCAACTTTTGGCACAATGAAACTTTCTACAGTAAAGGTAAAGTTCAAAAGAATTTTTCTCAAGGGCCATCCCAAGACTGTGAAATAAACTCCCCTAGTAACTAAGGACCATCACAATCACAACAACTTTTGGTTTAAAGCGCACTTCTTTGATCTTGACTCTGTAACATAAACATATAAAAGTGTGTGTGTGAGTGTTTGTTATAAAAAAAATTCTGAAACAAACACTTTGCTGTGTACACTTGATGATTATCTGTTCTTTTCATTCTCTCTGGGGTACCTGGCATTGGCCACTGTCAGAAGACAGGATACTGGGCTAGAGGGACCTTTGGTCTGATCAGTATGGCCATTCTGATGTTCTTATGTTATATTCTTCTCCCACTGGAGGGAGGATGAGAGAATAAGCACGTGGCAGAAGTTACTCATGTTGCTAATGCACTGTAGAAGGTGCTCAGATAATGTGGTGATTTAAGAACTTATATAGATTAGAATAGAATTCTAATTCCCCCGAAGTTCGGTTGGTTCAGAGGTGATCTGGGGTTTTGCTTGTCCATAGAGAGATGGGCCATTCTCGGTATTCAGGTCTGAAGCTGGATCTAAACTTCGGCAAAGTTGAAGGATGCTCTGATCCAGGATTTTTTTACTGAGTCTGTGTTTATATTGCAAGAAAGTATATGTTATAATCTAATGTGCAGAAAGGGTTCAAGATCACATAATTATTGTAAAATTGCCATTTGTATTTTCAAATTGTGTCACCATTGTTACCTTACTCTGTAACTATACTTTATACTCTTTTGAACTATACCTTTACTGATTTCACTATAATATGGACACAGAATCAGACCCTACTAAAGGTTGTACATGGGGCTCATACAATATATACTAATAATAATTAATAAGGCTGAGGTTTGCTTACACTTGTGAATTTTCTAAAAAGTCTTTTCTGTCCTGCTCCTTTTCATGTGCATTCTCTGATAACTTGTACTGTTGACATGTCTTTTTCCTATTCCCCTTTGTCTTGTTTTAACTTACTCATTCCCTTTCTATGTAACAGACAGTCCATTGTTTGCTCAGGTACCTGTTTTATGGTATATCTGTTAGTTGTAGATATAAGTTAAAGACGTAAACCTGATTTCACATCTGTGTTGTTCTAATTTTATATTGATTTTGCTCTGTTGATTTCAGTGGAGAATTAGACCCATACATTAATAAAGAATATTTTTATGACCTTACATAAAGATTTACCTTGCACAATATAAATACATGTACACTTATAAAAATTGTCCTAAATTTAGGAAATCTTTTTAAGATTCAAAGATGGTCAGAATTTGTTTGGTTGATTGTAGGTAGATGAGAACTTTTTTGATTACCTGACCTGCAGTACTGTTAAGGAACAGTAATTGATTTCAGTGGGAATACCAATGGAGTAAGATACAGCAAAGAATAAGGCCCTTTGGTAGCAGTAAAAAGGGAATTTAGAACATTTATTTGTTCTTGAATAATTTTTCCATTGATTGGATGATATTTTTGTTATAATAGTCCAGAAAACAAAGTTTCAAATCTGAACACTGCTGAATTTTGGAAAAGATTTCTAAACCTATTTTGAAAAGATTTCAGTGCCTGTGAGCAGATGAGAAATTTTGGCTACCGAGTTACTAAGCTGATTACTAGTAGCATCTAAATTTATTGTACATAATTCCTGCAAATGGCTTCATCAGAAATGATTCGCTCATGAAAGAGATAATGGCAGTGATGGCCAATACAGATTGGCTAACGCTATTACATCATTCCCTGCATTAATCTCACATATGTAGCAATATTTCCACCAGTACCCTAAAACATGATTACCCTCCAGCATTGCATAAATTATGTAACTTAATCTTTACTGATCTCTAATTACAAAGCTTTCTTTGATAAAAAGCTACTGCTGTACGTCTTTCTTAGCTCTTTATCCCATAGCGATACATCATTAAACTCCTTTATAACATGTTATTTATTATATTATGCAAATTCCATGGCTCTGAGGAAAAGCCTTACAGATTTATATTTTATTTATATATATTTTTACTTTTATTCTTTTTTTTTCTGTTGGTTATGTCCTATTTTAAATAATTTGATAACAAATACTGCTTGTTGTAAAACGGATTCCCTTAGGAATTCTAGACCATTTAGCTTCCCTACAACCCCAGTTATGTTTCATCAGATTTTGTTATCTCCCAGTGAGCAAAGGTTTCATAGATTAAAATCCCAATTGATTTTTTTAGCTTTTATTTGAAGTTATCCTTTCCACTCAAATATATTATGCATCTCCAAAGAAACTAATAAATTATAGACAAAGCAAAAGTTAAAATTAGATCTGAGTGTGGTGTAATGCCCAAAGGAAACTATTTAGAAAGGGTTACAAGCTGTCAAAATAACAATTTGTATGGTTAAAAGCCACAGAGTTAGATGTTGTTAATGGAGTATCCGTAATGATTATTTAAGCACTGGTTGCTTATTATGTCTTTGAGACAGGTATTCACTATGTTACTTTGGTGGCCATAAGGACCTGTAATTCGGCACCTATTATACAGAAGAAGTGTGTGCAAGAATGTGTTGTACCACATCAAACAAACCTCTCCTCTCCATGCTCTTGATTTTAATAGTTTTTCCTCCTCTTGGAATTATTGTTGGTGCTGATTGTGAGAATAAAGACTAGTTACTTCAGTGAAAGGATCATAAAGTCAATCATGTGGATAAAATTACTTAGCAATTCAGCCAGCTGGTCTCTATTTGGCTTCACTTTAGTTCATTAGTTTATGGGGGGAATTCACTCCACATTTAAGAAAAGCAAAACTACATGAAAACTAGTTTGTAATTAATTGCAGCTTTTCAGAAAGAAATAAAATGGCAAAATGAGAATGTTCACATTGGGCACTGATTTTTGATTACTTTTTGGATCCATCTAAAAGAATTTTGTTTTGTGTTTATATTAGTTTCTAGCACAGGTTGTACACTGTTCAGGAACTGGTATCCTTCTCCTGTACTTTAAAATTATTCTTCCTTCTCCCCCACATAACACTCGCAGAGCTTTCAAGTCAGAATGTTTGTTAGCTGGAGCATACTTGCCTTTAAACAACTTAAGAGCTATTTGGATACATGGCAGTATTATCTTGGCACTCTGCTGATGCTATCATTCAGGTGATTAGGTGGCCTTGCAGAAAAGTAAGCATATGTTTAAACTGTTGTACACCATAAGAACATTGTGGTTCTCATGTTTTGTACGTGTTAAATAGCTAATGTTAATTACTATCGTATTTAATGGAGCCAAAAATAACAAATATACTACTCTTCTTGTTGGAAACCTTTTATAAAAACTGCATAAAAGTAGTCAAGCAATGGATATCCAGAATAAGTCCAAATTACTCCCAGATCCTTTCAAGTCAAACTGGAGTACCAAATAGGCTGTGACCCACTTTAATATGTTAGTTATTAACACAGCACAGATCTCTATTCAACTGATGGAGAGAAATAATAATAATTTTAAAAAGAAAACATAAATATATTTGGAACTAAAAGAATTTATCCATGACTGCCCTAAGAAAGTAGTTTATTATTCAGTAAAGGCCAGATTGCACACTCATGTGGTAGTTGGGCACGAAGTAGTGAGAGAGCAAGGAGCCCTCATTCATCTGACCCTGTGCAGCAGTGTGGCACAGTTGCAGAATACAGGGACCGCTTGCTCTGTGTACCCTTTGATACACAAAGGGGGGAGAAAGAGATGGAAAGGAGGTGTGGTCCCCGCCCCCCCCACACATCAGTGGAGCTGACTGGATGTTCAGGGAGGAATATAGACCATCCCCTATCCTGGAGAGGTGTGTCCTTCCCCTCTTCCCCCCCGCCCGCCCACCCATCCAGGAGATTATGGTTAATTCTGTCTTCCTGAGGCATAATTCCTTTTTGAGGTCCCAACAGAGCAGTGTAACTCTGCCCTGCCTTAATATGGGCTTACTTAGACTTAGAATCCTGTGTGTCTGGTGGTACATGAAGCCAACCTAACATGGGGCTGTGCCTTTCAGGCGTGACTGAGTCCTAAATGAATGAATTAGTATTTAAAATGGTATGGTCATAGAATTTAGCTATGGGAAAGACCTAAAGGATTAGTTTACCTAGCCCATCCCTTGGACTATTCCACACAAAGCATTTGTTTAATGCATTCATAGATTACTCTGTTTTCTATTAGTAGAAATGTATGTAATATTAATAATCTTAATTATATTTATAATTTTAAGTGTTTTTTAATTGATTATATTTATGACTGAAGATTAAGTATAGGGTATGGAAGAGCAGATAAAATCTTTATCATGTTGTAAGCAGAGACAGACCAAACTAAAAAGTTATGAGTAAAATTAGTTAACTCTGCAAAAATACATATAATAGTACATACAAAACCCAGCACCAGTGTTACAAACTACAAAATAAAAACTATTGTATTAGAATTTAGACCCTTCTTTTTAGCAACAAATGTGCTAAATGGTTGTTTAAAAATCACTTTTATCTTTATTAATTAAGAAATCACCAGCATAAATAATATAGTCATACACATACAAGTGCTTATTTCCTCATATAGTATTATTCTCTTAAATGAGGAACCATAAACAACCTTTGACCCAAAGTGAACCATTATAAACCTCTTTTGTTACTGTATTAGAAAGCAGATTCTTCATTTGGCAAAGGCTTGATGTTCAGTATCACCGTGTATAAGTATCTAAATATTTGGATTGTTTTTCCTGACGTATTCAGTGTATTGAAACCTCCCACAGATGATGTGGTCCTTTGTTCTTATACAGTCCCTCAACTAACACATCCCATATGTGACTTTCCTTCAGCACAAGGTTCCATAACAGAGCTGTCCCCCATTTTTTCTATTGGCTGATGACATTTATGGACAGGCCTGCTGATCCTTCAGCATCTCTGACAATAGAGAGCTGTTCCATGGTCTTCCAGGGAACATGCCTTCTCTTTCTTTCCCTCCCTCCCTCAGTTCCCTTCAACCTCTCTGCTGGTCAGAAAGACAGGTAAACAATATCCGATAGGCTAACATGTAGAGAATGCCTCTGTAGCTATCTTTCTGTAAATAAGCAGGAGGAGGTCCCGAGGTTTGTATTATATACCTCTCACCATCCTCCACATACAATTAATAAGCAAGAGCCAGAAGGCATTAGAAAAAATATATGTCTTTAAGTTCCTATATGTTTGCTCATGCTAAATGTTGTTTAGCTACCGAGAAATGCCTCGGTCCAGAAGATATTTCTGCAGATGGGCCTTTTAAACCCATCCCATCACTTCAGAATTGCCCTTTATATTAAAGGAGGACATACTATTTAATAGTGTATGGGATAGTAGGTTAACTGCCTGTATAGTGGTTAACCTACTATCATTTATTTCAGTTATTGACTGTTCAACTTCCTGTATTGTATTACACATCTTCATTTTCCTGGATGATCTCAGATAATTTAATTACAGATAATGTGATTAACCAAAACATTTAGCAAACAAGTCATCTCCATCTGTTTTTGAAATAATGAAACATAGAAAAGAACAGCTATCAAAATCCATATATTCTGATTTTCAGAAAGTTGATCTTCTGCGTGGCAAAAGCTTAGTAACAGAATCAAATACAGTTCTTCTCAATCACAGAGATGCTGATCCTCTGGGTACAGGTCAGGTCAGGGTTAAGATCAATGATGGGTTAATGTGCTAAACAGATTGAAGTGGTATTGTAACTACCCAAAATACATAGGTCCTTTATATAAACAAAACAAATCCTTTCATAGTCCTTAAAAAGCACCAAACACAAAACAAAAAGCCCTTCATGTAAAAACTGAAAACATAACTCCTTAAAACAAACATGGTTTTAATCTGTCATATTTAGTAATATATTATCATGATAGTAAATCCAGCATACAGCAGCTAAATCAAATCCTGAAGAGATCATCTGGTCAGGAAGACAGAGAATTATGCTTTTTTTATTTTCTTCAGGTTAATGCCAATAAATGCATAGAGCAGAACATACTAAACACTAGATATGGGCAAAATTAGGGGCACTTTTGGTTTTGCTAAACCTTTCTTTCTGGATTTCTGGTTTTGCAAAAGCATAATCTTCAATTAGTCGGGTCTGAGTCCCATAATTTAGTGAGAGCTTGGAGTCAGCTGCTTTAGTTGTGTTGCACTAAAAATCTTTGAAAACTAAGACAAGTACTTGCCATTTTCCTGGGATACTAAGTCTGTCAGAATTCAATTTTTCTTATCATTTAAAAATATTTGGAATTCAAAATATATGCTTGTAGTCAGAGAAGGCAGAATTGCAAATCATTAGAGAAAAACACTCTAGTTATTTGCTGATGTAACAAAGCACCATAAGTAATCTGAATATCTATGGTTTGTATTCATTTATTCAACATTATAGTTTTGATAAAACAAGCATCAACACCAAAATGTACACATTGCCTAATATCATTAAGATTATCCACAAAACTTTATATTACTCACCCATTACCCCAACATAGCATTAGGAGCAGAAATAATCAGCCATAAGCTTCCCTGCTGCTTAACCCAACAACAAATCATTCCCAATCCTCGGCTGCATGTCCGTTATTCAAGGCCAATTGGAAACATGCACACAGAATTCATCCTCCCTCACAGGGGCAACTGACCTCTCTACCCTGAAGCTGGTGACCCATGGAAATATTACAGTGATGAACTTGTCCTTGACTTTAAGGAGTTATGATTCTTGTTAATAACTTAAAAATGTAAATATAGAATATCATTCAGATCCCATAACCAACATTTCTTTTAAATAAAGACAAATACAAAAATCCTGGTAAAAATAAGGCCCTAGGATTAAGTAAATTTATACAATTTCAAACCTACATAAGCATAGACTTTTCAAGGCAGCAAAAAAGGAATGAGCTACTGCATGTTATGAATTACTAACAGCAGTGATGGACTCACAAATAACATTAAGGACACTTTACAAAATGTAGGAACATACATTACTTTTGCTTTTAACAAAGATAACATTTATAAAATGCCATTAACGATATGGAATCATAGAGTCTTAGAATCATAGGACTGGAAGGGACCTCGAGAGATAACCTAGTCCAGTCCCCTGCATTCATGGCAGGACTAAATATTATCTAGACCATCCCTGAGAGGTGTTTGTCTAGCCTGCTCTTTAAAATCTCCAGTGATGGAGATTCCACAACCTTGCTAGGCAATTTATTCCAGTGCTTTACTACTCTGACAAGAACTTTCTCCTAATGTCCGATCTAAACTGCCCTAGCTGCAATTTAAGCCGATTGCTTCTTGTCCTATCCTTAGAGGTTAAGGAGAACAATTTTTTTCCCTCTTCCCTGTAATAACCTTTTATGTACTTGAAAACTGTTATCATGTCTCCTCTCATTCTTGCCTTCTCCAGATTAAACAAATCCAGTTTTTTCAGTCTTCCCACATAGGTCATGTTTTCTAGACCTTTAGTCATTTTTGTTGCTCTTCTCTGGACTTTCTCCAATTTGTCCACAACTTTTTGAAATGTGGTGCCCAGAATTGGACACAATACTCCAGTTAAGGCCTAATCAGCATGGAGGAGAGCAGAAGAATGAATTCTCCTGTCTTGCTTACAACATCCCAGAATGATGTTGGCTTTTTTGCAACAGTGTTACACTGTTGACTCATATTTAGCTTGTATACACTATGACCCCAGATCCCTTTCTGCAGTGCTCCTTCTTAGGCAGTCATTTCTCATTTTGTATGTGTGCAACTGATTGTTCCTTCCTAAGTGGAGTATTTTGAATTTGTCCTTATTGAATTTTATCCTATTTACTTCAGACCATTTCTCTAGTTTGTCCAGATCACTTTGAATTTTAATCTTATCCTTCAAACCATTTGAAACCCCTCCCAGCTTGGTATCATCCACTAAATTTATGTTTACCTTGCCATTTTTTTCATATAAAATCTTATGATTCCAGTGGGAAGAATGTGATGACCTGGAAAGATAACATTAAAATATGTAAAGAAGCCACCTGAGTTTGGGTCAGACTAGTTCGACAAACAGTGGAGCAGTGCAGGATGGGGAAGAAAATTGGCAGCATGTGACCTCCAGAAGAAGAAAGAGGAGAACCCATGTACCCCCAATGCAGATAGAGGTAAGAAACTGTTTTCAGGCTCTCTGCACAGGTACTATGGTGGAGAATGGTTGGGAAGAGCCATCTGAGGGAAGGGATCAGAAGGAGACACCATCAACCAGAAGGCACGGGATGCGTTGTCTTAGGGATGGGGGTTCCACAACTACCAGTTCCAAGTGGAGGAGGTGGGTAGTGGTGGTCGGGGTCTCTCCTAAGGGGGGTAGAGTCATCCATCTGCCATCCAGACCAGGAAACTCAAGAAATGTGCTGCTTGCCTGGAGCTAGAATTCAGGATGTGATGGTGTGTCTGCCGAGACTGATCAAGCCCTCAAACTGCTACCCCTTCCTATTCTCCACATGGGCACCAGTGATACTACCAAGAATGACCTTGAGTGGTCACTGTAGACTATGTGGCTCCGGGAAGAAGGGTAAAGGAGTTTGAGGAACGAGTCGTGTTCTTGTCCATCCTCCCTATTGAAGGAAAATGCACAGTGAATTGTGGAGGTAAATGCGTGGTTGGTGTCGGAGAGAGAGGGCTTTGGATTCTTCAACCACAGGATGCTGTTCCAGGAAGAAGGGTTGATAGGAAGAGTTGCGATCCACCTAATGAAGAGAGGGAAGAGTATCTTCGCAGGCAGGCTTGCTAACCTAGTGAGGAGGGCCTTAAACTAGGTTTGCCGGGGAATGGAGACCTAAGCCTGGAGGCAAGTGGGGAAGTGGGATACCGGGAGGAAACACAAGTAGGATGGTGCAACGGGGAGGCCTCCTGAGTCAAACTGAGAAAGTAGGGGAATTGGCTAGTTATCTTAGGTACTTGTACATGAATGCAAGAAGCCTGGGAAACCAGCAGGAAGAATTGGAAGTCCTGGAACAGTCAAGCAACTATGACGTGATTGGAATAACAGAGACTTGGTGGGGTAACTCTCAAAACTGGAGCGCTGTCATGGATGGGTATAAACTGTTCAGGAAGGGCAGGTGGGGGAGAAAAGATGAAAAAGTTGCACTGTATATAAGAGAGCAGTAGGACAGATGACTAGGGAGAAGTATAAAAATATTGCTCGAGCATGCAGGGGTGTAATCAGGAAGGCCAAAGCAGAATTGGAGTTGCAGCTAGCAAGGAATGTGAAGGGTAACAAGAAAGGTTTCTACAGGTATGTTAGCAACAAGAAGAAGGCCAGGGAAAGTGTGGGACCCTTATTGAATGGGGGAGGCAGCCTAGTGACAGATGATGAGAAAAAGCTGAAGTACTCAATGCTTTTTTTGTCTGGGTCTTCACAGACAAGACCAGCTCCCAGACTGCTGCACAGGGCAGCACAGTATGGGGAGGAGGTAAGCAGCTCTCAATGGTGAAAGAACAGGTTAAGGACTATTTAGAAAAGTTGGACATACACAAGTCAATGGGGCCGGATGTAGTACATCTGAGGATGTTGAGGGAGTTGGCTGATGTGATTGCAGAACCATTGGCTATTATCTTTGAAAACTCATCGTGATTGGGGGAGGTCCTGGATGATTGGAAAATGGCAAATTTAGTGCCCATCTTTAATAAAGGGAACAAGGAGAATCCAGGGAACTACAGACCGGTCAGCCTCACCTCAGTCCTTGGAAAAATCAAAAAGCAGGTCCTCAAGGAATTGATTTTGAAGCACTTGGAGGAGAGGAAGGTGATCAGGAACAGTCAACATGGATTCACCAAAGGAAAGTCATGCATGATCAACCTCATTGTCTTCTATGATGAGATAACTGGCTCTGTGGATATGGAGAAAGCAGTGGATGTGATATACATTGACTTTAGCAAAGCTTTTGATATGATCTCCCACAGTATTCATGGCAGCAAGTTAAAAAAGTATGGATTGGATTAATGGACTTCAAGGTGGATAGAAAGCTAGCTAGATCATTGGGCTCAACGGGTAGTGATCAACGGCTCGATGTCTACTTCGCAGTCATTTTCAAGCAGAGTGCCCCAGGGGTTGCTCCCGGGGCTGGTTTTGTTCAACATCTTTATCTGGGTGATGGGTGGATTGCGCCCTCAGCAAGTTGGCGGATGACACAAAGCTGGGGGGAGAGGTAGATACGCTGAAGTGTAGGGATAGGGTCCAGAGTGACCTAGACAAATTGGAGGATTGGGCCAAAAGAAATCTGATGAGGTTCAACAAGGACAAGTGCAGAGTCCTGCACTTAGGACTGAAGAATCCCATGCACTGCTACAGGCTGCGGACCAACTGGCTAAGTGGCAGTTCTGCAGAAAAGGACATGGGGATTACAGTGAATGAGAAGCTGGATATGAGTCAACAGTGTGTTCTTGTTGCCAAGAAAGCTAATGGTATACTGGGCTGTATTAGTAGGAGCATTGCCAGCAGATCAAGAGAAGTGATTATTCCTCTCTATTCAGCACTGGTGAGGCCACATCTGGAGTACTGAGTCCAGTTTTGGGCCCCCCACTAGAGAAAGGATGTGGAATAATTTGAGAGAGTCCAGTGGAGGGCAATGAACATGATTAGGGAGTTGGGACTCATGACTTATGAGGAGAGGCTGAGGGAACTGGGCTTATTTAGTCTGCAGAAGAGTGAGGTGGAATTTGACAGAAGCCTTCAACTACCTGAAGAGTGGTTCCAAAGAGGATGGAGCTAGGTTGTTTTCAGTGGTGGCAGATGACAGAACAAGGAGCAGTGGTCTCAGATTGCTGTTGGGGAGGTTTAGGTTGGACATTAGGAAAAACTATTTCACTAGAAGAAGTGGTGAAGCACTGGAATGGGTTACTTAGGAAGATGGTGGAATCTCCATCCTTAGAGGTTTTTAAGGCCCGACTTGACAAAGCCCTGGCTGGGATGATTTAGTTGGGGTTGGTCCTGCTTTGAGCAGGGGGTTGGACTAGATGACCTCCTGAGATCTCTTCCAACTCCAGTCTTCTATGATTCTGTGACAAGACTGAGAAAAATTAGTTTCTTTTACTATGATAAATGTTTTAATTTACTTCAAGATTTTCAACATTTTTTAAAAAAATCACTCGTACTATTTAGTCATCATATTATAAAGCTTAGTCTGTGAAAAAATACCAATTATTATGCTTGTGCTCTACAGCTTTCCCCACCCCTCTACTGCCATTTTTTTCCTTAAGTAAATTTGGTTTTGGTGAAAAGTGCCAAATTAACAGGTCAGGAGACTTAAAAAAAAATCTATAGAAACAGCAAAGTATGTTATGGTATGGGATTATGGCCCCAATACAGAATGCCACTTAAGCAAGTGCATAAGTGCTCTCCTCAACAGGAATTAATATAAGCATATGTGCTTCCTTTAAGAAGAAAGATTTCCATTGATTTTAATGGGGTTTGGATTGGGCCAAATGACAACATATTTGGGAAGGAAATAATTAGAGCAACATATGCAGTTGTTTTATATCTTTATTACTCAGTATTTTGGAATGGCTTTAGAATTTGGGCTTCAACTGGAGTTTTCCAATTGTCAGTCAAGGATGTCATAATTATAGAAAAATAAGAAACAATGGTCAATTTGTCCAATATCCTATTACCAACAGTGGCCATACCAAATACAAGCAATGCAATAACAATCAATTCTGATATAAACTGCTCATAAAGAAGTTTTTGTCCTAACCCCAGGCAGTTATTGGTTGATTTTAGCCCTGGAGAATGTGGATTTGTTTTCCTTATAATACAAGATGGATTATATAGATTCATATATATGGACAGAATCCTATGTCTATAAGTACTGCAAGATGCTGAGTGATCTTGTTTACTGTATGACTTTGGAACCAGAGCACTCAGCATTTCACATGATGGATCCCCTAATGTGTAGTAAGTGCACTGGCTGAACATCAGTCTTCCTTGTTTTCATATTTAAATTATGTTTCAAAACAGTAATAACTAACTCTGGGTGATTGACTTATTTACTCCTGACATACAACAGTCTTCTTCTGGCCTTGTGCCTTATAATACCCAGGAGACATACTATCTTTGAATACATTATCTTTCTATTGCTTAATTACTTAGTGCTTTCTAAAACAATGTAAAATGTCAGCAAAATTCAGTTAAGTTGTTCAGTGTTTGAAGAGCATATATGTATTATATATATATATAGTTATTAATGAAGCACTTAAGTTATAGGAAGGTATTTATTAGTACACTATACACTCATGAGATAAATGAGTTTGACAGGGTCAGGAACAACTCACTTTGAGATGCAACATGGCGAGTGCTAATTAGGCAAGCATTAGCTTCTGATAATTGATTTGTGATTAATAGACTTTTTTTCTTTAGAAAAAATTAAATGTTACTTCTCTGCAGTTAGAAAAAAAGAAAGTTATTTAAAACAAAGAGCATATGTTCTGAAAAAGTTCTTTTGGGGCATTACATATTTTAGTTTTATGACAGCTCAGAGAGATTTTTGTTACTGTTTTGCTTTCTACATCTTGTGTCAAAAATGTTCTCATGTTAATGTATGAATATAATGTAAGTTTATGCAATTAAAGATGGTAAGAGAGTTTATAGACCATTTGTCATTGGATATAGGTCATATATTGTGAGTTTCAGAAAATAAAAAAGGAATTCCATTTGTAGCTCACTTGCCTGAAGCCTATCTAATGAAATCTTTCTCACTCGTAAAATTAACAGTGTATCTAGTTGAAAAGCATTTAATATTCTCTGTGCGTACTAAACATACAAAAGTAGAATAAAACCTTGCATATTTACAGGGGCTTTTTTTGTTGGTTTCAGCTCAGTCCATATTAGACAGCTCTTGTTCATTTAGTGCATTTGAAAGGAGCCAAACTTTTAAAATTCTGAACTGTCAGCTTCCATCATATCATTTGACAACTGACAGTTTCAGAGTGAGATACACATAAACCATGCTACCTATATGAAATGTGTTAATAAATGCTATTATTTTTCAAGCCAGGAAAAAAGAATACCTTATCCTATGTTTTTCAGATCCTGTGATTTCTTGTGGTGCAAAATGAACTGTTTGCCATTGTTTTTGTTTATTACCTGTGTGTCATAACTCCATGTGAGGGGAAAAATCTAATAAACATAAGACTTTCATTCATTAAAGAGATAAATGTTTTATGCCTCTCTAAATGTAATGTGCTGAATTCAAAATGTCAGCAAAATTCAGTTGAGTTGTTCAGTGTTCGAAGATATGTAGATAATATATGAATTATATATATAGTTAATAATGAAGCACTTAAGTTATAGGAAGTTATTTATTAGTACACTAAATACTCATGAGATAAATGAGTCTGACAGGGTCAAACTACTGGTTCCCCTTGTCTTCCTGGGGCTAGCAGTTCCCAAAACCTTCTCCCTCTTCCCAGGGAGTGAAGGTAGCCTGCAGTTCCCACTCACTCCTCCCTTTCTCATGAGAGTGTCTGCCTTTTTCCATCTGCCCCTTCTCCTTTCAGCTACTGGCCTTTATAGGCCCCAATTATTCCTGCCCAGCTTGAGCCTCCTTAATCAGCTACCTATTGTGTATTGCCTTGTAAAATAAATACATGATTATAATGTACAGATCAACAGAAAACTGATATATACATTTCTGTATTTAATTCCACACACCTAGGACCTGATTTTCAGAAGTGCCGACCACCTGCACCTCCCATTGAAGTCAGCTGGAGTTGCAAGTGCTCAGCACCCTCAAAATTCAGACCCATAAAGTGCAATACAATTTTATAAATTCCCCTAGATGCTACATCTAACTCACCATCTTGAATTTGCTTCTTTGGAATAGCGATTGCATCTGATGCCTTTTAGAGCTTTAAAGCTTAATTTTCTATTACAAACACATATGAAATGCTGATGATGAGTTTAAAGGAGAGGAGAGAGCACTTTTGTCTTTGTAAAACAGAGCTTTTAAAACTCCACAAGTTCAGAAACTGAATCCAAAGTGGCAGCTCTGCACCACTGTGGATTTTATGGCTTTGAAGACACATGTGGGCAGGATCTGCAAGCTTTACAACTGCTTCATACCACCAGGGCTGCATCAAGCAATCACAGCAGGGACCAGAATCTGTCCCACAATGCATAGAATATTTGTTTTACAACTAGTTGGGGGGGGGGCGGAGGAAACAGCTCATAAGTAGGTTTTTAGCTATTTTCCTATATAAAAGTATTGTTCTCTTTAAAACACTGTCACAGGGTGAACCACTCATCGCCAGATTGGCACCTCCTCCTGGTACTCTGGGGATTAGCTCAATGCTGATGCCCTCCTTCCCCCCATCTGCAGTTTGCACACTATCATTCCGTTTCTGTTGTCCACCTGAGACCCCTCTCACATCCTCTTCATAGCTCAGCCCTCTGGTCTTATCACTGTCCAGGTCCCCTCCTTCTGAGGTTTAGCTCCTCAGTAGTCTGAGGCAGTCCTCTCGCTCATTGCCTTGATGCCACTCACCAAGTGGGGGTGGAACCCAGGGTCAACCTCTTCTCCGGGTTTCAGCTCAAGGGATCCTTAGCTCCTGGCCCTTCTCTCTCTGGGCTCACTGCTCTATCCCTGGGGTGCTTCCCACTACTGGTTCCCCTTGCCTTCCTGGGGCTACCAGTTCCCAAAGCCTTCTCCCTCTTTCCAGGGAGTGACTGCATCCTGCAGTCCCCACTCAACCCTCCCTTTCTCCTGGGAGTGTCTGCCTTTTCCCAGCAGCCCCTTTGCCTTTCAGCTACTGGGCTTTATAGGCCCCAACTATTTCTGCCCAGCTCAGCCTCCTTAATCAGCTGCCTAATGGGTTAATTGGCCCATCTGGCCTGCATTAAATCCTGCAGGGTGTGTGTGGAGTAGTCACCCCATCACAAACATGTATAATCATAAGCATGAGGGAGACCCTACATGATGTTTCAAGTATCTTCTCACATGAAATAGCAAAACATAACAGTGGAGATTATATGTGCACAATATAGTGCTTAATTTGCCACTGACTTGTGTTATGTTGGGTCCTCACTTTACATTCGTTTGCCTATATTTTTTCATCTGTAAAATGGAAATGATATTGCTTACCTATTTCACAGAGCCTTGTGACCCTTAATTATTAATGTTTGGAAAGCACATACCACCACTGTCTCAAACGTGATGGGGATGGTGGTGAAAAGGAATGGTTCCAGCAGCAAGGGAGGAAGACACTCGATGAGGGATGAGCTTCTGCCCACCTTGGGAATCTCTGGCAACCATAGGCCAACTGATTGGCCAGCATTCCCCAGCTCCCTGGATTTAACCAAGAGCGGGTGCCATGTGGATCCTCATTTGGCTTTGTTCCATCAGCTTCCCCCTACCCATCCTGAATTTAGGGTTGCCTCCAGGATTGAACTGGAGTTTCCAGGAATTAAAGAATCTTTAATTAAAAATTATGTCATGTGATGAAATTTCTAGGAATTTGTCCAACCAACGTTGGCAACACTACCTGAAATAGGAGTGGTTACCTGGCCTGACAGATGTTGCAGGACCAGCTGATTGCCCGTTTGGGGGTCAGAAAGGAATTTTTTCTCCCATTGGCCAATTGGCAGAGGACCAGGGAATTTTTTGCCTTTCTCACAGCACCTTCAAGCCACAGTAGGTTAAGTAAGAATGCGCTTAGTACCTAACTGAGTTACTTGGTTGAGTTGTTAATTCATTGTAACTTGTGGTCAGTTTCCTCTTCATTTAAAAAGATAAGATGAAGTTCCCAGAGGTATAACACCTAGGATTTTGGTGATGGGCCTTGGGTTCATGGGATATGATGAGACCTTCTGGCCTTTGTGGACCACAGTCACCATTCTTCTTCACCCTCTGTCCCTCTCAGAGTGGTGGGAAGGTGGTAGGACTCAGAGTGAACTAAGTCCTGGGTGAGCAGGTTAAGGAGAGCCTACCCCAAGTTATGATAGGAGCCCTGTATTTCCTGTACTAGAACCAATTAATTGCCTGGTATAAAAGATTATGGGTAATAGGCAGATAACACCCCTCCTTTGTGCTAAAGTTTAATAAAAGTTACAGCCTGCTGCTTAAATCTATCCATGTGTCTGTCTTCATTTCACTACCATTTTTTCATAAATTTGAAAACCTTGGATAGAAAGCTTATTGTGTAAGTTATTATTTTATTATTTCATTTTATTTACATTTATTGGAGATGAGTCAAGTAGATGGTGAGCAGATCTAGGTTAGATTCTGACTAAGATTCTGTCTAGACTAGGAAAATAGGTCATACTTGAAAACATGTTAGCTACTCTAGCAAGGAGCTAGTGCTGTTCTCAAACAGCAAACATATTTTTAATGTATTAATCTACTGTAGTGATTAATAATAATAATAATAATCTGCTAATCTACTGTAGTGTTTAAAAATGTTAGTTACAGCACAAAAATATTTATGAGAATAAACTGTTTGTCTAGTTTAAATATTTCTTAAGGTTTGGATTGACAAGTAAGGGGACTTTGAAGTGAACTGGAAACCAGTGTACCCTTTTTCTGAAACCTCACTGATTCCATTTCTCTGGATTGACTAGTTACTCTGTTTGCAATGGTTGTGGGGAGGGTGTGTACAAAACTCCATTTATGTTAATCTTTAAAATTATATGGTAGAGAAAACAACTCAGTTATAAACTTTGAAGTTTGAATGTTCATAGTATTTACTGAAGACTCTCAGTGTATATTGTATAAACAGTGTTAAATAAAAACACCCAAAGAAAACATCTAGGGACAGATTTTCTGGCCTTTAATGTTACGGGCAGAATTTTTCATGTCTAAGTTTCTGTTCATACAGTTTTAATATACAGACCAGTTTTAGTCTCCTTTGAAAATTTGGCCTATATTGTTTACCTTTGTATAAAACCATCACAAAAACAAATATATATGCCATTCCAGTGGGGTTAAGAGTAGCATCACTGATGGCATTTTAAGTAAAGAGATAAATGAGCTGTCACAAACTGTTTGGCTGAGCAAAGTCACTGTTACTAAAACTGTTGATATTTTTAAATGGAAATTCAGTGAGAAACACCAGTGTGAAGACCTAGATTAGCAGAATTGAAAGTCATCATAGATTCTAGGTCAAAAGTAAGTTAATAGGTGGTGGAAACTTCGAATATAAAGGATAAAGTTGTACAATCAAAGGTAGACTGTCTTAATGGAGTGTAAAATTATGGTCACTCTTATTATTTATTAAGTATGTATTGCGTGTTTGGTGCTGTGGAAACCTAGAGAAAGACACACACTCCTTACTTTTGTCTTAACACCTAAGCGCCAGACAACCCTTAGTAGGGTGTGGTGCAGACCAAGCCGGTGCACTGGGTAGTACTGTGCCCACACTTTTGTGAACCCAGGCAGGAGATAGGAAGAAAATGAACAGTACAGTTCTGACACATCATGCTCTGTGTGACTAGAAGATGGATTCATCACAAAGCAATCAGCCTTTTCTTTCTTTTTTTTCCATACTACTTTTGTAAGGTGCTTAGTACATCAAGAGAGAAATGGTGCATGAAAATGGAAAAACAAAAAACTGTGCAATAGTGGCTAATCTCAGTTATGGTTTGGATCAGAGGATGGGTTCTCACTTTTTAAAAACAGTTTTGGACATGCCTATCAGGAAAACTAACTGATTGGCAGTGAAAAATAAGGACTACAAGGAAACAGAATCTAGTCCTCAGCTAATCAGCCAGGCAAAGATAATCTAGTCATTTTAAAAGTGTAAAGCTGAGTTAAAGATAAGTTTAGTGGCAAGACTGACAACTGAGCATTAACTGCAAGAGCAGCAGCAGGGAGGAGGAAATGAAATAACTGCTGCAGACATGCAATATACAATCTTGGGAAAATATAGGAGAGTAAGTTGTAATAGTATGCCAAATTATACCTGTACATTAACCTTCTTTGTTTCCTTGTTGCAAAGGAGGACTTCTTCACATAAATAAACCTGAGCAAGCCTCAGATGAAAGCTAATGCTGGTAACTAAAAAAGTCTGTCTATTGGGAATTCCAAGTGGCTGGAATTTTATTTGTACCAATGGGACGTGTAAATTAAATACCATCAGATTTTTAAAAATTAATTGTGAGAGATTTATATAAGAAGAATTTTGATACCAAATCAGGCGGAGAATTTTGTGCATAATGCAGCTGATTGCATCTATGAAGAACTGGTACTATTTGCACTGAAAAACAATCTGCTAATAGAATACATCAAACAACAGGGTATATAGGAAATACGGTAGATGCTTGTTTGCAGCAACACCTTTTAAGAGCAACCACTGCTTACGACTAACATTTCCCTATTGAGAATTGTAACAGCAACATACCTGCCTCATAAGAGCAATGTTGTGACATCACATCCGGGGTGGAGATTGTGGGAGAAGGGGGAAGGTAGGAGCACTGTCCCCCACCCCCCGGCATCTTTTCACTCTCCTTGCCCACCGTGACCCTTCAGTGCAGCTACAGGGCATGCAGCCCCTGCCTGACAGAGCTGTGCAGGGAAAGCAGACAGAGCTGCGCTCAAGGGCTAAAGTCAACAGGGGGCCAGTATTCACAGGGTGCATCTTTCCACTCCTCTCCTGATCCTGGCCTTCAGCACAGCTCCAGGGCACCAGCCCCTGCTTGACTGAGGCTGTGTGGAGAGCATGTGTAAGGAGGAGCATGGGAAGTGGGTTTGGAAGGCTTAATACACCTTTGGTCAGACAACACTCCCCATAATAGCAACAGCTGTTTATGAGCAACATGGCAAAGGGGCACCAATATATTGCAACTAACAAGTGTCTACTTTACAGTAGTTAGCTTGTACACTTTGTTGCTTATCATACTTTTTCAATAAAATCAACTTTAATTTTTTCTTTTATTTCTATGAGAGATGTATGTATGAATCCATGATTATATTTTAGTTCAATATTGTCATACAACATTAACTGTTCCTCCACAATGAAACCATTTCATTTTGGTGTTCTGTCACTGTACAATTCGCAAACACACAGGTGCACACCAAAGAGTTGGAAATAGAAGGATTACACAACATTAGTTGCTTTGTCAATTTCTTGTGAAGTCAGAATTTTCACCCCCAAATCCTTTACTCTTTTCCATGACATTAGGGACATGCTAATCCCAATTGACATGCACTACATACTGGAGGGGAAAAACTTAGCTGTAGCATCCACCATAGTCACCACGCAAGTTGGTCAAGCCTGATACTGCTTTATGATATGTTTACCATTGTAATCCCCATTTCCCAACGAAGAAAAGAATGAAGTGGCAACTTTGATAAAACAAGAACCAACCTGGATCTTTCTCTCTAAAGTCAAACCAAATATTTCTTGATATTGAAAGGGTTTCATTACCATTCCTCTTCTCCCTCGCTCCCTCCCCGCTTTTACCTTCCTTTCTTTTCATTTTGTGGTTTCCTGTGGGACTGGAAGGGAAAGCCCATCTAGGGAAGTTGTTGTTACAGAGAACCTGATTCTTCTCTGTTACACTGGTGCAAATCAGGAGTAACACTACTGAAGTTAATGGAGTTACACCAATGTGTTGGTGTGAGGGGAGAATGAAGTCCAGTTTTTCTTACTCTGTTGGAACTGGGAAATGCCAGTGATCTTATGAGAGACTCTGTTTCCATATGAAGAGGTCTGGCTATGGCTTATGTAAATTGGCCTCATTGCCACTACAAAAGGAATTTTTCCTCCCTTGATATTCTACTGTTGAGAATAGTCCACTTCCACTTTAATTGAATTGTCTCATTAGTACTGACTCCCCGACTTGGTAAGGCAATGCCCATCTTTTCATGTACTGTGTATATTATACCTGCTTACTGTATTTTCCACTCCATGCATCTGATGAAGTGGGTTTTAGCCCACAAAAGCTTATGCCCAAATAAATTTGTTAGTCTCTAAGGTGTCACAATTACTCCTCGTTGTTTTTGCATAAACTTTAATTAAACCTTCTGATGTTTTTCTGCACTGAACCAAATCTTTAGTAGCTTGTGGAAATTTTGTGGACCTGGAGGCATGGGCTGAGACCTGAGAACTCTTATTAAATATATAGAATATATAATGTCTCTTACTTACAATACTTGCTTGAGACAAGGAAGATTAACAAATTAGAGGCAGTTGACAATCTTATTTCCAGGGCTTGTGGTTTGACCAGATTGAAAGTCAAGTTTTCTGTCCCGTAGACTCAAGTAAAACATAATGATAACCACTTGGCACTTGCAGTTTCAGTGTATCCTTTGCCAGTCATATTGGATGTGCAGTGAAAATCTAAATCCTAGAATACAAGGATTTAAAAAAAAAAGTTTTCTGAGCCCCTTTAACAGTTGCATTCCAAATCTACCCAAGTCAAACCACAGGTTTACCTTCATATGTGCCCACAATCACACATACAAATATACACAAATTTAGAACTCTCTTTACAGAAAGAGGGAGAGGAGAAGATGACACATGGAAGATTGGTATGAGAAATATTTGTGTAAAAAAAAGTGAGAAAAACCTGATCATTCTTAAGTGGCAAATTCATAAGTGAATTACTTTTATAAATATGTTTTTCTGCACTAGAAGAGTGGTTGTTTCTTTCCAGCACATTGATTTAAATTACATGACCAAACTTCAAATTTGGCTTCATACAGTTTCCTCATTCTAAGGTGAGTATATTTTGTTGTTTGTATTACCCTTTTTACCTTTAAGATGCATTTTACCTTTTAAAACTGTACATGTTACATTTTACATGTAAACAAAATGTGCTCATTCATCTATGGAGTTAGAATGACCCTTTATGTTCATCCCTGTGAATTCAAGCTGTCTGCATAGCTGTAACATTATCACTGTTCTGAATCCAGCTTCTAATGCTAATCTGGGAGGAGTAGAGCCTTCTCCACCTCTCTTGTTTTGCCCAAATTCTGCTGTAAATTACATCAGTGAAGATTGGAATTATTCTGGATTTATACTTGGATAATTTCAAATAGAGTTTGGTCCTCTATTGTGATATATAGAGCACATACAGGGACAGGAGGAACAAACAATTTTAGCTGAAAGAAATATAAATAATGTTGTTGAAGGTTGTTGTTAATATTGTTATTTATTTATTATATGCATTATTATAGCACCTAGGAGCTCTAGTCAAGGGCCTGGACCCCATTCTGCCAGGAGCTGTACATACACAGAACAAAAAGGCAGTCCCCTGACCCAAAAAGCATATCACCTAAGAATAAAACAATAGACAGCTGATGAAGAAAGAGAGATGGGGGAACACAAGGAAACAGTGGGACAGTATTGGTGAGGATGGTAGGCAGTGGTTTCAGCACAACAGCAGCCTAATCATTGTCAAATTTGTGTAGGCATCATATTGAAAACTGATAAAAGGAAATACTTTTTTACACAGCATATATAGTTACCTTGTGGAACTTATTGCCACAATATTATTGAGGCTAAGATCTTAATAGGATTCAGAAAAGAATTAGACTATATGGATACTAATTACATCCTTAGTTACATTAGCTAGGATAAAAATATATATGATACATAAACCTTGGGCTTTGGGACATAAGCAAACCACTGATTGATTGAGATTAGGAGTAACTTCTTCTATGGGCAAGTCATTCCATAATCTTACATTATTAGGATTCTTATGCCTTCCTGTTCAGTATATGGTACTAGCCATTTTTGCATACAGGATACTACTAGATGGACCCCTGGACTGATCCAATAGGGCAGTTCCTGCGTCCCTATGCAACTGAACCTAAAGTCTCTCACAAAGATATACTGTAGTTGTTAGATGCTGTGATGGATTGTCCACGCCACACAAGGGGTGAAAGGGTTAACGTGGGTAGATGGGCCAATTAACCATCTAGGCTGCACCTGAAGGAGGAACCAGGTAACAAGGAGGACTAATTAGAGTTGAAGCTCAGCTAGAGAGGAACAAAAGGGGCCTCTGTAAAGCCCAGTAGCTGAGAGCAGGAGACTGTAGAGAGAGAGGCTGCAGTTACTCTTAGGGTAAGTGAAGGCAAGATAGGAAGTAGCCCAGGGATACAGCAGTAAGGTTTAGGACTGTGGAAACCTGCTTGTTATAAGGTCCTTGGACTGAAATCCAGTGTAGAGGATGGCCCGTGTTCCCTGGCCAGCCACTGGGGAAGTGGCATCATTGGAAGTGGCACCATTGAGCGGCAGTGAATTGGAAGACAGCCATTGATGGTTGGTACAAAGAGAATTTGGTACACCAACCCCCCAGAAGGAAAAATACTAGTGATCTGACCAGAGAGTCAAGCCATGAAGAGGGAGCAGTAAAGTCCTGAAAGAGAGAGAGATTGAGAGAGATGGAGTGAGCACTCGCAGGAAGGGGCATCAGACTGGCAAAGCTAATCCCCGGATGCCAGAAGGAGGTGTTTCAGCAGCTTGGAACAAATTGTCAAAAACATGGAAAACAGGGTATAATATCAGGAACAAATATACCTTGTTAGTATAGTTTTATGAACACACCTCTAAAGTTTTGCACATAAAAAGGGTAAAAAAGGAACTCTAGTGTTAGACTGTTCTCTACATGGATGTCATCACATGCGAGATATTTATATTGCAGGAGAAACTGAAAGCTCTTACTCATAAGAAGTGTTAAAATACAATTATATTTTATGTTACATTAATAATAGTACAACAGGGTCAATAAATATGTATAATAGCACAGTAATGTAACGAACCAAGTATTAAAACTTGTATCTTTTTATGCTGTCAAATAATACATTAAAATGCATTTCTTATGATACAATAATTTTAAAATTATTTCATTACTTCAGGCTACACATATTCTGCCAAAACTCTACTGCCAGAACTATAAAGCTGCATTTTTGCTTGCATGTTCAACATAGAATAGCTTGTTGATACCTTATTTTATCATGTAAGCTAAATTAATTACTCTATTTTTATTTTATGAACATGTCAAGAAGAAATTATGAACACCTACTAATATCAAGACAGTATAGACAAGAGTGAAAGCTGTTACAATTTTTGATGAAGAGATATAGCTAATCTCCCAACATCTGCAGTCCATACAGTTTCAGGCTAAGATAAACATTTAAAATGTATTGTGAGAAACTAAAAAGTCATCACTAAATTGTTATTAAATTGCCAAAAAGATAAAGTCCAAAATTATCATGTTAAAATTCTTCTTAATTGCTAACTAATATGCACTCAGACCTGACATCACAGGGGTGTATGGATCTGCAATGTTGGGTTGGGCCATTATTGGGATCAGATACAAAACTCAGAGTATTTGAATCTTGGATTTGGATTGGTCCATATTAGCAATAAGAGTCAGCCACAAAATTCAGTTTGGATCTGAGGTTTTGGTTGAGGCTTGTTTCTAGCAGATGTTACAAAAATGTAAAATTTTATTTGAAAGAGAGAATTTCATTATTGTAAGCAAAACCTTCAGTAAAATTGGTATGTGTTGGATAGTCTCAGTAGTCTGTTGGCTTTACTGCCAGGTGTGAGAATGCAAATTTGCATTTTATTTCCTGGGTGAAGTCTGCAGGCAGTGGTTCCATGTTATATTCTAGTTCTCCCTGCCTGAAGGAACCAAATTCAACCCAAATTACAGTATAGAATGTTGCCACAGCACAGCATAATTCCATTAAAACCAGACCTCTGATTTACACTGTCTGAAGATCTGTCCCAGTTGCTCTCAGACTAATCAACTAAAATAACCAATATTCTGTTCCACCTATACCTTTCTTCTGATCTTGTATTTTAAATTGTGCTGAAAACTGATCTAGGACATAGTGTATCAGAGTAGCAGCCATGTTAGTCTGTATTCGCAAAAAAGAAAAGGAGTACTTGTGGCACCTTACAGACTAACAAATTTATTTGAGCATAAGCTTTCGTGAGCTACAGCTCACTTCATCGGATGTGTTTGGAGAAAGTGACCACATTTGGACAGTTCATTGTAGTATTTCTGAATGCATCTTTGGTCATGGAAAATATGCCATGAAAGAGAAAGTTGGGTAAATCAGTGTGTCCCTACAATAAATTTACTATAAGAAGGAAAATCTGGTAAAATAATATCTAGGAACCCTGTGACTAGTGAAATGGGTCACTGGCCAGCACAATACTTGCAGTTGCATCAGTACTTCCTAACTACTGTGGATAACAAAGTAGGTCATGAAAAATGTTGTATCTATGGGTAGATAATAGGAGTTGTGTCCAGGTTTATATTACTCTTTTTTTCTGAAAATGTTGCTTGTTAAGCAGTGAAGCATGTATTTACTTCTGTATATGTGAAACTAAAATGACTCTTTGATATTATTTATTTTTCTTTTGGTTATTTTAATTTCCTTTTATCTCCACTATAAATTTAGATTTTTAATTTGTTTTTCTAATTCATTGTATACATCATACTATAAACTAATCTTAGATTACCTCCCAAGAAAGTTTAAAATCTTCTTTGCCAAAGAAAGCAACCCTCCTCCGATCTGTGTAAGAACACATGTACTTCTCGTTATAGCACGTTAATAGACCAATCTGAGCAAAACAAAACCAGCACTGTGTTAACCAGAAGAAATTAAAGAATAGGGTAAACTGTGCTCCTTCCATTTTTCCCATCTGTCTATTGTAAATAATAAAGATGCAGCAAATTGAAGGAATTCCTGTAGAAACTGAACATTGTTCTGTTTTTGTGTGTTTCTACTTAATGATAGCATTGGAAAGGGGGGCTGTTGACTTTTGTGGTTCATAAATAGTATTAGGTCACTAGCTCCAATTCAGCCCTGGTCTGTAGTGACCAAGTAATATTTATAATATTTTAAATACTGTACATAAAACCTTTCAACTGAGAAGGACTTCAAAACACTTTCCAATGAAATGACCCTTACTGATGCATTGTATGATACACATTTTATAGATGGCTAAACTTGAAAAATTACTTCAGATTCAGAAAAAAACACCTTTAGAATACTTATGCAATATTTTAATTTATAATATTTGTATAATTATATCTATTACAATTCTACAATAATTATATAATTACAATTATATGGAGCAATAAATATTAATATAATAATTATTTTAATAATGTCAATATATTATTAAATATAACCAAATTGTATACAGTAAACATTCACCAAGAGAATTTTTCAGATTTTGATGAAAAATGTTCACAAAACTCTCACCATTTTGTGATCAGCTTTATAATCCTTGCTATCCCTAATAGCACATCACCTACTTTTATAGCAACATCTTTCTCAATATGGACATGAAAGCCAGCTCTACAGGGTAAGCAGTCCTCTCTTTTATTTTTCTAGTGTTTTGCACACTAATAGTGCTGTAAAAATAATAATAGACTGGTTTGGATATGATGATTCTCATGTGGAATGAAAACTGACTGAAGGGCCAGAAACACATGTAAAAATAAATAGCAACATATCCAATTGGGGGTAGGTTTTTAGTGGAACCCTACATGTGATAAATCCAGTGTTATGTAGCAATTTTGTTAATTATTATAATTAAATTAATAGTTTACATGGATCTGGAAGAGGAGTCAAATTGCATTGGTAATACCACAATCTATGATCATTTACTGATTATAAATTTGCTGGTTTTTCAGAAATAATATTAAGATGGCAAGTAGTCAGAGAAGCAATACAAAGAAACCTATGGTCAAGAAACTGGAATAAAAGTGTTACTCAGACTGGAAATATCTCAGATAATACATGTGGGGAAAATTATTCCATAACAGATATTTAATAGAATGGTAAGCCTGTAAAGCCATGATGATAATTTCAAACACAGACCTAGATGTGACAATGGACAACTACATTGCCTTTTTTTTTTTGCTCTGTCATTCTACAAACTCATTTAGATCTTGATTCAGCATGATACATAAGCACATGCCTGTCTTTAAGAATGTGACTAGTCCCTTGAAATCAATGGGACTACTCCCAGGGTTAAAGTTAGGCACATATGCACCTTGCTGAATCAGGATCTTAATGAGTTTGCAAATGACAAAGCACAAACAAACAAACAACCTCAAACCCAGTGCAGTTGTGGCCTGTGTATATGTCATGGAGCAGGGAGGAGTTAGTCTATGTCAAAAAGACTCTGATTTGACAGGTCCTAAAATAATACTTTCAGCTCTAGCATCGCATTACTGGAGACAAATTGCACAGTTCAAAGAAGAGCAACACAAATGATTGAGGACCAACTCATACTGATCTTACTCTTACAACACTTCCAAATTCAGTAGGGCTATTCTCAAGAGTAAGACCAAACATGATTCAGTTGGCTCTAAGGAGTGAGAGGGATTGATTTATGGGGAAATGTTAGATAGGTATAGCTTAACTAAATGATGACTAATTGGGGACTGTAAAGGGGCTAGCTGGGGCTCAACGCTCTCCGGGGTGGCGGGGAGCCACACCAGCTCACTACACACAGCTGAGGATTGGGGAATTAGTTTGACCGTGGAAGTGTTCCCTGGCAGCTCTTGTGGAGGCAGAAAATAAGTACAGTTATGCCGGGGCCCTAGGTCAGGGCGGGGCAACAGGTCCTCCGGCAGGGGCTGCACAATAATACAATAGCAGTAGCAATATAAACAGTAGTAAGCCCCAGCTCTAGGTCAGGGCGGAGCAATAATGATTCAGGAGCTCAGGCCCTCAGGCCGGGCTGAGCAGTAACAGTAGGCCCAAGCCTCCAAACGCTCTGGGAGAGGGGGAGACTGCCACCCATGAATTGGGTGGCAGGGGGGACGCAGGCCCTCCCACTCCACTGCTTCCCAGTCCAGGGCCCTCGCAACGGTAGAAGACCCGCTGCTGAGTCAGTGGGGATCCTGGCTGCAACACACTGACATAGGCTCTGGCAGTGCTACCGCCAGACTAGGATCAGCTGCCTCCAGGCTACTTCCTGACTCCCCATCTTGTGGTACCTGAGTCATGGTGGTGTCCTCCGGGGGGTCCTCGTGGTAGCGGGTGAGCAGCAGGCCCGGCAACTCTTCTGGGTAGTGGGCACAGGGCAGTGGTTCTTTCGTGTGGGGGTCCCGGTCGATCCGGTAAAGATGGTCCTGTCGTAGTTCGAAGTGGGGCCACTGAGTTGTGCGTTGGGGGTTGACCATGGTCCCATCGACTGCCGCTAACTGTTCGTAGGCCCAGCTAAGGGTGGGGTTGGCTCTTTGGTCTTGGAAAAAATCGGTATTGAGTTGGGGTTCGACCGAGGGCCCTGGCAGGGGGCCATCTGTTTCTTTGGTCCCTTTCTCAGGTTCCAGGGTCCTGTCCTCCTCCTCCGGTTGGGCCTTGGGACACTCTCCTTCTAGCACCGGGGTCAAGTGGAGGATCTCCTCGAATGTGGACCAGTCCTGCCCCAGGATCACTGGATATGCTAGTCAAGGGGCCAGGCCAACAACGATTCAATGATTTATCGGGTGAATGCCGCCACTGTTAATGGGATCCAGGCACTGGGATAGGGCCGCACATCGCCATGGATGCACTGCAGCTGAATTGTTCCCAAGTGGGGATCAGCCCGGGGTCCGAAAGCCTGGCGAATCAGGGTCTGGCTGCAGCCGGAGTCTATCAGGGCCTGGGTGGGATGGTCTCCGACGACTACAGGAATCATGATCTTGGGAGCCTGTGGTAGCCGGGCCCTGGTCTCCCCCGCACAGACAGGCCAAAGCTGCAGTCCTTTTTTTCGGTGGTAGGGTGTTCTAGCCCAGGGGGGTTGGGCCAAGATAGCGGGCCCCACCTGTGCTTCAGCCACGAGGAAGTCTTCCATCAGCGCAACGGCAGCTGCTAACGTTGCTGGCCGATGGCGGAGCACCTAGTCCTGTCCTCGGGCCAGGAGGATGTGCATGAACTGTTCTAGGATGACTTGTTCCGTGACCTCCTCTTCCATCCTCCTCTCCGGCCTTAGCCACCGCTTGCACATTTCCTTCAGGGCTTGGGCCACCAGCCGGCATCGGGTATGTCTGGCTTCAGAACCGCTGCCGGAAGGTGTCTGGGCTGATATCCAGGGCATCCAGGATGGCTGCCTTTACCTGGTTATAATCCCTTGCCTCTTCTGTAGCTAGCCCCCGGACACCGTTTGGGCTGTCCCGGTCAAGTATGGGGCCAAAAGAGTGGCCCATTGGTCCAGGGCCCACCTGGCGACCAGTGCCACCTGTTCAAACATTACCAAGAAAGCCTCGGGGTCATCGTCAGGTCCCATCTTGGTTAGCCTCACTGGCGCGGTGGTGCCCGGTGACCCGGCCGCGTCTCCTGGTTATGGCTCCGTGGGCCGAGGTAATGCCATTACCAGCTTCCGCAGCTGGGCTTCTAGTTGTTGAATGAGCTGCTGCTGCTGCTGCTGCTGCTGGAGCTGAGCCGTATGCTGCTGTTGCTGCTACTGGAGCTGGGCGGCCTGCTGTCGCTCCTGGCTCTCCGTCAGGAGCTTGATCATAGGGGTTGAGGGATCGAGCCCTCATTCTCCACCATGTGTAAAGGGGCTAGCTGGGGCTCGACCCTCTCCAGGACAGCAGGGAGCCACACCGGCTCACTACACACAGCTGAGGATTGGGGAATTAGTTTGGCCACGGAAGTCTTCCCTGGTGGCTCTGAGTCATGGTGGTGTCCTCCGGGGGGGGGGGGTTGGGGTTCCAGCACCATGGGTTCCTCGGGCGAGTGGCAGGCCCGGCAATTCCTCTGGGTAGCGGGCACAGGGCAGGTCTGGCAACTCTTCCGGATATCGGGCACAAGGCAAGTCAGGCCAGTCCTGGCATGCATCTTGGGCCGCAGGGGCTTCCCAGTCACGGGCTAGTCTGGCCTCCATGGCAGCTGGCCCTCCAGTGAGCTGTGAGGGCGAGCCTTTATACTTCAGGGTCGCTGCCTGACCCTCTGAGGGGGCAGACTCAGAGCTCCCTAGCTCTGCCCACCCCGGCCTCCGGACGGGCTCATCCCTCTCCGGGGCGGCAGGGAGCCACACCAGCTCAATATAGGGACATAAGTGTATAAAGGAGTATAACTAGGAGTCATGGGATGAAATTAAGAAAAGCAAGTTGTAGAGTGAATAGCAGAGATTTAATGGCTGAGAAGGCTATGGCATAGTCTTAGAACAGAAGTGGTCAAAACTCCCTCGTTTGGGATATTTAAAATTATTCTGGACTGAACAAAGCAATCCAAAATATGCAATCCTTCACTGTAGACTGATGTGCTAGATGACTGACTAGATCTTCTCTGTCTCTAATTACTGATTTATACAAAGGAGAAATTCTCAAAGACTGGATATTTATTTCCATATTACTAAATTATAGAAAACCTAATGCATGTTATGTTTGTTTTGAAACGCTACTTATAACTATGAAATAAATATGCAATATTAAACAAAGCTCCGTCCTGCCAAGTGCTCAGCACTCTCAGTTCCCACTGAAGATAGTGGAGGGCATTTTGCATCCTCACAGGAATACTAAGAACCTGGAGGTTTGAGCCCTCAAAAGAAATGGGAAAGAAATTATGGTTTTATCATAGAATTGTTTACAGCCATCACAGCCCTTATTTGTAATCATACCTAATTTGAATTTATTCTGTAGTACATTGAAATAAAATGTTTCCAAAATACTTTGTTAGACACATAGTATGGAGGACATATTTTTATTTGGGGAGATCTTCAAAGGCACAATGGGGAGTTAGACACTCAACTTCTGTTGCTTTTCAGTGGGATATAACCATATAGGACTAAATCCACCAAAGGGTCCTAGCCTCAGCATTGCAACACCTAATGTTAGGTGCTCTGTCACTTAGTACAATCAATATCCCTGAGCTGGGCACTACTAATGATGCTGCGTTTGGCTGCTGACAGGCCCTCAACATTAAGGTGAAGAATTCAAAGCACTGGTCCAATGGCTTGAAAGTTGAAGGATGGCGATATATTGGGGTCTCAGTCAGATGGCCCATGACTAAGATTCATCAGCGAATTTGGTTAGCTAGTTGGATCATTAGCTGCCCCAGCCTGGGCTGAGTACTAATGGGAAGCGCAACATGAACACTGATCCACTGCCTCCACAGGACATGATGGTGGAATCTGCTTAGCGCAATGAGTGCTGAGCAATGACAGTTGTTAATCACTCTCTCATCACTTCTCCAACTGTCTGTCCACGAGGTTTTGATCTGCCAAGGCACTTGTAGTCATCTCTGAGCTGGTTTGGAACAGGGCAGAGCAACTGTGTGGAAAATCTCTTTAAATTGGGTTTTCGAATGATCCACAATGCAGCTGCAGTCAACTTCAGACTATATCACATATCCTTCATGAGTGCCAGCTGACTTATTTCGACGGCAGGCTATCAGCTCTTCACCTGGCTTATGATGCCATCATATGGTTGAACATATTGTGCATACACTGAGAGAGAGTTAGGGGGCACCCGAGCCCCCAGTACAATGCATGGGGACAGGTAGGCACCTAAGAATGAGATTCACAAAGACCAGCAAGCTGAGCAGGGAGCCACCACAGCTAACTAGTAGGAAATGCCAAGAAGATGGGTGGGGCCTAAGCCCTGCCCCTCAAAGAGAGTTAGGTGCCTAACTCCAGGCCAGAGGGGGGCACCTCCCTCTGCTTGGGATTCTCTATTGGAGTAAGGCATCTGAGCCAGGTCAATCCTGTCTCTCAAAAATAGGAGGGGGCAGCATGCTCCTCCAATAGTTCAGAGCACTGAGATTGGAGAGCCAGGTTCAACTCCCCTGATGTAGGGACATGAAAACAGGTCTCCCACCTTACAGCTGAGTGCCCTAACAATTGGGCTATAGGTTATGCTAGGGTAGCAGATTTCTCTCAATCTCTCCTCTGGAAGCTGTTCCACTTCTTATAAAATACTTGATATTCATTGTCTGGCTATATTGAAAGAAGGACAGGAGACACTTGATATGGAAAAATCAGGCTGCAACTTTATTATTAGATGTCTGGGACACCCCACAGGTAAAAGTGTACAGTGAAGGCAACTCTATGATCATTCAAATAACTATCTGGGGCTTCCAGCAGCCCCCCTTCATTTTCCACCCAGGTCCACCAGCCAACCTGTGGCTTGGACCTTATCATCCACTCCCTCTTGTAGAGGGTTAAGGTGGGCTATAAGAAAGGGGTGTTGGCTCCCGGCCGTTCCAACTATAGGAGCTCTAAACCCCCCACCATTCCATTCCTTTAACCAGCACCTCCTTTTTAAGTCCTTTACCAGGCCATTATCTGGTCACTGGATGCCTTCCCCATGGAGTATCTGCACTGGACATCCGCCATAAGGAGGCACCAGCAATTAGCTTGGCTGCCTCTCCTGAAACCCAGTCTGGTTCCCAGACATCTTCCAATGGCCTCCTGTATCGCAGCCAAAAACATGTCAGCCCCCAAGTCTGATAGGTGAACCCCCATCCTCCCAAATGAACTTGATTGCCCCTTGCACTATCCAAGGATCATCAAGGACATCCACAGTTGGGTTGCCAATGACCATACACTGCAACACCTTCCCCTTCCCGATAGGCCATATAGTTGACCACCATTCCAGGTCCTGAAATTGGAAGAACTCATTACAACTTTCTTCATAGCTCAGCCATGTACTCAGAGCCAAGTCTCCATGCCTCCACCAACCTCATACACCGTGGCTCCATAGCGCCAACAGCATCTACTAGGGTTCGTCGCTAACTCTAAAACGAGACAGGGCATCTATCCACCCTGGGCACATGCTTGGAAGGAAAAGAGATGTTAAGGCTTAAACATTATGTCACAAATGCCCTTACTAACTTCATAACCCTGCGTGATCTGAAAGTTTGGCAATTGATAACATGTACCAATGTCATGTTGTCGCACCAGAAACACAACACTTTTATCCCGAGGGAGCCGTAATATGCTGCCTTTTTTTGTCCTGCTTGATCTGCAGGTAGGTTAATGTAGTGGAAAGGTTCTCTGTTTTGTCTTTTGCGAGGGGTACCCCCAAATAGGGCACCTGGTCTATTACACTGTTAGTGGTGCCACCTTGTGGGTATGAATAGTGATGTATTAATTGATATTTCTCTGGAGTGTTGCTGGGGACTGAACCCAGGGGGAAACCCAGGGTTTCCAGTGCTAGGGCTTGCACCTTCAAAGCCTTCCCCCTTACATTTCCAGGGGGTGAGTCAGTGCTGTAAAGTTTACCACCACCCACCTTTTTGCAGCAGTTTCTGACCTTCTTCCCACCCCGCTCCTCCATAAAGCACTGCTGCCTTCCCCTGGCAAGCTTGGACAACATGCCCCCCCCCCCACTTTAAGAGCGGTACAGTTATTGCAGCAGGGGCTGGAACCTGGTTTCCCACATCTTGGGTGAGTGCTCTAACATCTCGGCTATAGCTCAGTGGCCTTTACCAAACCAGGTCTTGCAGATGAGATAGGCAAGGAAATGGCTAGTTTGAGGCTCTTGGCATGGCTTAGGTGCCAAGTTGCTTGGTGTCTTTGGGACTAGGCAGCTTTTCACATAGATTTGTAGGACTGGAAGGGACCTCAAGAGATCATCTAGTCCAGTCCCCTGCACTCAAGGCAGGACTAAGTATTGTCTAGAACATTTCTGGTCTAGATAGAGGTCTTGACCATTTCTGGTCAACTATTTCTGCCCAGCAGCATAAATTTAGGTATAGGGTTAGGCAGCAGCTGAGAGGGGGTCTTGAGGATCTAAATTTGGACTTAGGCACATAAAGTAGCACTCAGTGGCTAGTCCATATCTAGCCCCTAATTGTCCTTTATGGTTCTGAAAATCTCCCCCACAATTATCATAATTAAATTAATAGTTTACATGTTGGCATTTTAGGGAACGGAGCTGTGAGGTGCTGAGAGCTCCCTCATTTCCCATCGGTCTAAATGGGAGCAGGGGTCAGCAACGTGTCTGTACATGGACACAAATATCTGTGTTAAAAATGTTGAAGTCCATGGTAATTTTTCAAGAAACGTTGAATGACATATCCCCCCACACGAATGTCCATCACTAAGTACAGTAATTTTGTCAAGTGTCCATCACGGAACAAGGTGGTGCCGATCCCTGAATGGGAGTTGAGGACAGTCTGTCCCTCACAGGATCAGGCCTTTAAAGGGAATAATGCTATTAAGAAATACCTTCTGATTAGGAATAGTAGGAGAATGAAGGAGACACAGTGATGGATTTTAAGGCATTAGGATGCACTTTTTACTTTAATTGGCAAGGTGGGAGGTACATACAGCAAGGAGAGAGGGCCAGCAAGAGCCAGTTGGCTTTCCTGTCCCCGTTATAGCCTGGCCAGTGGTCAGCAGGGGAAGGCAGAGAAATCTCTCCCCCCTCTCTTCACGGAAGCACAATCTCCCTGGTTATCTCGGTGGGGTGAGCGGCAAGGTTCCAGAGAAGCTAAGCCCGGCCACCTCTCCCGTACTGTTTTCAGGACCAAAAGGATTACAGATCCTCAGACTGATCAAGAGTCCATCCTCTACCCGCATTGTGATGGGCATGGGCCATTGTTTTAGATTTTGATATTTGTATGAGCACGTTGCTGGTTTTGATGCCATATTTTGTATAGTGAGTACTAGGGAAACTTTATATTTGTACAGAGCTAGGAGATAGATATTGACAGCATTAGATCATGTAATATGTCAGCAGGTTTTATTTTTTTAATAGACACAAAGGGAAAAAATTATATGCATATCTTTAAAAGTAGAAACATCTCATTTTTAATTAGGTTTCTTCCCTGTCCCCTCCCCAACCACAACTCCCTGTACCTTTCATGTGATGGTGTATTGGAAGTCAAGGAAGGTTCTGTTTAGAGAACTGAAAATCTAGAATGTATTTGAGTAATGAAGATATTTTATTTAAATGTCTTGATATTGTCTAGTAGTATATCAAGTAGAGTTTCAGGACTGTAGCCCTAAATTTTCAGAGAGGGACAGGACTTCACTGGGCAGGTCTCATATTAGCCCAAATAATTATATATAGTTATACATCTGAATATCTTTGACAAGAGAGAGGGTAATGTTACTCCAAAGGACATAAGGAAATGTAACAGTTTGTTCTTACTGATTCCAGTTTTAGTATTTAAATATGGAGAACCTTTCACTTATTATCCCATAATTGTAAGTGATTTTGACAGTTCAATTTCCCAGTTTACCTTCGTTTTGCTGGGAGTTGATCTTGTTTTAGGATGTTGAATGTTAATTTGAAGGGAAAAAATCAGCAGCAGTTTGAAGAATTAAACATGTAGTCAAATGCAAACATGTAGTGAAATGGTGGTCCCATTCTTTGGTCCCCAGTCCTGCAATCAGATACATGCAGGTGAACCTTGTGCTTGTGCAAATCCAGTTCCAGGATGGGGACTTTGCTGTATATGAATGCATTTGTCAATTTCTGTGACAAAACAAGATCATTGTAGACTTACTTTCAAACAACTGTGAGATTCTTTATGTTATAAAAAAGAAGGAATATCTTTCTGATACTTATTGACTGAGGATTATGTTGGTTTGTGGTGCTGTTAAATTAAATACTTTTGACCCCATTAAGCATAATTTATAGCCATTTCAGCTTTGTTTCCTCTTCTTCTCCCCACTTTTCCTTCCTGAAAAAAAAATCTTTCAAGCCTGAAAACAAAAAGAGAGGTAAATCCAGAAGCAGCTGAACATAAGCACTGATGGGAAAGGAAAGCCATATAGTCCAGTAGTTGAAGAGATCAGCTCAAACCCAGAAGGAGCTCTAAATTGAACTTTTAATCTGGGAGATCCAGTTACTTAATATGTGATATTTGGACAAGTAATTTATCCTCTTTCAGACTTGGTCAACTCTGCTGGAAAAATGGGTAAAACAGCAGGACTTCACTGTAAAGCAGATGTTACCACATCTGAGTTGAGCTTTTTTGGGGTAAATAAATACTCTTGAGCACTTCAAATTGTTCATGCTTTGCTTAAAAAAAGATTAACTCATATAGTACAGACTTGTCAGATTTTGGAGTACAAATCAAAGAAAATAGAGGACTGCTCTTACAAGAGGGAATTATGAGATTTACATTAACTGAGGGATAAAACACATTGAGGGCAAAAGAGGAGAGGAGAGAAACCAAAATCAGGATAATTATAGTGAAACTGTTGAACATGACTCATTTAAATGCATCAGGAAAGAGCAAATAGAAGCCCTTCTCCAAGAGCTAAGAGCCAAATTCTGCTCAGAATAAATCCATGACTTACTGGAATTATTCCATATTTATATCCCCATAACAGACAGGAAAATTTGTTCAACAGTCCTTATAATATAGTGCTCTTAGGCCAAAAGGTAGAATTTTGAACTATGCAAGTGAAGGAAGTAGAATTTCTGCTATCTGATATTTGTTTATATGCTTAAATTGTCAAAGATTTGTTCTGTGGGTGCCACAAGAACAGTAAATTGGCATTTTATCAGCTATATCCTCTTTTAGTAGCAGGTGTATAGAGGACACCTGTATGTATAAGAAATATATATGTATGAGAAAATGAGGACAGTTATGACATTAATAGTTTTGACACTTTTATTCCTATATTGATTTTTTCACAAATGTGGTTCTTTATTTTAATTAAATGACATATTATTTATGTCCCTTGCACCTATGCAAAGAATGCTCTCCCAGTCTGATCCAGGAGGCACTATACCTCCGGATAACTGCCAAGTTATCTTAAATTTTATATGGAGTCTTGCTCCTAATTGGAGTCTCATAGAGGCAAAACACTTCACCTGGAGTGCAGAGTTGCTTTTTACTTAAGTTGGCTGGCCTGTTAGAGGAGATAAGCTAAAGCTTGAGTTAGCACAATTTGTCAGCTGCTAAAAGTCTGCAGTGTGGGTGTTTTGAGTGCCAGTAGTCTTTCACACAAACTTCCTCGTGGCTGGACTTTACAAAAACTAGACAAGCCATTTACAACACACACTTTGCTTCTCTACAAAAGAAAAAGGACACTAAACTATCTAAACTACTACATGCCACAAGGGGCCACACCAGTGGTTTCCTCAACCCACCCAGCAATATTGTTAATCTATCTAACTATACTCTTAGCCCAGCAGAAGACTCTGTCCTATCTCGGGACCTCTCGTTCTGCCCCTCCACCCCCACCCACATAATACAGTTCTGTGGTGACCTAGAATCCTATTTTCGACGTCTCCGACTCAAGGAATATTTCCAACACATCTCTGAACAACATACTAACCCACAGAGACCTTCCTACCAAGACTACAAAAAGAAGGATTCTGGATGGACTCCTCCTGAAGGTCGAAACAACAGACTGGACTTCTTCATAGAGTGCTTCCGCTGATGTACACGGTCTGAAATTGTGGAAAAGCAGCATCACTTGCCCCATAACTTCAGCCATGCAGAACACAATGCCATCCACAGCCTCAGAAACAAATCTGACATCATAATCAAAAATGCTGACAAAGGAGGTGCTGTCGTCATCATGAATAGGTCGGAATATGAACAAAAGGCCACTAGGCAGCTCTCCAACACTACTTTCAATAAGCCATTACCCTCTGATCCCACTGAGGGTTACCAAAAGAAACTACAGCATTTGCTTAAGAAACTCCCTGAAAAAGAACAAGAACAAATCCGCACAGACACACCCCTGGAACCCCAACCTGGGGTATTCTATCTGCTACCCAAGGTCCATAAACCTGGAAATCCTGGACACCCCATCATCTCAGGCATTGGCAGCCTGACAGCAGGATTGTCTGGCTATGTAGACTCCCTCCTCAGACCCTACGCTACCAGCACTCCCAGCTATCTTTGAGACACCACTGACTTCCTGAGGAAACTGCAATCCATTGGTGATCTTCCTAAAAACACCATCCTAGCCACTATGGATGTAGAAGCCCTCTACACCAACATTCCACACAAAGATGGACTACAAGCTGTCAGGAACAGTATCCCCGATAATGTCATGCAAACCTGGTGGCTGAACTTTGTGACTTTGTCCTCACGCATAACTACTTCACATTTGGGGACAATGTATACCTTCAAGTCAGTGGGACTGCTATGGGTACCCGCATAGCCCCACAGTATGCCAACATTTTTATGGCTGACTTAGAACAAAGCTTCCTCAGCTCTCGTTCCCTAATGCCCCTACTCTACTTGCGCTACATTGATGACATCTTCATCATCTGGACCCATGGAAAAGAAGCCCTTGAGGAATTCCACCATGATTTCAACAATTTCCGTCCCACCATCAACCTCAGTCCGGACCAGTCCACACAAGAGATCCATTCCTGGACACTACAGTGCTAATAAGCGATGGTCACATAAACACCACCCTATACCGGAAACCTACTGATCACTATACCTACCTACATGTCTCCAGCTTTTATCCAGTCCACACCACATGATCCATTGTCTACAGCCAAGCTCTACAATACAACTGCATTTGCTCCAACCTCTCAGACAGAGACAAATACCTACAAGATCTCTATTAAGCATTCTTACAACTACAATACCCACCTGCTGAAGTGAAGAAACAGATTGACAGAGCCAGAAGATTAACAGAACTGAGCTGTGGTGGACCAAGATGAGGAGTGAGATCCAGAGCAAGATCCCTGTCAGAAAATACTTTATCAGCAGCTCCTTCTCAGTTATATGGAGAAAACTTGAGTGTGAGCACCTCATCTCTGGCAGTATACTATGGGAAAAGAGGTGATCTCTGTATAACACAGGGGCTACTTTAATGATTGAATTATTCAATTTTGTATTTAATTTGATTTCTTTTTTATTTTATTTTAAATGAAGCAGCCACAGAATTTCTAGTCAGCCACACCCAAATGCTGCAGAAACCAGGGGGTCATGTCATGCCCACTGACTTAGCTTTACTCTCCATTCTACTAGTGTAAATGGCGATGAACATTAAGGGTACGTCTACATTGCAAAACCACCCCCAACTCCTTAGCAGTCTCAGAGCCCAGATCAACTAACTTGGGCTTGGGTTTTGCGGCTAAAAATAACAACGGAGACTTTCCCGCTTGGGTTCTGAAACCCTCCTCTCAGTTGATGCAGGATGTGAGACTCACTGCCATGGTTCTCTCTCTCTCTCTCTCTCTCTCTCTCTCTCTTTTTTTTGGCAGTGTAGACATATCTTAAGTCACACAGTTACTAGGGGCAGGGCTGCAGTACTGCCTATTATTAAGGTTGCCTGATACTTCCCCTTATAAAACTTCAGTTGCTTATAACTTTGACAGACTTCAACCATTGGGCTGAAATTTTTCATGCTCAATGTCTGCCTAAGGCTGATTTTCAAAAATGAAATAAAATAAAATAAAATCAGCCATTTCTAAGAATGAGGCTAGAGAACAATACATTGTTTTGCTCATCTTAAAAAATTCTTGTGACTTCTCTTTTGAAAAGATCTTGCTCTCCCATGCTTTGGGGTAGGGACTTGAAATTTGGTGGTGGTGGAGATTCTTTGTATCAGGAATGTACCTTTGACATCCCCTTGAAAATCCACCCAAATTTGGCCAACTTATAAATTGTAGTTTGCATATGGTCTTGACTTATTAGATTTTAGAAGCTACATTCCCTTAAGATTCCATCTGCACTGGACATGCTGCAGCCCATGGCTGAGCAGGACTTTCCTTGCAGTTGCAGTTCTGAGCTGATGTTGGCTGAGCTGGGACCAGGTCCAGGCACCTGAACTGGAACCAGGTCCAGGCACCGCACTGAGAGCAGGGTGATTGTCTCTCCTGTGCTCTCAGTGACCCCTCCCCTTCCCCAACTGGGCCCAGACAACATGGAGAAGGAAGCTTTGTGATTAAAATGCAGAGGCAGGGCAGTAGATTTAGACAACAAGCCCTAGGCCTTCGGGCTAGCTGGTGGGGGAGAGGGAAACTGGGACTGGGAGTTGAGAAGGGAGAGACACTGGAACTGGTTGAAGAAGGAAACTGGGACTGGAAATAAGGACAGAGACTGAGGGCAGTAGCTCATGGAGTGTGACGAGCAAGGAGATGGACGTTAATATTTGTGAAGCACTCAGATACTGTAGTCATGAGTGCCATAGAAAAGCCCATGAGGAAAATAATAATTCAGAACAGCATTTGAATAGTGTGCAGTAAATAAGGCCTAGGATGACACAATGAACAATGAGGATAAAACAAAATATTGAATAGCTGCTGATTAAGTGAGCACCACCCACCCTGTGTACTCAATTAGGTAGGGATCCTGTGGAAAATGTGGTATGTGATCATATAATTAAAGGCTGTATCATGATGTGTAAACACAACTGGGTTGAATTAATTCTGGTATTTCCTAACTTTTGAGTCCTTGACTTTGCAACCTTAATATTCTTTAATGTATTTTGTGTGTGTGTGTATGTTATATAAATTATATCAAGCTGATGCAGATAACCGTGACATACCATGTTCAACATCCTATGTTACTGCGGAAGGAGTAGCAAGATTTGGACTCAGCCTGAATATGTGGGAAAAGAGAAAGGAGTATAAAATGAATCCCAGGTCTAAGTGACAGGGAAGAATAATGGGATTGAAGGGGAAGTGACATTGTCAAAAAGTATTGAAAGCAAGAACAAAGGAGACCACTCCCATCATTTAAAAATAATTTAAAAAAAGAAGAAGAGGAGAAGCCTAATTGTTTGTCCCAGTTTCCTGGTTTTATGGCTTGAATGCACTTCTGTTTGTGGAGCAGAGACTTGAAATGCCTTTGTATCAGGTTCAAGCAGAGCAGATAACTAATCACCCCTTCTGTTAATTGATAATGGGTTGTCTGTAAAACATTATTTTCTTTGAGAGATTACCTTATTGTTAATTTCAGGTTTTATGATGGGTGTTCTCCACAGAAAGACAAAGGAAATGTCCACTCCTGGGTGTTGTGAAGTTTGTGGGAAAATAAATTACATGGATATGCTACATGGTTTATCAAGAGACTGCAGCTTTGCCCCATATACATTGCTAATTTTGAGAATCCAAACAGCAGATGGTAGTGGCTGACAGTCAGCAAAGGCAAGTCAAGGTGTTTATAATGGTACAAGGTTAGGTTGGTGACTTTAAGAGTGAAGCATTTGGAAGTGGTAAGTGCAGAATATAGTTGAGATGGTAATAATGCTGCTTCCTTCCAGAGGCAATGTCTTTTTTTTATTGTGTCTGATTGCAAATTAAGGTGAAAAGAAAATTAACCCCAGGCATAAAAGAATATTCAGTCCCTGCCTCACTAGTTTCCAGAACAAAAAACCTTAGTCTTTGATTTTAAATTTGATTTTTTTCCCCTGCTGGTTGCCATACAAAGAGATATAGCTCAATAAAATGAAATATCCAGTGCACTGTGGTTCATATTATTAGCCTGAAGGAATTCTTAGTCAGGTTAATGGATCTGATGGTTTTCCCTTCATTGATTTTTAAGATGATTATATTTTATTTATAGATGAGAAAAATAGTTAATCTTAGATTTATTGAAAACTTATTGCGAGACTGCATTAGTTGATAACAATAACAATACATTTAAGGAAGCAAAACTAGTCTGGTCTTCAATCCCTTAAGTGCTGATGTGCTGCAAACCTATTGACTTGAAATTAAATGTGCTCTTACCTACAACTGTATCCAGAATAGAAAGAGTTATATTTTTTTTGCTGTTATGAAAGATTTCATTACAAGAAGCATTGATATACCTTAGGTGTTTCTTTTGTAAAAACTGTATGCGAAATATCCAAGAGCTGAAAGTTCATGGATAGCAGCATGTTGTCCTCTGGAGGCTATATGATCTGATTTCTAAGTCAGCTAAGTCATTTGTCAGATTAAAAAGCCTACTGGTCAACCGTAATTGTGTCCAGAGGTCTGAATCTTAAACCATAATATGTGGGTTGCAAATTTACAGTGGAATGTGGAGAACAGCATGAACAGTAGTTTATTGTCAATCAGAACTCAGTGCCTTAAGACTGTTATCATTTGTTTTTATGTTATAAATGAATTCAGGGACCCTTTGTATTTTGAGCAAGCTGATAGATGTTAACAAAACACTTGCTGTAATTTTACACTATAAGGGCTATAACAGGGAGGCATCAGTCTCTCAATAGTATTGAATTATAACATTCCACTCATCTCGCAGTAGTGTAGTGAACTGGGGGCTCAAGGTGGGGAGGTGCTGAATCAAAGTTGTGCCTTGGGCAACCAGAAGTCCTTGTTACATAGTCCTAATGCGTGGTGAAAGTCCTACAGTGGCATTACATTTTACAAAAAAATAAAAAATAAGTCACCCACCAACAACATCTTCTCAGCAGTTTCATTAGTCATAATGATCCAGATCTAGTACATCTGAGCATGCATCTGAAGAAATGTTTTTTTACCCATGAAAGCTTATGCCCAAATAAATCTGTTAGTCTTTAAGGTGCCACGGACTCCTTGTTGTTTTTGTGGATACAGACTAACACGGCTACCCCCTGATTCCAGATCCAGTACATTGCTCTGGAGTAAACCTGTAGAAAGAGCAGGTTGTGAATATGCAGCAGATGCTGTAGAAAACAAAGGAAAGAAAGAAAATAGGAGGGAGATCAGAACACAGCAATTACCTGTTAAATTTTTTGTGCTTATAATGCATTATCTCAAGCTGGCACTGCCATTAATGGCTATGTATGGCCTTTGACTGGACACCTACATTAATTTTAGAGCTCCTCTATTGTTTTGCTTGAAGCAAAATTTGATATAAACACAATGTTTCACCTTAGGTTGAACTTAGTGGGGAAACAACATGAAAGTAAATTAAAATCCCTCCTCACTTCCCACCGCTATTGCAATAACATCATTCTATTTCACACCAAAAAGCTGTTTAAAAGCCTTTGGAAGGAAGCTCCAGAAGAAAAGGCTCTCTTTTCCACTTCCTTTCCCTGATTCTGAGATGTACCCAAGCAAGACATTAGGAGTTTAAGTAGAACAAAAAAGTCAATGCACAGGCATGATGTGTCTTGATTGTTCATGTTAGAGGAGTGTGGCGTTGTGTATAATTTAAAGAGGAGACTAAATGAAAAGCTGAGTGGTCAGTTCTCCTGCTAGTTGTGGGCTGTATGAGCATATATGTTTGAATGAGAGGAATATTAATATAAGTGAAAGAGCTGCATTAACTGACTCCTTAATTTACTATATGAATATGCAGTATTTTCCTATCAGGAAATGAGAGTTGTATAAATAGATTCAGAGGCTATGTGTGAATCACAGATACGAGGCAGGAAGAAAGGGCAGAGGTTGAACAAAACTAGCAGAAACTTGGCCTCTTTAGGAGGAATTGGAGAACCAGCTCAGATAAAATAAGAGGTGACCTGAACCTTTGTCCAAAATTCAAACCAAAAGAGAAGCGAACTTTTTTTAAGTTTCAAAAAATAGTTTTTATTTTCATGCATCTCTTCACTTCCTAGTTCTGGCAGGCAATGGACCAAAATATAATGAAAGGGTCTGTTTTTGCACTAATTCTGGCCCAGCTGGAAGTAGGGATTATTAAAAATCTCATGTGAAAGTCTGCTCTCACAAAATTGCAAGCCTATCTTTGCAGATGTAAGTCATTTGAATAATTTGGATAATGTTTAGAAAAATAGTACAAACCAAATCTCTGGTCTGTTTGAGAATTGCCCATAGCTACTCATGAGACAGTTCCTTATATTCTCTTCAAGCAATCACACAATTTACAATGACTGGCATAAACTGAAACTGCCAAAGGCAGTTTTAAACCAGTGTTGAAGCCAATAGACCCAAGTATAAGTCTGTCTCCTCTTCCTTTTTATCCAACTGTCACTCATCTCTCCCCCTCCCCCCTGGCTTTTTCTTGAAGCCACTTTGTCAATGATAAAATTCTGCTGCATGAGTACATACAGTACAAACAAAGGCTCCAACTTCACACATTGCATACATTTAAGCACATGTGTAAATCTTGCAGGATTGGGGGCCAAAGTCAGATACATGTGGAGCCATAAAAGGGTAAAGCATATAATCCCATAAGGAATGGCACATATGCTATTGGCATTATTTGTTTGTACCATGCCTGGTACAATGGGTTCCTTATTTCTAACTGAAGTACTTAGCTATTAGTGTGGTAGATATCATAATAGGTCATCTTATTATTCAACCACCCTACAAATGCTTACAGTTTAAGCAAAGAAGTCAGAATAGGGAAAACTAAGTTTAAAATAAAATAGTTTTTATTTGTTTCTATGTCTTTCAAAATTCCATCCTTATCCTATATTTAGCTGTTAATAACAAATGCTCTTTAATTCTGCTTCAATCTTTCACCAAAAATGAGTAGCAGAAAACTCCCAAAAGGAGGGTTTCTGTTGCTAAACAAGTTATTTAAATATTTGCAAAATACTTTACAAACTCTTATTTAGTACCATCTAAAACCAGATAAGAATCACTCAAATGTTGCATCAGGTTCTGTTAGCTACTAAAGTTCCAGCTTTTGAGGGGGATAGTTTCTAGTATATCTGAAGTAAAGTTTATTAAACTAATTTTCCATTGTGGACATATGTTTTTCCCCATGATACAGTCTTTCCTTTTCCTCTCTGATTCATCATGAATTGGTTTGCGGTTATGTCTTCCTGGTAAACAAAGGCAAACGGAGTAACAAAACTAATGTACTGCATTCAAATTAAGTGTAGTCTTTAGTCTTTTGGTTAAGTTCGGTGGGAGACTAATATAATTTGGTGTATGAGGCTTTTACAAAATGTGCTGTAGAGTTAATAGTTCCCGTTATGAATCTGGCTGCACCTCTAGGTAAGTCAAAAACGATTAGCTAAAAATTCTGTGTTGTCTGCAGATTTCTTCTGGAAACCACATTTTAATTTAAATGACCTCCACCCCTACTTCTGATTCATTTATCTTCGTGTCAGGGGAAGAGTTCAAAGACCAGAGAGTGTCAGAAAATTACTGTAGGTTAGTACAAGCTCACACAGGCATTACATATTCAGGTAGGCCTCCGCTTACTCTCCAACTAAAATGCCTCTTCCTGTGCTCTATGTGATAGATTGCTTGGGTTACACTGTGGGGGATAGTACATCTTTATGGACTTTGCCAAGGCTCCAGTGAGCTGGCCCATAATAGGAACTATATGTTCTTTTAGAAGTAGAACAGGGGGTGGAAAAGAAAGAAAATATTAGTTAAAAATTGCAATTCTATTGCTATAACACTATGAAGCACTTATCTGTCCATGTAAAGAAAAGAGGAAAAGCATATGTGAAGAGGGGGAACATTCTTGAATAATTTCAGCTCATAGATCCTCTCCAAAGCAACAGCCTTTCAACTTAATATTCTTGTTATTAAACAATATTTTATGTTTACTTGATGGTGGAGGATGAGGAGGGTTGGTTGCTTTGTTACTGAGGAAAGAAAGCTACTGTAAACCACATCTTCACTTTTCTCCTTTTGATGCCCTTCTTGTCCATTTAAACGCATTTCTTTCACTGTAGAATCTGAGCTCCTGATACAATAATGAATTGAGTCTTACAAAACCCTTGTTCAATAGATAATTAACTGTCAAAATGCTTGTGTGGGTTTTACAAATGGTGAAACTGAGGCACACAGGCTAAAATTTTCAAAAGTGGCTTCTAATTTTGGATACCTCAATTTCTGGGTGCCCAACATGAGCATCCTAGTGCCTTTTACTCCATATAATGGTGTTTTGTGGAGACTTTTGGTTTTATTTACCTTATGAATAGCTATTGTATACCATTTTCTTTGTATTTTAGTTACTGGTATAATCATTTCATATTTATTTCTCCACAACTGCATATTTTAATACATTCCTCTGTTTACTGCTCCCCAAAAATCAGTTTGAAAAGAGGCAAGTACGATTAATCTCTTATTCTTAAATTCTCTAATCTTCTTCTTCTTCTTCTTCTTCTTCTTCCAGTCTTAATCCCATCTATGTGAGGTTGGCTCTTTGAATCCTTCTTCATTCCAACTTAATTTTCTCTCGTAAAACAATACTATTATATTCCGTCACTGCCCCAGTTTTCACTGTGCTCCGTCATTCTCCCTGAAACTTGGTTTCTGCATCTTTTTTTTACTCCTACTCATATGCTGTGCTGATACCTATGCACTTTACTTTTACTGTGTTTGTATGACCAGACTGCTGTTGGCTTTGATGTATTTTGATTGGTTGAAATTGACACCCAAATATTACATTTGATGTCTTGGCTAGAACCAAGAAAATTCAGAGAATGCTTCATTAAATTCTGCCTGTAGATGTCAAAAATCTTACACAGGTCTCTTCACTTCTCAGTCTGGCTTTTTTACCTTAATTTGAAGAGCACCTGTAGCTTTTGATGACTTTTTTAAAGTGGCAGGTCCTCAGCAACTCTTAAAAAAGGCACTAGGATGCTCATCCAGAGATTCTACTCGATAAGTTTATGGAGGAGATGGTATGATGGGATAATGGGATTTTGGTAAGTAATTGATCTTTAAATATTCAGGGTAAATAGGCCAAATCCCCTGAGATGGGATATTAGATGGATGGGATCTGAGTTACTATAGAAAATTCTTTCCTGGGTATCTGGCTGGTGAATCTTGCCCATATGCTCAGGGTTTAGTTGATTGCCATATTTGGGGTCGGGAAGGAATTTTCCTCCAGGGCAGATTGGAGAGGCCCTGGACGTTTTTCGCCTTCCTCTGTAGCATGGGGCATGGTTGACTTGAGGGAGGCTTCTCTGCTCCTTGAAGTCTTTGAACCATGATTTAAGGACTTCAATAGCTCAGACATGGGTGAGGTTTTTCATAGGAGTGGGTGGGTGAGATTCTGTGGCCTGCGCTGTGCAGGAGGTCGGACTAGATGATCAGAATGGTCCCTTCTGACCTTAGTATCTATGAATCTATGAATCTATAAAAGGACAATGGACTTTCTGGTTTCAGGACACACACACACACACATATATAATATTGTGACAGGGTCGATCCAGATGGCTACAGGAGAGTGTTAGAAGATAGATATATTAGCCCCAGCTTAAGCAGGTTCCCTTTCCCTAGGTAAGGTAACAGGGGCAGTTCCAGAACAATCAGGAACTTGCTGGAAACAATTAAGGCAGGCAGGCTAATTAGGCCACCTGGAGCCAATTAGGAAGCTGCTAGAATCAATTAAGACAGGCAGGCTAATCGTGGCACCTGGTTTAAAAAGGAGCTCTCTTCAGTCAGTGAGAGGTGCACAAGGAGCTGAGAGTGAGAGGACATACTGCTGGAGGACTGAGGAGTATAAACACTATCTGGCATCAGGAAGAAGGTCCTGTGGTGAGGATAAAGAAGGTGTTGGGAGGAGGCCATGGGGAAGTAGCCCAGGGAGTTCTAACTGTCACAAAGCTGTTACAAGAAACACTGTACACAGCTGTAATCCACAGGGTCCTGGGCTTGAACCCAGAGTAGAGGGCAGGCCTGGGTTCCCCCCATCCTACCAACTCCCTATTAGATGCAGGAGGAGTTGTCCTGGACTGTGGGTCCCACCAGAGGGGAAGGTCCCTGGCCTGTCTCCCAACCCACTAGGTGGATCAGCAGAGACTGCAGGGATTGTTCTCCTTCCATTTCCCCATGCTGGCCTGTGATGAGGTTAGCTGAGTGAACGGCAGGTTTAAGCCACTAGCAAAAGTGGTCAAACTTAGGGCTGCTGTGAATTTCTGAGGTGAGTAAATCTGCCAATAAGCTCAGGACCCACCATGGCAGAGGAGGAACTTTGTCACAATATATATGAACTCATTAAAAATAATAAACAGTGCTCAAATAGCAAGATAGATTTTTTTTATTCCTTCTCAAGAGGTCCAAAGAGAAATAAAGGCTGTTGCAGAGGGTGGGAACAGGGTCTACCATCTACTGTGCAGAGTAAGAGAATGAGTGTCAGAAAGCAGTCTGGAATTTGAAGCGTGTAGGGAACATGTTGACTTTAGGAAGAGATCATGTTGCAAGCAGGATAGATTTGTAAGTCTATGTAGGATCTTGAAGACTGCATCATTTTGCATTGTATTTTGGAGAGGGATCCCTACTAACATATGCATAAGAAGTTGTCCTTTGTGAAATACATAATTTTTATCACCAGGGAGGAAAATATTCACACCTCAGTAATTGTGGATTGTTCAAGACAAGTGCTTAAATAACTTAAGAGTTTAATAAGAGACTAGACAAATAAAATAAGAATACCATTTTAAAATGTAGCTTATTGAAAAATACATGATTACATACTTATGATCTTGCATAGATTGAACCAATAAAATTTAAGAAGCATTTTATTTCTGCTGTGTGAATGTGCAGAAAGTTTCATGTTATCATTTTCATAGGCTTATAGTGTCTATCTAGTTTCTCTGTATCTTTGGTATTCTCCCATTGAGTTATAATAATAATTATAGTAGAATCTCAAAACCTATTAACTCCACCTTTGCTATGAGAAGTTATTTTGGCAGGAGTTGTTAGTGGTGTTTATTGCATCTTCTGTCATTGTGATACCCTTCCCCCACTCCGCCACATACACACACAGACACGCTTACATACATTCGTCCATTCCCTTTCAAAGTTTTCCACTTCCCAGGAAGAATACAATCATTTAGCAATTAAACCAATTTTGGGTATCACTAGCTCCCTCCTCTCACACTTCTTTTTTTTTATATATGTGAATGTGGTATTTTCTAGATTTACTAACAGGTTTCTTATTGTAAAACATGCAAGATACATACAGTAAAGCAGGCATACACCACTTGAGCTGCATAATGTTCCTGAGTTTTGTACTTTCCCAGGGGGCTGCACCTTGATGTGTGGCAAGGTTTGTGAGTTCTAATAACCCTGAGAACAATCGGCAGGAGTTTAATTCCTGGTAGGGTCACTCCAGTTGGACAGGTCACATTGTAAAGTATCTTTGTTTGCCAGCCCACCCATTGCAACCTTCTGCACCAGTTGACAAAATGGCCAGCAAGGACGAGAAAATGTAACTCATCATGCACAACCTACTGTCACTTAAAAAAATTATTTGTGCTGGTCTACAGTCCTTATTCTTTGCTATTTCTTCTGTGATGAGGCAAGGCCAGATGGCTATGGAAGAGTAGTGGGAGATAGATATATTAGCTCCAGGCTAAACAAAACCCTGGTACAAGGATAAGTGAAATGGCAGCTGCTCCAGGTCAATTAAGACACCTGGGGCCAATTAAGAACTTTCCAGAGTGAAAGCTAGATTGATTGGGATACCTGAAGCCAATCAGGGGCTGGCTGAAACTAGTTAAAAGCCTCCCAGTCAGTCAGGTGGGTGTGCATGTCAGGAGCTGTGGGAAGAAATTGTGCTGTTGGAGATGCTGAGTAGTATACACCATATCAGGCACAAGGAAGGAGGCCCTGAGGTAAGGGTGAAGTGGAGCTTGAGGAAGTGAGGGCTGCTGTGGGGGAAGTAGTCCAGGGAATTGTACATGTAATGTTTCTAAAAGGTGAGCTACCGTAGCTGATACTATTAGGGTCCCTGGGCTGGAGCCCGGAGTAGAGGGTAGGCCTGGGTTCCCCCCCCACCTTTGCCCCTGATTAATTACTGAGACTGGGAGACAACAGAGACTGTGCAAGGAAGGATAACTTCTCCTCATCTCCCTTGCTGGCTTATGATGAAAATGGCTCAGTAGACTGTGACCCTTGTCTCTAGAGAAAGAAGGGTTACGTGGAGGGTCACAGTGAGCCTCTGAGGCTAGCGAAATCTGCCAGGAAACGTGGGACCCAGGAAGGCAAGGAAGAGCTTTGTCATACTTCACTCATTCTGTTCTTTGAAAGTTCTATGGTTATGGGCAAGTGGTGACAGGGACAGGCAGATGCTGCTGGGGGTCCCTAGTCACAAACCTGCACATAGGTGGTACAACGGTGATCATTGTTTGTTGTTGACTTGTAGTGACATTGGTGTCCATATTTTTCACCTGTGACAAAGCAGCCTTCTTTAGGGCTAGTACAGCACTCTGCAGTCTAGGGAAGAGGAAGAAAAGGATCTCACTCCATTATTCACTTGCTAGTCTGCTGTGAAGAGCTGGTCATCCAGCTGTGCAATAAAAAGCAACATCACACACAAAGAACACTGAACTTTGTATCCTGGAATGTCTGCGCTCTTTCTGATGATACTGGTGGGCTTTAAAGGCACTCAGCAGAAGAGAACTTGCCAAATACAACATCAAAATAGCTGCAGACTGAAACATGTCTCCTGGTCAAGTCCTGTCTTGAGGAGATTGGGGCTGGATACATATTCTACTGGATAGGTAAGTCTGCAGAAGAGAGGGTGTTTAACTGGGGTGGGCTTTGCTATTTGGACATCTATTGCATGCACACTTGGTTGTGTATCAATGGGAATAAATGATTGCCTGATGGTTCTTCACCTCAGCTTGACATCTGCATGACAATGGCTGTTGATGGGGTGTTTGGCACCCTACCCATACATTGGTTACTTTCCTTGCTGTTGCCTCTGGGGAACTAATATCTGGCTGATTCCCCCAATTTACAGCATGTTTTAGTGACAACCATACTACACAATTCTCATAACTTCATATGTATTAATGATACGCACTTATGGATAGAGAAATGACTTTCAGCGAATCATAACCTTTCCCCTGATATCTTACAAGGACGTGAGATCACGATTATATGAAAATGAGGAATAGGGGAATTACAGAATGCTCCCCCAAGGTATAGAATGTCACAGCCACATTAACTTAAAGTTGATAACTTTATTCACCTTTACAAAAGGAAAGGCAATCATAGTTCCTGTGATAACAATTGTGGTATCTCACTCATTGCCATTGCAGGAAAGATACCCAAGTCATGCTAAACTGGCTAACAGATTGACTTGCAGAGAAGATACTGCCTGAAACACAAATGTCACTTCCATTATGGAAATGGTATTTCAGACATGAAATGCATTCTGGCAAACTCAGGAGAAATTTGTGAGCAGAGTTTTTGTCCATCTTAGTAAGGCCTTTGTCTCTAAATTGAGATGGCCTGTGGATAGTCCTCCACAAGTTTGGTTGCCCTGTTAAGTTTGTCAACATTATTAATGTTTTCGTGCAGGAATGCAGGTTCATGTCCTTGACCAATGCTGTTTCTCAGCTCCTTTTGTTGTCACTAATGGAGTAAAACAAAGCTGTGTTCTTGCTCCAACATTATTTAGCATCGTGTTTGCAGCTGTTCTAATAGATGTATTCAGAGACATTGATTGTGCCATTTATATGCAGTATTGTATGGATGGATGTGTCTTGAATCTGCATCAATTGCATGTGAAGGCAAAAGTTATGAGAACAATTATTCAGAAATTACTGTTTGTTAATTGTGCTTTATTGGCCCATAACCTCAGAGACACTCAATTCACTGACTACTTTGTGTGTGCAGCAAAGCATTTTGGCTTAACAAGCATCCTAAATAAGACAGAATGCTCCAGCCTTGATTGGGAAGCACTGCAGCTACTTCCGTTGTGTCCACTGATGATGTACCACTTAAGGTCATTGACAAATTTTGCTACCTAAGCAGTGTTGTTTCACAAGATGCAATGACTGACAATGACATTACCAAGCACATTGGTGCAGCCAGTTATGCCTGTGGGAAAATGTAAGTGTCTCTGGAATGAACATCGTGTCAAACTGCAAACAAAAATTGATGTTTACCTTGCTGTTGTCATCACCGTGCAATACATGAACTACTTATCAATGGCACAAAAGACACTTGGACCAATTCCACCTACGATGTCAATGGTGGATAATGGGAGTTAAATGGCAAGATTTGTTTCCAAACACCAATGTTCTGGAGTGATGCAATACCACAGACATTAAAGCTTTCATAGTGAGAGCGCAGCTAAGATGATGCAGTCTTGAGGTCTGTATGTCTGGCAGTAGAATATTGAAGGCTGTCTTTTATGGAGATTTGCAGACTGGAACTTGTTTTAGGTGTTGTGACATTATCTGATTAAAATATGACCATGTAAATCATTGTTGCTACCACTGTTATATAACTGCAACAAATCTTATACAAAGTGTGTCAAGTAAGGTGTCTATGGAAAGGTTATGATTTGCTGAATATGATTATGCTATTTGTATGCATGTATCATTTTTGTATTTGAAGTTATAAGTATTGGCTCTATAGCTGTATTTCAAATATGTTTGCACCTGTGGTAACACCCACAAGATATTAAGCCTGCACATCTTGAAGGGACTATGCAAGTTAAATGGCTCATCAAGGAACACTTAACTTTGTGTCTGAAAGCAAATAGTTCTTGAGGTAGAGTTGCTCTTGGAGAACTAGACATTCACATGGGGCTGAGATTCCTGAAAGAAGGAATTGCCTGCATGATGTTTCACTGTGTGACCATCTCTGTTCCAGGACTGGCTTATATGTGCAAATAAAGCACATTAGTCTCAGAATATACCCAGACTCTGCATTATTGATTTCTTCTCACTGGGAAGCCAAACAGCAAGGCCACATACATCTACTACTGCTTAGCAACGGATATCTATTTGCAGGTGTAAAATATGTACACTCACATTCACATATACAAATGAGGTAATAATTCATACACACAGATATGTCCTCATCTAACATTATGTTCAATTGCCTTATTTGTATGCCCATCTTCAGTAATTGCATGCACAGAGGATTTTTAAAATGTGATTCTTAGAGTTCAGCTTATAGTATGTTTAAACTTACAATAGTAAACCTACAAATTATGATTATTTTTGCAGGTAGAAGAGAATTTTCCATTTTGTAAATGTGACATCTCTACGATCTCTCTCTCGGTTTTTGATAGTGCTGTAGCCTAAGGAACAGTTTGGATTTCCTTTTATGCATAAATTCAGCTTTTCAGAAAAGTTCTTGCAACAGATATTTTTACAAGAAACAGAGATTAATTAAATCATACCAATTGTAAAGGCCTTTGTTGCCTTTGGTTTGTCATGTTAAAAGTGAATAATGTTGACTGATAGAGTTTGAGGTTATATTAAATCACAGCCCTTTGTTAATCCTTTCCTCTTTCTTTGAAATACAATATAAACAGAGCATTCCATACTCTTCAATCAGACAGGTGTTCATAATCTGCTCTCAACAATAGAGAGTGAAGAGATGTGCAGTGCTATAGAAAAATGCAGCAGCAACAACAACAAAAAAGTCCCCATCCTTACAACCTAAACCAGATTGTTGGGTTAATGTTTAGGTTCAGATGCCAAAATATTTGGCAGTTTATATTCTTTCTTCCTCTTATTTGGCACAACTTCTTGTTCGTGTATAGTTCTAATAAGATATGAAATGAGCATTTGTTACATGTAGTTTAGTCTATAGCACAAGCACTATTTAGTCTTTTCACACATGTTACTGACAAAGATAAAGACCGTAAAAGCCACTGGAGAGATTCCAGATGAAGATGGAGATTCCAAATGCCACTGGGAAAGGGAAGCAGGAAAAAGAGAGGAGACGGAATATTGTAATGCCACTTTATTTTGGCTTTATGGCAATTCATTTGTATTTTATATTGCCTGATTCATGATTTGACTGTTCATTATTATAATATTGATGTTGCACTCCAAATACTGTGTTGCACGCCAAACGTGTGTGGGGGCAAGGGCTACGCATGAGAACTTTATAAAGACTCTATGCTGCAAAAGGTGTCACAGACCTTTACATTGATGTGAAGTCCCAATGAAATTAAAGAACAAGATGCAGAATATTTCCCCTCCAGTGCCCCGCCAATGTGCATTTGACTCACCATAGTAGTAATAATCTTAAATGATCTGCCAGGCATTAAGTGTCATTTAAGTTGATTGTCTCCCTTCATTTATCCCATAGAAGAAGGTACACACATTTTGCACTAACTAGCAACTAACTTCTTTCCCATCATGATGTAGAGAATTAAGGATAAATAAGCAGAACTGCTGACAAGCTGGAACCCCCATTCCCCACAAAGGAAGGGAGATTCATCAGTAGAGGACCCACCATGAACCAATTTAAGGGGGCATGACATGGGCCTTGAAAAGGACTTTCACTGTCTAGGGACATTGTAGTTGTGTGTTGTCCACATAGGCAATGAAAGGGTCAATTTAGGCCAGAGAGGCAAATTATGCTATCTTTCTGCACCTAGAGGGGAGATTTAATTAAAAATGAAGTCTGCTGTGTGGTGACTATAAGGTAGGCATGTACAGATTTGAAGGGGGGCTACCTGGAGAGAGTGAAGAACTCTGAAGTCACTCTATAGGACAGGACTGGAGAGGAGAGGGTCAAGTCAGGGAGGAAGCCCAAGAGGAGAGGTAGCCCTGGGATCCTCTCCGAAGTAGAGAAGTCTGGCTGGAGGCCAGGAGACACTCAGAGAAGCTGCTGGGAATGGAGCAGGCTGTAATGATGAGCCATGATAAAAGGATAGGTTTGGGACTTCCAGGGAGAGAGCCCTAGGAGGTGATCAGCTGAGGAACTGAGTAATGGAAATGTAAGAGGGATGAAAAGTCAAGTCTGAGGCAGGCAGAAGTTGGTTTGAGTTAGTAATCTTTGTTGGGGGAGAGCCCTGTAAGTCCTGGCCCTGAAAGGAGGGAGAACCTAGAGAGGCTGTAGGGAGAAGGCCTGAAAAGAGAGGCTACAGTAGGATGAAATCCAGGGAAGCAGCAGCAAGGAGTCATACAGAACAGACCTTGGTTTCTGGGCATAGATTTTCTGATCTGGAACCAGTGTAGTGGGAAGGCCTGGGTTCTCCTATCAACCATGTGGGATAGTGGCATGAAGCCCTTGAAAAATATACAAGGACAACTGAAATCCGTGAAAGAAGGGTATATGGAGTATGGTTACCAGAATTGAAGCCAAAGACCTTTTTGAGAGGACATTGGGCTATTACTTGTTGGATTCTTTGTTTACCCAGGGAGGGTGGGCCTAAAATGTGATCTGGGTAGAGGACAAAGTCGCAAGAAAAGATGAATGCCAGTGGGACCGAAGTGACCACTGATAGGCAGTGCTAGTGGGGGAAGAGCAGCAATGCCACACCCAACCAGTCGACCCTTCTAAAGACACCCTACAATTAAACTTCTGATCCCTCATCTGTTTGGAATGAACTTTTACTTAGTAAAACATTGGAATATTGGGCTTTCACATTAGATTTGTAGAATGTTGTGTTGGTTTTCCAACTGTTCACTGACATGTTTAGAATGAAATTTTCATTCTTGCTTGGAGAATCTTATCTAATCTTTTTTACCTAGTCTAATGGGTCACATTGGAGGAATCGGGTTCCTTTTACATCAGGTAAGGACATATGAGATCGCCTGAAATTAGACTCTCCCTTTAAATAACACTTGATATGCTTGGACTGAACAATACCTCTGAGTTTTTCCAGCTGGAGTCTTGCTTGTATCTCCTGTCTCATCTGATTTGTGTTAGTTTACAGAGTTTGTGACAGACTTATTAATGGGTTCTCTGGGTGAGATCTAACTATAGCAGTGCCCTCTCATGCTGACAGAATTCAGGAGCTGTTTTCACGTCCATTCCAAACTCTTATTTTCAGTTACTTAAAACATATATATTAGCTCCCGGTTAAAACTTTTCCAAGTTAGATTTATATCAATTATAGTTATATTTAAGTTAAAGAATATATACATGCAAGAGCCAGGTTCTGCCCCCTTACTTTATTTCTTGATTCATTCCTGCGATTTCAGCAGGATGACTCAGAGTATGGTACTACTTACCACCAGTACTAATGGTAGTGGAAGCTAGCTCTAAAATAGTAGTTTTGGAACTTTAGAAGCTTTTGTGTGTGTGTGTTACTCTTTGCTTTGCTCTAACTGATTTCATTTTTTTAAAATTTAATTTGTGGAGGAAGGGGACAACAATCCATATGATGGAATAATTGCTTTTACTATATGAATGAAAAGCTAAAGTATCAAGTTTATTTAATTTAAATAATAGAGATAATGCACACAGAACCAAAAGCTTTTAATCAAAAATCAAGAAGGCTCTTCAATGTCATTAAGTGCTCAAAGACACAAAAGCATTTGGCGGCAATCCATGGCCTCTACCTTGTTACAATATAGCATAAATTGGATAATTTGTAGATAAGTTACATGTGATAACTCTTTTGTCAAACGTGCAGCTTCAGAAATACTTGCCTTTTGTCAAGGTTCCTTCCTCACACTGAACTCTAGGGTACAGATGTGGGGACCTGCATGAAAACCTCATAAGCTTACTTTTACCAGCTTAGGTTAAAACTTCCCCAAGGTACAAACTATTTTACCCTTTGCCCTTGGACTTCCACTGCCACCACCAAATGTCTGGGTTTACTGGGAAAGCGTTGTTTGGGAACGTCTTTCCCCCCAAAATCCTCACCAAAACCTTGCACCCCCCTGCCTGGGGAAGGCTTGATAAAAATCCTCACCAATTTGCATAGGTGACCACAGACCCAAACCCTTGGATCTTAAGAACACTGAAAAAACATTCAATTTCTTACAAGAAGAATTTTAATATAAGAAAAGGTAAAAAGAATCACCTCTGTAAAATCAGGATGGTAAATACCTTACAGGGTAATTAGATTCAAAACATAGAGAATCCCTGTAGGCAAAATCTTAAGTTACAAGAAAGACACAAAGACAAGATTCAGAGTAGCAGCTGTGTTAGTCTGTATTCACAAAAAGAAAAGGAGTACTTGTGGCACCTTAGAGACTAACAAATTTATTTGAGCATAAGCTTTCGTGAGCTACAGCTCACTTCATTGGATGCATTTGGTGGAAAATACAGTGGGGAGATTTATATACACACAGAGAGAACATGAAACAATGGGTTTTATCATACACACTGTAAGGAGAGTGATCACTTAAGATGAGCCATCACCAGCAGTGGGAGGAAGGAGGGGGAGGAGGAAAACCTTTCATGGTGACAAGCAAGGTAGGCCATTTCCAGCAGTTAACAAGAACATCTGAGGAACAGTGGGGGGTGGGGGGTGGGGGAGAAATAACAAGAAATAGTTTTACTTTGTGTAATGACTCATCCATTCCCAGTCTCTATTCAAGCCTAAGTTAATTGTATCCAGTTTGCAAATTAATTCCAATTCAGCAGTCTCTCGTTGGAGTCTGTTTTTGAAGTTTTTTTGTTGAAGGATAGCCACCCTCAGGTCTGTAATCGAGTGACCGGAGAGATTGAAGTGTTCTCCGACTGGTTTTTGAATGTTATAATTCTTGACGTCTGATTTGTGTCCATTTATTCTTTTACGTAGAGACTGTTCAGTTTGACCAATGGACATGGCAGAGGGGCATTGCTGGCACATGATGGCATATATCACATTGGTAGATGCGCAGGTGAACGAGCCTCTGATAGTGTGGCTGATGTGATTAGGCCCTATGATGATGTCCCCTGAATAGATATGTGGGCAGAGTTGGCAACGGGCTTTGTTGCAAGGATAGGTTCCTGGGTTAGTGGTTCTGTTGTGTGGTGTGTGGTTGCTGGTGAGTATTTGCTTCGGGTTGGGGGGCTGTCTGTAAGCAAGGACTGGTCTGTCTCCCAAGATCTGTGAGAGTAATGGGTCATCCTTCAGGATAGGTTGTAGATCCTTGATGATGCATTGGAGAGGTTTTAGTTGGGGGCTGAAGGTGATGGCTAGTGACGTTCTGTTATTTTCTTTGTTGGGCCTGTCCTGTAGTAGGTGACTTCTGGGTACTCTTCTGGCTCTGTCAATCTGTTTCTTCACTTCAGCAGGTGGGTATTGTAGTTGTAAGAATGCATGATAGAAATCTTGAAGGTGTTTGTCTCTGTCTGAGTGGTTGGAGCAAATGCGGTTATATCGTAGAGCTTGGCTGTAGACAATGGATAGTGTGGTATGATCTGGATGAAAGCTAGAGGCATGTAGGTAGGAATAGCGATCAGTAGGTTTCTGATATAGGGTGGTGTTTATGTGACCATCGCTTATTAGCACCATAGTGTCCAGGAAGTGGATCTCTTGTGTGGACTGGTCCAGGCTGAGGTTGATGGTGGGATGGAAATTGTTGAAATCATGGTGGAATTCCTCAAAGGCTTCTTTTCCATGGGTCCAGATGATGAAGATGTCATCAATGTAGCGCAAGTAGAATAGGGGCATTAGGGGACGAAGGCTGAGGAAGCGTTGTTCTAAGTCAGCCACAAAAATGTTGGCATACTGTGGGGCCATGCGGGTACCCATGGCAGTGCCGCTGATTTGAAGGTATACATTGTCCCTAAATAGTGAAATAGTTATGGGTGAGGACAAAGCCACAAAGTTCAGCCACGAGGTTAGCCGTGACATTATCGGGGATACTGTTCCTGACAGCTTGTAGTCCATCTTTGTGTGGAATGTTGGTGTAGAGGGCTGCTACATCCATAGTGGCTAGGATGGTGTTTTTAGGAAGATCACCAATGGATTGTAGTTTCCTCAGGAAGTCAGTGGTGTCTCAAAGATAGCTGGGAGTGCTGGTAATGTAGGGCCTGAGGAGGGAGTCTACATAGCCAGACAATCCTGCTGTCAGGGTGCCAATGCCTGAGATGATGGGGTGTCCAGGATTTCCAGGTTTATGGATCTTGGGTAGCAGATAGAATACCCCAGGTCGGGGTTCTAGGGGTGTGTCTGTGCAGATTTGTTCTTGTGCTTTTTCAGGGAGTTTCTTGAGCAAATGCTGTAGTTTCTTTTGGTAACTGTCAGTGGGATCAGAGGGTAATGGCTTGTAGAAAGTAGTGTTGGAGAGCTGCCTAGTGGCCTTTTGTTCATATTCCAACCTATTCATGATGACGACAGCACCTCCTTTGTCAGCCTTTTTGATTATGATGTCAGAGTTGTTTCTGAGGCTGTGGATGGCATTGTGTTCTGCATGGCTGAGGTTATGGGGCAAGTGATGCTGCTTTTCCACAATTTCAGCCTTTGCACATCGGCGGAAGCACTCTATGTAGAAGTCCAGTCTGCTATTTCAACCTTCAGGAGGAGTCCACCCAGAATCCTTCTTTTTGTAGTGTTGGTAGGAAGGTCTCAACAAAAAAACTTCAAAAACAGACTCCAACGAGAGACTGCTGAATTGGAATTAATTTGCAAACTGGATACAATTAACTTAGGCTTGAATAAAGACTGGGAATGGATGAGTCATTACACAAAGTAAAACTATTTCCCCATGTTTCAGAGTAGCAGCCGTGTTAGTCTGTATTTGCAAAAAGAAAAGGAGTACTTGTGGCACCTTGGAGACTAACAAATTTGTTAGTCTCTAAGGTGCCACAAGTACTCCTTTTCTTTTATTTTCCCATGTTATTTCTCCTCCCCCCCCCCACTGTTCCTCAGATGTTCTTGTTAACTGCTGGAAATGGCCTACCTTGCTTGTCACCATGAAAGATTTTCCTCCCCCCCCCCCGCTGCTGGTGATGGCTCATCTTAAGTGATCACTCTCCTTACAGTGTGTATGATAAAACCCATTGTTTCATGTTCTCTGTGTGTGTATATACATCTCTCCACTGTATTTTCCACCAAATGCATCCGATGAAGTGAGCTGTAGCTCACGAAAGCTTATACTCAAATAAATTTGTTAGTGTCTAAGGTGCCACAAGTACTCCTTTTCTTTTTACAAAGACAAGAATATTCATTCTATTCAGCACAGTCTAATTTCTCAGCCATTTAAAGAAATCATAATCTAATGCATATCTAGCTAGATTACTTACTAAGTTCTAAGACTCCATTCCTGTTCTGTCCCCGGCAAAAGCATCACACAGACAGACCCTTTGTTTCTCCCTCCCTCCAGCTTTGAAAGTATCTTGTCTCCTCATTGGCCATTGTGGTCAGGTGTCAGTGAGGTTACAGGTGAAAGGATTTTTCCTCTGGCCAGGAGGGATTTTAAAAATGTTTACCCTTCCCTTTATATTTATGACATCTTTAAATTTTGATGACCCAGTCTGAGTGTATCACAAAAAATGGTGTAGTCTTCTCAGGTTTGCTGTGTTCTAGTGTCCCTGAACAAAGATAGAAGAATAGATAAAGACTGCTGCATCCACAGATGCTACCCCTACAGATAATGGGCCCTATCCGCCAGCTTGTATAAATTGGTGTTTCACCCTTGCAGTCGAGAGAGCTGTGTTAATTTACACCAACTGAGAGAATCTGGCACAATGACTCTTTTTCTTCTGACCTTTCCCCATCCAAGGATAAATTATTATTAATAGTTTGACAGCAACATCAACCCTAGTGACCACTGGCTGAAGATATAGAGAATTTTCTCCACATTGTTCAGGCTATGGGCACAATTCTTCTCTCGGGTCCACATTCTGCTGCCCATGATGCAAAGTCCTGTACAAATGGTCTGTTCTACCTATCAAATGACAGTGTTGAAAAATATTTGATCTCTTGCGTAAAGAAACATTTTGTAAGACACAGAGTATGTTGTGCATATTATCCAAAGAACATATAATCCCTATCAAACCTTAGAAAAAATATGAAAAGGCAAAAATCTTGTTTCTTTTTCTAATGTCACCCAAATGTCTTCAACCCTACTGCTAAAGACTGGTCCATACCTTTTCCATCTTATCTTCTGTTTCTCTGGCCTCCCCACATTTCACCTCTGGAGCTTCCATTCCATCCAAAATTCTGCTGCTGCTAAGACCCTCTTTCCCTCTTGCCACTCCTAGCCTGTCACCTGTCTCCTGAAATTCCTGAAAGGGCTTTTTTCTCCAATTCTGCATCATATTCCTTATCCTTACCTTAAAGACTTCACATGACTCTGTCCCTGGCCCTGTCTCTCTCTAAATCTCCTCTCCTGCCCACTGAGTATGTTTACCCTCCACTTTTATTTTTTAAGATATCACTTAGCATTGAACACACAATTATTCTGTTCTGGTAACTAAACTTGTCAAATCCCAACAATGCCTTTTAATTTATAATAAACTTCAAATCTATTTTCTTTTTTGAATTACATCATGATTATAAATCACTAGCAGTGCTGTTTAACAAAATAGGAGGAAATCCATATGACTTTATCACCACCCATTTATTCTCTTAATTCAAACATTTTATTGTGTTGCTTTTCTACAAAATTAACTCTGTTCAGCAGAAAGGCAAATGATAGTCTCTAAATTTTTGATTAATTCATGTAAATAGTCATCTTATGGAACAATTTTTCAGGTAGCCTCCATGAAGCATTTGCCTAAGAAGAGTTGAAAAGCAGCAGAAATGCCTTCCACATCCCTCCGACTCATAAAATTGTAATTGGACCCAAATTTTTAATAAAACATTTTCAAAGACAGTAAGAAGCAGGAAAAATAATGTATTCTTATTTATTTACTTAGGGATCTGCCCCTTCTCCCATTGAAATAATGGAAATACTCCCATTGACTAGAGTGGGTGCTTCAGTGGGAGTAGCAACAGGATCTTTGAGCTTCTGTCAGACAGAAAATTCTATTGATGAAAATTCCCTCTTGATGAAAATTCCTCAGCTGAACAGATAGGGTAACTTGTTAGAGGTGATACCACTATCACGGTTAAATCCAAGCAGCAGGCCAAGCAGTGCAGGCATTTAGAATTTGTACTTTTCTTCACCAACAAGACAGACTTTATTTTTTAAATAATACAGCTAAAGATGCACCTGAACCAAAGCCCCAGATCTAAACACCCTGAACTTTCGGCATGTTCAAAATCCTGAAGGGAATTTTTTTTGTCCTGAGCATTCCTCTGAATGTGACTATCAGAGGATTTCACATACTCACCAGGCAGTGTTGCTTTTCGCAGGTAATGTCCGTGCAGTCCTATGGTGGCATGATGGTACCTCTCTCTCAGCCACAGCCAACATGGAGCAACCCAATTTCCACTTTCAGCTTGCCCAGTCCTAATCTTCATGAATCCCAAATCCATGGAGCACGTTCAACAGGGACAAGATACTGTTACATTGGGAATGGTAGGTGACAAGACCTTTTCACAGAGACACATGAGTCATGAGGGCACAACTTACTTGATAGTTATTTTTACTGAAAATATTGTGTAACAAAGTTAGAGAGTATTGGGCTGCTGGTTTCTATAAACTAAACTGGCTCCCCATTGTCTTTTAACCATTTCGGGTACAATGTCACCATTCATAGTCTGTGGCATCAACAGAATTTAGTAACTGAATGAAAACTCAAAGATCCAGTATTATCAATCAATAACTTTAGCAAAAGGTGACATTAAGGCCATTCAATTGTTGTGTGGTAGAGTAGGAGTAGAGTACAGTTCTAAGATCGCGCGCGCGCGCACACACACAGGATCAAACTGATTTGATTAAAGCCATATCTTATGGTGTATCTATTTCCTCATTATCACTATGATTTGACACTTGTGGAGTAAACTGATGTTAATATAATGCATTAGGAAGAATTCTCCTCCTGAGAGCAAATCTAGCTTAGCAAAGTGATATTTAATGTTTTCTATTATATTTATTTAACTAAAATGGCTGATTAGATGTTAAACAGAACAGAGGTTAATGATCTTTGTTATTGGTATTATAAAAAATTAAGAAAGAATAAAATAGGGTTAATGATGTATGGCATTATAGTTATTATGGGGATTAAAACCATGCAGTTGTTGGCTGCACAGAAAAAATGGGCCCCAAGCTGTGAGTAATTAGCAAAATTATATTATCTTCTAACCTTATGCAGTAATTAGTTACTTGATTTGGCTACCGTACTCTTTCAGTGTAGGGTGTGAGCAGTTCCATATAGGTATAAAGGTTTGTACAGCATTTTAAAATAAAAAATGGGAGAAACAAAACAAGTGGTTTATGCCAATCCATGTATAAAACTGGTTCTCTATCCATTCCATAAACACCAGTGAAATATATGAGGAGGAAAAGGAAAAACCAAATGTCCACTGGGAATAGAAAAGTAAACTATAAAACTAATGAGATTAAAGATGATGTAGCTGGGAGGCCTTCTCCAGTCTATAGAGTAGTCTATATTTGTTCAAAAGCTTCTGCATAGCCTAAGAAGGTCCTCGTGGCTGAAGTGTCACCTCCTATCTTGTTTTATGTTCTGAACATTTATGAAATTAGAGTAAAAATTGTTCATGCAACACAATTGACATTCAGCATTAAACCACTGCTGCTGCTTTGTTACCCATTAGTACACTAATGATAGGTTTCAGAATAGCAGCCGTGTTAGTCTGTATTCGCAGGAAAAGGAGTACTTGTGGCACCGTAGAGACTAACAAATTTATTTGAGCATAAGCTTTTGTGAGCTATGCTCAAATACATTTTAGTCTCTAAGGTGCCACAAGTACTCCTTTTCTTTTTATTAGTACATTAAGAATGCATTTCAAGCAACAAGAAATGGAGAGATGCTATGGTTGCTCTGCTCAGTGAGATTATATAGCAGTGTGGGTGGAGGGAAGGTCCACAATGTTCTGAGAGACCTAAGAAAAAGAAATAAAAAAAAAGTCTTGGTGGTTGAGCTCAACATCAAAAGGACTTTTGAGTTTTTCCCTTAGGAGTCACTGAAGTCAGTGGGAATTACTGGAGATAGATTAGAAATTATTTAGATTGTACAAAGAAAAGGAGTACTAGTGGCACCTTAGAGACTAACAAATTTATTTGAGCATAAGCTTTCGTGAGCTACAGCTCACTTCATCGAATGCATCCAATGAAGTGAGCTGTAGCTCACGAAAGCTTATGCTCAAATTTGTTAGTCTCTAAGGTGCCACAAGTACTCCTTTTCTTTTTGCGAATACAGACTAACACGGCTGCTACTCTGCAACCTGTTAGATTGTACAAAAAGTCTTAATACTTTTTAAAGGGTAGACACAGCAGTATTTAGATACTTGAAGATTTTCTTATTTATTGATTGTAAAATTTCAATAGTTCAGTTCATAAAGAACCAATGCACCATTTCTTTTAGTTTTTCCTACATATCTGCCTTGGGAGATGCAAATCTTTTTTTCTCTGAAAATGCTTTTTTTTCCCCATCCACCTGGAGAAATTAACAGGTTAAATAAACTTTATTTGGTGAAATAGAGTAATCACACAGGTGCAAAAAATATACAGTCTTATCTATAAGGGCACCTTTTATCCCAACACATATTGCTGCCTGATCCATTATGCTATGACCTTATACACTCAGGGTTTGATCCAAAACCCATTGACTTCACTAAACTTTGAATCAGGCCTCCACATTAAAAAAAAAAAACTTCACTCAGAATCCAATAGAGAGCTGCATCAGTGATGGGAGATGTTCTTTATCAATAGTCATGGAAGCTCAGGAATTTCAGTGTTGCCAGATAGGAATCATATCTTCAACTACTGTACCGCATTTTCTGGCTGCTACATTTTTTCACATTCAACCCTCCACTGAAGTCAAAGGAAGTTTTGAATATATGAGAAATTGCTATAATTAATACATGTTTTTGTACACTGGGCTGCATAACCCTCATGCTTCTTGAAAGTTAGATGGACATGAATCTTATAGCACAGATGCAAAGCAACCATAGTTAATATAAGAAGGCTGCATTGCAGTGCAAGGATCATCCTTTGTCTGGGTATACCACAAGAAGGACAGGAGATGTATTATGTGTTTTAATCAGCCTGCAACTTTATTATATAGATGTCTGGGACTACCCGGCACATAAAGTGTCCAGGGCAGGCAAATCCACTCTTATTCAAATCAATTTTCCGGGCCTTCCACCAACCCCTCTTTGTTTCCTCCATGCTTATTCAAATCAATTTTCTGGGGCTTTCACCAGCCACCCTTTGTTTCCATCAAAGTCCCCCATCCATGGCTTGGACCTTACCATCCACCAGCCTCGTAAGAGGGTTAAGGAGGGCTATGAGAATGGTGGGGGTGGGGTGGGGGTTTCTCCCTGCTGTACCAATCATAGGAGTCCCTGAACCCCATCCCCCTTTCTGTTCTTGTATCCAGTACCTCCTTTTAAGTTCTTTACCAGGCCATTTATCTGGTCACTGGCTGCCCTCCCTGGAGTACCTGCACTGAACATCCGCCAAGCTTTACAAAATAAATTGTGACATATGGCCTACCACCTTTTCTATTCACCAGAAAAGGTCTGTCCTCACACCCACTGTGGGGAAGGCGAAAAAACCACACTCCACCAAAACCAATTCTAGTGGTGCGGGAAAAATTCCTTCCCAGCTCCCCTTTAAAAGGGGCAACTAGCGTAATGCCCACAATAGGTCCTAATCCAGCCTGCCATTTGCCTCCACTAGGGGAGGGAGGGTGGGTGCTGGCTTCCTCGCTGTTTGGAGACTTGCCCCACCCAGGTTTTGTACCTTTATGCACATTCCTGCGGGGGGGGGGTCATTGCTGCAAAGTTGACCACTGAGCACCTTTTACAGCAGTTTCTGACCTTCTTCCTCTCCACCTGCCCCCCAGCCACAAAGCAGAGCTGCCTTTATTTGCGTAAGTCCAGACAAATTCTGCCCCCCTTTAGTTGTGGTGCAGTCATTCTCCAAGAAGTTCTCAATGTCTCTTTATAACTCTTATTCCTGGCTAAAAAGTATTAAAGAATAAGAAGGGAAATTGCAAAGATTCATAGGCATTTCTAGTTGTCAAAAAGTAATGTAATTCAACAGGCATCAGAGAGACATCAATTCCATCATAACTGATGGGTCATAAACAAGAGGAATTGGAATACTTAATTTATGAGCATAAACTCGATTTAGTTTGTATTGCTGAAAGCTGGCGGGATAATTCACACAACTGGAATGTTAAACTCAATGTTTATAACATAATTAGTAGGTCTGTCAAGCGATTAAAAAGATTAATCATGATTAATTGTTCTGTTAAACAATAATAGTATACCATTTATTTAAATATTTTTGGATGTTTTCTACATTTTCAAATATATTGATTTCAATTACAATGCAGAATACAAATAGTGCTCACTTTATATTTATTTTTATTACAAATATTTGCACTGTAAAAAGCAAAAGAAATAGTATTTTTTAATTCACCTAATACAAGTACTGTAGTGCAATCTCTTTATCATGAAAGTTGAACTTACAAATGTAGAATTTATACAAAAAAAACTGCACTCAAAAATAAAACAATGTGAAACTTTAGAGCCTACTTGTCCTTTCAGTCCTACTTCAGTCAATCACTCAGACAAACAAGTTTGGTTACAATTTGCAGGAGATAATGCTGCCTGCTTCTTGTTTATAGTGTCACCTGAAAGTGAGAAATAGGCATTCACACGACACAACTGTAGCTGAGGTCGCAAGATATTTACGTGCCAGATGCGCTAAAGATTCATATGTCCCTTCATGCACCAACCACCATTCCAGAGGACATGTATTCATTCTGATGAAAAATGGCATGCATCCGATGAAGTGAGCTGTAGCTCATGAAAGCTTATGCTCAAATAAATTTGTTAGTCTCTAAGGTGCCACAAGTACTCCTTTTCTTATTACTTGTTTGCGTCACTGATAACTCAGAAGAAAACGATCTTGAATGCTTATGCATCAGTGTCCTAACAGATAAAGCACAATATGGGGTACTAGTTGGTGTCTTCTACAGAACACCAAATTACACTAAGGAACAAGATGAGAGCTTCCTTATGCACCTATTTACAGTGTGTAGGAAAAAAAAGCTGTGTGATCATGGGTGACTACAATTTGAGTGATATATGCTGGCGGTCATGTTTCCAGTTCTGACAGTCTTGGAATTTCTAAACATTGGTGATATCAATTTCCTAACTCAAAAATGTTGCCACCAAAATGGGGGAATTCTGTATTAGATCTTGTTTTAAACGATAAAGAGGAACTGATCACAAAACTAAACATTAACGGTAGCTTAGGTACAAGCTGTCATGACTTGATCATATTTATAATTTGCAGAAAGAATAAAGTCCAGACCAGTAATATATATACCTGGTGCTTTAATAGGACTAGTTCGACAAAGTTGATAAACAATTATGAGCCAGATAAGCTTGGAGGAAGAATTTAATCAGAAAAATGTTGATAATTGGGAATCATTTAAAGAACACCTTACTAGATGACTGAAAAGGCACAATCCCACAATCAAGGAAGAAGGCTGTGATAGTTAAAAAATCAACTTGGTTTAGAAGGGAAATGAAGGCAGCTATAACATTTTTTTTGAAGAAGTATAACAAGTGGAAGAAAGGGGAAGTTGTCAGTATTGCATATAGACCAGAAGTTCGGAATTGTAGAAAATTGATAAGGGAAGCCAAGGGACACAATGAGATATCTGTGGCCAGCAGAATTAAGGATAGTAAGAATACGTTTTTAAAAAATATATTAGGTACAAGAAGAATCGTGACAATAGCATTGATCCATTACTAAATGGAAATGGTAGAATTATCAATAATAATGCAAAAAAGGCATAAGCATTCAATAAATTTCTGCTCTGTATTTGGGAATAACAGATTATATAGACTCATCATATGGTGATAATTACACTCTTTCCATCCCACTAGTATCTGTGGAGGATGTTAAACAGAAGCTACTAAAGTTAAACATTTTTTAGTCAACAGGCCTATGTAACTTGCATCCAAGAGTTTTAAGAGAGCTGGATGAGGAGCTTAGTGCACTGTTAACAGTGATTTTTCAATAAGTCTTGGAGCACTGGGGAAGTTCCAGAAGACTGGAAGAAAGGTAATGTTATGCCAGTTTTTAAATAGGGTAAATGGGGTGACCCAGGTAGTTATAGGCCTGTCAGCCTGACATTGATCCCAGGCAAGATAATGGAACAGATGATAATGGACTTGATTAATAAAAAAAACTAAAGGAGGGTAATATAATGAATGCAAATCAAAATGGATTTATGGAAAATAGATCCTATCTAACTTGATTTTTTTTTATGAGATTACAAGTTTGGTTGATAAAGGTAATAGTGTGGAAGTAATATACTTAGACTTCTGTAAGGCATTTGACTAGATAAATTATATTTGTTTAAAAACTAGAATGATATAAAATTAACACACATTAAATGCATTAAAAACTGGCTAACTGATAGGTCTCAAAATGTAAATTGGTTATCAAGTGGGTCTGTTTCCAGTGGGGTCCCCTGCAGTAATCAGTTCTTGTCCCTATGCTATTCAATGTTTTTATCAATGACATGGAAGAAAACAAAATCACTGAAAGTTTGCAGATGACACAAAAATAAGGGGATAGTAAATAATGAAGAGGACCGGTCATTGATTCAGAGTGATCTGGATCACTTGGGCCCAAGCAAAAAATATGTGTTTTAATACAGCTAAATGTAAATATCTATCTAGGAATAAAGAATATAGGCCATATTTACAGGATGGGGGATTCTATCCTGAGAAATAGCAACTCTGAAACAGATTTGGGGGTTGTGGTCAATAATCAACTGAACATGAGTGCTCAGTATGGCCAAAAAATGTAATGTGAACCTGGGAGGCATAGACAGGAGAATCTTGAGTAGTAGAGAGGTTATTTTATCTCTGTATTTGACATTGGTGTGACTGTTCCTGGAATAGTGTGTTCAGTTCTGCTGTCCAGAGTTCAAGAAAGAAGTTGATAAACTCGAGACGGTTTAGAGTAGAGCCACAAGAATGAATAAATGATTAGAAAACATGCCTTCTAGTGATAGACTCAAGGAGCACAATCTAATTAGCTTATCAAAAAAGAAAGTTAAGGGGCTACTTGATTATAATCTGAGTACCTACATGGAGAACAAATGTTTAATAATGAGCTTTTAATCAAATAGAGAAAGATATAACACGATACAGTGGCTGGATTGTGAAGCGAGACAAATTCAGACCGGAAATAAGGCATAATTTTTAATCCAAGGCTAATTAGACATTGGACCCACATACTGTGGAAAATGTCAGCCCAAAAGGAATGTGTCTGAAAAAATTATGAACACCAGTAAAGGGGGGGGGGGGAAGAGGACATTAGAATATATATATAACATAACCTTAAACCCAACATTTCTACCTCATATTATAACATATTCCATACAAAATTCTAAATTAATGTAAAGTTAAGATTAAATGGCTAAATTAACATCATTTTAAGGAGTGCTGGGGGCATGTTTCCTCCTGCCACCACCACCTGAAACTCATGGGGATAACATGCTTCTTCCTTCCTCTAACTTTCAACCTCTGTCAGGGGGAAGGGGAGAGGAACTCAGCATCTCCAGCAGCACTCATGCTCACCACTTCTCCAATCCCCAACTGAGGTACTCCTGCAGCAATAGCACAGAGAGGAGTTGCACTTCAGCCAGTCAGAAGAGGAATCCAAATATTACTGTCCCTCCTGCTGGCTGTACCGTAGAGCTGGCTATACCGTAGAGCTGGAGAGGGAGCAGACATGGGACTTTGCCACCTACACCAGCTACTGAGGGAAGGAGAGACATATTAACTCAGCTAACCCCAATCCTTATGATAAAGGAGACAGGAGAGAAAACTTACGGCCCCACCCAAGAGCAGAGGGAATGATACTGCTACCCTGAGAATTTATGAAGAGAAGGCACCAGAAACTGGGAGAACAAAGAGAAATTCAGTGAAGAGAGCCAGGAAGGTAGATACTGGTGAAGGAAAGAGCTGAGGAAGGGAAAAAGGAGAAACTTGTGCGGGCTAGAGAATGAATTTGAAGTAGGGAGTGGAAGTCAGAAAGTTGGTGGAGACAGAGGTGAAATTTGAGATACTCCCAGAAAATATATTATCATTTCATATTATCAAGAATAATAACTCCTCCATGCTTCAAAGTTTTTGTAAGTTCTATTTTGCATAAAATACGTAAATTATTTTGGCTTTGTGAGCCGGTATGTCTGTCACGGTGCCCCCTTTGGCTAGACACAACACTTGGCCAGGCACTTGAGTCCACCCAGTCTGGCCAGCCTGTCAGTCAATTCCTGGTGCTCAGGAGGTCTGAAAACTCTCTCCATTCTTAAGTCCCTCAGAGGATTCATAGGGGAACCCAGGTCCATCCACTCCACTGGTTCCAGCTCAGGGCCCCTAAACTAGAAAAGTCAAACCAGGATTCAATATCTCTGGCTGTGTTCTGAGCTCCTTTCTATCTCCCCCTGGTTGTCAGTCTGCTGGTCCGTCCATCCTCTCCTATGGTGCTGTCTCTGAGAAGCTTTTTAGCAGTTTGCTGGCAGGAGTTCCCTTCTCCAACCTACTCAATCCTTTGACAGCCACCCCTCACCCCCGCTTTGCTTCCCAGTCCTTGTATCCTTCTAGCTGCTGAGAGGCTGTCAGTCAGCATTGGCCGGTGGTACCTGCATTAACCCCTTGGATACTGGGCCAGCATGGGGTACACCCCATGACAGGCTTATATGTTCTATACAAATAAATATGATTCCTGCCCAAGATATATGTATATTGTTAAGTCCTTCATTTGGGTTGTTGCCTCTGAGTTTTGAATCCATTTCCATACACTTAGGTCATATTAGGACAGGAGCTATAGACATGCCTAGCCTATAGCCTAATGGCTACTCAGGGGGCATACTGTGACTGATATTTATATGATTGTTTTACTGCTACCTTGCCTTTCCTCTTGGGTATTTGTTTCTCATCACCCTTTGTCTTTCCTCATACGTTTGGATTATAACTGTTACGAGACAGGGAATGTCGCTTACTATTTGTATTTACATTTGCTTGCACATTGTCATCGTCCCCAAGCCAATCCATACTGGGCACTAAAATACAAATAAATAATAAAAGAACTTGGTACGATAGCAACTAAGTGTACATCTACCACATAAACAAGGAGAGAAATGTCAAATGTATGCCTGTTAACTGTTCCTTTAGGTATGAAAGCATCTTTTCAAAAGAATGTGCTGTTCTTTTTTACAGTGGTAAAATAATGACCTAACAAGTGCTGAGTGGTTTATGGGGGGCCAGATTGTGCCACTTCTACTTGCACCTTCCTCCTTCAGTAGTCCCAGTAGCATTACAAACAGGTTACTACTCAACATACTTAAAAGGCACCACAATCCTGCTCTCATTAATTACTTTGATGTCCGTTAAAAAGTGTTCTAATGCACAACATTTTTATTTGACAATAGTGTTCATTCCTTCTGTGATGTAAAAGACAGTTTTCCAGGCACATAATTTGAATGTCTCTGATTAATGGCTTGCTATGTGTTTTGTCATTTCTCTCTCCCACTCTTTTGGGTCATGTATATTTAGGCTTACATTTTCAAAATAATTCGTGAATTATTATGCGAGTCACAATGAGAGTTGTGCTGCTAAAGCCTCACTCACTCCTTTAGGCCTGGTCTACATTGGGGGAGGGATCGATCTAAGATATGCAACTTCAGCTATGAGAATTGCGTAGCTGAAGTCAACGTATCTTAGATCGACTTAGAATCACTTACTCCGCGTCCTCGCGGCGCGGGATTGACGGCCACCACTCCCCTGTCAACTCCACTTCTGCCTCTCGCTGTGGTGGAGTTCCAGAGTCGACGGCAGAGCGATTGGGGATTGATTTATCACATCTACACTAGACACAATAAATCGATCCCCGACAGATTGATCACTACCCGCCGATCCGGCGGGTAGTGTAGACGTGGCCTTAGAGATATAGGGCATCATGTAGTTTAGCAAAATAAGGAGATACAGTAATAAACTAATCCTAACATTTCATTATTGGAAGGGAGCTACTATAGAATTTCTTTACTGCATTCAACATAACTACAGTGTCCAAAATTCAGCTCCTTCTTCATTCAATTCAGTCAGGCATCACCTTGTGGACTAACAAGCGATTTTAACTTAACTTAACCATCTCTCAACTTTAAGCTTGTCATTTAAGACATAAAAGATAAAGTTTGGACAAGATTTTCAGAAATGACTAGTGATTTAGAGTATCTCAATTTTTGTGGGTGTCCAGTCTGAGTCACCTTAAAGATGCTTTTTAGAGAGAGTACATTCAATACTTCCTGGAAATCAGGCCTTTTAAAGATGTCAGTTGGACACCATAAGTCACTAGTCACTTTTGAAAATCCTTATTGGAGGGGTCTAATCTCACCTGGATGCAAGTGTACAACTCTCATTAGTCTGAATAAGTTACACACTCACATTGAGAGAACAAGTATTAGACGGGTAGCCGTGTTATTCTGAATCTGTAAAAGTGGCAAAGAGTCCTGTGGCACCTTATAGACTAACAGACATACAGCTTTCGTGGGTGAATATGCATCCGACGAAGTGGGTATTCACCCACAAAAGCTTATGCTCCAATATGTCGGTTAGTCTATTGAGAGAACAGTCTCCCCATAATTCATTGCAAAATATACATCACTTGATGAACCCCTTTTTTTCTTATGAGACAAGCCTTTGAATATTCTTCTAGTTGGTAGCAATTGACTTCAGTCTGAAGATGATACTGGAGCATTATTATCATTAAGGCTGTACAAACAAAAGAAGAGAGGGGTAAGGGAGCTACAGAGCTGGCAAGGAACTCTCATGCCAGCTCTGAGATGAAAGGGCTGAGTATTTCCAGCCTTCAAGAGTTGGAGGAAAGCCTGCTGCACATGCTGAAGGCAGAAGCTGTCTGTCAGCAAGTGCCATAATTCTGAACGACTGTTCTTCCCAAGGGGGAGATAATAGTGAAGGCAGCCAATCAACAGGAGATTTTCTCCTTGTAGACAAATGCAATTTCCTTCCAGAGGAGGGTTGGAAAACCCATAGCCTACAAGGTAAGTCTCTAAAGTTGGTAAGTTTGACTCACAATTTAGATCAGTGTTCTCAACCTTTTCATTACTATGATTCCATATTCTTTAATTTTGGTACTTCCTTCTATATAGTCATAAAGAAAGGTTGGCTGCAAGCATTGGACCTGTTGGCAACCTTCCTGGTCATTGTGACCACCCATGTTGAGAAATCATCATTTAGATTATCTAGATCAGTGGTGGGCAACCTGCGGCCCACATGCGGCCAATCAGGGCAAGCTGATTGCAGGCTGTGAGACATTTTACTGATGTTGACCATCTGCAGGCATGGTCCCCTGCAGCTCCCAATGGCTGCGTTCACCATTCCCGGGCAATGGGAGCTGCGGGAGGTGGTAGCCAACACGTCCCTTTAGCCCGCCGTTTCCCACAGCTCCCATTGGCTGTAATCACCAGGCTACAGAGTCATTCTCATGTTTGTGTGCTCTCTCTTTCTCTTTCTCTCTTTCTCTCTCTTCATCCCCTTCCACCAATGACTTTTTAAATTATTTATGCACAGTGGAAAAGCTTCAACAGGGGAGACTGAGGCAACCCCATGTCAGAATGTCCTCCAACCCACTGATTATGGAACTCACTTGAGATGGCAGATCCTTGTCCAAATCCCTTCTCCTCCTCAACAAGAGGGTGAACTTGAACTGAGGGCCTCACACACCCCAGCTGAGTACCCTAACCACTGGGCTAAAAGTTATGAATGAGGAGGAGCAGCTACTGTGGCAGTGGCATGAGTTTGCCTATGGGGGGGTGTGATCCATTAGGTGAGCTCTGAACATGCTTAGTGGCAAGTTAGACGGAAGAATGCCCATCTTTGTCCAGTTCATGCATTGCTCTAGGGCTTAGGCTTCTGGATGCCTAGGGTGAGGCAGAAATGCACGCATGCACACAGGGGCAGATTACAGTTTTATGGGACCCTGGGCCTGAGCAAATGGGGGCCCCTCCCACACCTTCCGCCTGCAGTCCCTACTGCCCCCTGCACTCCTGCCAGGGAAATGGGGTTGGGGCACTGGGGCTTGCCCCACTCTGCGTGGTGCTTCTGCCAGGGAGTGGGTTGGAGCGTGGTGGCTTGCCCCGCTCTGCCCAGCACTCCAGCTGGGGAACGGGTTGGAGTGTGGGGGCAAGTTCCCACATCCCAACCCTGCTCCCTGACTGGAGTACCCGGAGGGCAGAGCAGGTTGACGCATGGGGGGCACCCATTTTTCCAGGGCCTCCCAATTGGCTGGGACCCCTGGGCATGGGCCCCGTTGGCCCAGTGGTTAATCCATCATTGCATGCACAGGCAGAAACAAAGATGTCTAGGGAATTATTTCTGAAAAACCTAAGTGCCGAGTTTAGGCATGTACAGGGTTGGGGACAGCTGATCAGGAGTTATGTGAATACCATTGGGGCCTGATTCTGGGTTTTAGCTGCCTACAGTGGCAGTTAGGCATCTAAGTCTTTTTGTGAATCTAGCTCTTGGCCAGTTGCTCCTTACTCTGTCACTGACTTGCTGTGTGACATTGCAGAGTCACTTTACCTCACTGAGCCTCTGTTTCTTCTCCCACTCTTCCTCTGTCTTTTCTATTTAGATTGAAAGCTCTTTGGGGCACTTCTGTCTCTCTCTGTGTTTGTATGGTACCTAGTACAATGGGTTCTCAGTCTCTGTTGGTGCCTCTAGGCACCACTATAATACAGACAATAATAACGAAGCATGCAGTTTTCTCTGTACGTTTGTTTGTTACAGCATAACATTCAAATGGAAAAGCATGCACTTCAGGCTCCAATTTAGGAAAACACCTCTTTTCTGAACAGCATTTGTTAATTCTTAGGATGTTTTAAAATCACATAGAAGTCAATGTCCTCAGTAGCGATGACCTTAAATACATGTTTAAATTCTTTCTGGAACTGGGACCTTAATGTTCTGCTCCTGACAGTATGCAAATGTATACAAATATATTACCTATATACATTTGTCAAACGATGTTGGCAGGTCTGAGGTCAGTTGAATTATTTCTTCCATAAACAGCCCATTAGGATAGTCTATATGTGAGAACATTTTATGAATGAAGGAAGACCAATAATTCAGGCTATAGAAGAGAAATGTATTGTATGGTTCTTATTTATAGGAGTCTTATTTCCTTGCATATAGTCAATCTTATTTTTGTTGTTTTTTTTTCCTCATGGTTGCTTCAAAGATTTTTCTTCTGGAATTTACCATACTTTTTGGAAATTTAACATTATCACATTTTGCAATCATATAGTATAATTCTTCCTAGGCTATTTTTAATACAATAGCTTATTAACTCACATAGTTGAAGAAAAAGTTTGAACTAGCATAAGCCTAAATTATTTTTGACTTAGTTTCAAATTTTATTTTTAAAAAGTCATTGCATATTCCAGGCTATTGTATATGAGATGTGAATTTGGCCAACAGTTATTCCACTGTGCATACAACAAGAGTGGCATACAATTTGTATAGGAAAGTATAAGTTGCATTAACAGGAGATTTTCCCTCCATCGATGTAACTAATAAGCTTAAAAAGAAATCTATAACATTCAAGCACTGACAGGTATCCTTATAGTCCACAGTAAATCTCAGACAGTGGATGCATATTTCTGAATCCACTGCATGTCGGCCTATTGAATATCTCAGTTAAGATTTGAAAAGTCCAATAATAAGCACCTCATTCTTTACAAGATATAAAGGGGCTAGAGATTAAACCTTTCAAGTAAGAGATTTATTTTTCTATCATATGTTTAAAAGCTATAACTCATACGCTATTCCTTTTGTTTTCTACTCTCCCATTATCAGCAATAATCTTAACAATCTTTAACCTTTCATTCTAGAGGTTCAGCATTAAATGTCAGATAACTTGTTTCATAGGCTAATTTTTCTTTTTCGTTTTCACACTTATGTCAACAGCCATGTCATTATAGCTCTTTAATTTCTTCAGTGAAATACGGTGTCAGCCAGAAACATTTCTAGTCTAGAATTATGTATTCTAAAGCCATACCCACTACAACTGCATCTCACAGGTCATCTATCAGTCTATCTTTTGTAAACAGTTTTGAGTAATTTAGCATCTATGAGTCTAACTTTTCTTTTTGAAAAAAAAAATAGAAATTGAGAGACTGTTGCATTTAGCACTCTGGTTACCATCCTTTCTTCCAAAACAAACAACTTTTTATTTGACTTTTAAGGAATTGTTATAATTTTGTTGCCTTGTTTAAAGATTAAAGGCAGAGATAAGAAATTTTCATCCTTCAGGGTAATGGTCCTTCAGATAAGCTAATGCAGCAGGGAAAGAAGTTGTGACAACAGGGAGCAATTTTGCTTTATAAATGCAAACTCTATTGTGACACCAGTAACACCTAATTTTTTTCCACATCGGTTGATTTCACCACATTTAATTATATTTTCACAACTCTCTCGGCTAACCCACTCACTGCACTCCTGGGTACTATCTGTACGAAGTGCAACTAACCGTTGGTTAGAACACCTGCTTGTAAAGCCTGTACAATGTCTCCTGTCCACAAGTAACAGCAATCTCAGGCATTTTAGTGCTTGTTATTGTGAAGTCAAGTGACAAACTACCATCAATAAGAAGGCATATTTCAGATATACTCTATCTATCCATAAATGTATATAGGGAATTATATTTTAAATGTTACAGTCTTGGGTATAGTAGTCTTCATCAAAGCATTTTTGTGCCATTGTAAAATACATGAAACAGTCTAATCAAATGGAAGGAGACATGATGGTGTAGGAAGAAAAAAAAAGGGATTTAATTCATTGCCAGGGTGAATTGGAAATGTTGTTGTTATTTAACATATACATTGTGTTCATGCTTACAGGATTCAGCCAGGCAGGGACTCCATTGTGCTAGGCACTGTACAAATTTAATGACAATCTCTGCCCTAAAGTGCTTACAAGCTAAATAAGCAAGATATAACAGGTGGAATAAACAAAGCAGCTGTCAAGGAGGGCAGAAAGGAGAGATTAACAAAAATAATAATAAGTTTTAGTGTATACTAGCAGTGTGCACATTTTGTAGCCAATCAGTAGCAGCAATCACCACTCACTGAGTTACTGTTATCAGATGGCAATTTTCTATATGCATTCCAGCACAGATGAGTTTTAAGGGAGAGACTGAAGGAAAATAAGGTTTTCAGATTTTGACTGGGAGCTTTTCCAACATGTAAGGTTTGGCATAGGAGAAAGTATAAAGGCGTGGGAAAGTAAGATATGTAGGTTAGTAAGGCTGGTGTGCTTGGTGGAGTGAAAGCAGGAGTCAACCTCACAATAGGATAATAAAATGGATACATAGGTGGTGCTAAATTTTATGGGGCTATGAGGATTAGGTTAAGTGTGTTTGTTTCAGTTGGAGAGAGGGAGCTAATGGACAGACTGAAAGAAGGGAATGAGATAGTTAAACTGATGAGCCCAGAAGATGATTTTAGAAGTAGCATTTTGAATTGACTTGAGGGCAGAGAGGTATGGTCTAATCTTGGAGATGTATTGAGGGAGAAGCAGCAAGATTTAGACGTGGTTTGGACATGTGTGACACAATCAGGCTCCAAAATAGCTCCTTACATTTATAGTACACCTTTATTGAGGATCTCTAAGTGCTTTACAAATTCTAAATAAGCCTCAACAGCTTGGTGAGCTACACATTTACTTTGTCCATTTTACAGATGGGTAAAGTGACTCACAAATAGGGTGAGTGATCTAACCACTAGACATGACTCCTCATTTTCCTTTTGTATGTGTTTAGGGGTGTGGCATGATACTTTCAAAGATTTCTGATAATGTATTTGTTGTTCATCCAGGTATTGTACAGGGGTGTGTCATTGTCATGGAATTTTAGATAATGGATAAAACACAAATCATTTAAAAATACTAGTAGAGAGTTAATAAATAATAGTACATTGGACAGTCTTTCTTTTGAACTAAAATTAAAAATGAATAGAAGTATACATTAATTTAGAATGTTTATAGCTGAATTGGTAAGCCACAGTCTAAATTTGTGGATGTACATAATAAATGTATCTTTTTTCAGATTTGTCTAATTCATTAGCTTGCCTTCATTAGCACCATTTGGGATGAAGTTTTGCAAACGGCAGAGCATTGTGTAAGGTGTATTTTTAAAGCTGGGGTCGCTACAAGGTGAAGACAGGCGGTAATACACTGGTTGACCCTTCACAGGAATTCCAGATAAAACCCCAGAGTTGAGTCAGAGATAATCACAAGATCTGGACTTTACAATAACAAACTCTCCATATATCTACCTGTCAGCCCTCTTCCTCTTAGGGAGGGACACAAGGTCATGGAAATGGCCGCTTTCCATCTTTGTTGTTGTTGAGGTACAATGAGGTGTATGAAGAATCAAATATGGATGTGAAAATAGTTGGTCTTTAACACTGGTTAAGTTAATTAAGATGTTTGTTTGGGTTTTTTATCTACCTATAGCTTCCTTTTAAAAAAATAATGAGTCAAATTAATGCAGTTCTGTCAAGTTCCAGAGAATCATAGCAATGCTTCTAATACTAATCAATTAAAGATGTTCCATAGACTTAATATTAGAAATTAATATTTTCTCTGGGGGTATGGGGAAGTGAATGCAGGGATGGTGGAACAGTTGGAAGCTGGGTTAGTTACTGAATTTAGTTAATAAATACACCGAATTGTACAATGCAACCCACCAAATTAAACCCCTTGCCTTCCTGGTTCTGCTCCATTATAAGTTTCTTAAAAATATTTTAAATCCCTAGAGTTCAAAAAGACTTTGATTTAAGAGCTCCTAACACAGTCAAGCAAACTTTCAAAAATATTGAAAGTCACGGTTCTGCCTATCCAAGTAATAAAAGAGCACTACCATTTACTGTCTAATAACAGTGCTGAAATTGCTGAGGAATGTGGGGTAGTACCATGACAATCTTAAACTCTGGGACTTCATTCTTTTGGTGTTTCTAAATGGATATTTGACCAAAATCCATCTATGAATGAAAGTTCAACTTGTGTGTGGAGATTGGCACTGGGCCCTATGATTTGGCTACGATTTTCTCCATTATTAGAGGACTATTGAAGGTGTAATCATCTCTCCATTTATAAAAATGGAAAACTTACGAAGTTCCAGAGTTTGGCATTGTCATGGAACCAACCCAAGTACACCTGCAGATTCAGTCCTGTTATGAAGGAGTTAATGCTAGTGCTATTTTCATTATCTGAAAGTTTAATAACAGGTTTCAGAGTGTTCATCCGATAAAGTGAGCTGTAGCTCATGAAAGCTTATGCTCAAATAAATTTGTTAGTCTCTAAGGTGCCACAAGTACTCCTTTTCTTTTTTGAAAGTTTAATGGGAGTTTTGCCTGAGTTAAAAAATATGAAGGCTACTTTGGGTGGATGGGTTGGTATGGGAAGAGGGAAAATAAATTTCAGATGCAGATTTTCCTTGGAATTATCCCCTGGGGGAGATAGTCTGTCCCCAGCGTGGGCAGGGATCCCCCAGGAGACAACTCCTGAGCTGTTGCCAAATCCTCTGGTTCTTGTTGTATCTCCACAGTTCTGGGGCCTTTATGAGGAGGGCTAGTGCCTTCACACGACAGCCTGCTGCTCCACTCTGCCCCACAAGGAACAATATTGTATTAGTGAGTAGAGAAGGAACCCACATAGATCAACTTTATCTTATAACAGAAATGCCTACAGGTTTGATAAAGGATGATGGCAGAAATGATGCCTTCTCACCTTAGCCTACAGTTGCAGTGCCCACGTACTCAGAGAGGGGGTAGATGTTGCTCTAAGGGAGGGAGTTTGATGATACAGAAGAGATGATATGTTTAAATACTTCAGAAATAATGAGCAACTTGTATCTGCATGTGGCAATTAAAAGGGAGAAATAATTGTTTCTTCTTCACATGAATAATTGTCTGTTTCACATGTATATGTATAGTGCCAGAAGAAAAGCTGTCAATATCGTCCATCCTTCAAGGCCACAGTACCTTCCATGGGGGCATCAGTGCAAGTGAATTTATTTTTTAATTCTTCCCCTTAAGAGTGACTATAGCTAAACCCTAAACACACACAGATACATGCTCTACTATTCCCGCTGACTGAGAGTGAATGGATGCTGCCTCTAAGCCATCTCTCTGTTTATCTTGTATGGCACCCATTACAATAATATCTGAGCACCTCACAATCCTTAATGTATTTAACCTCACAACCCTCCTTTGTAGTACGAAAGTGCTATTATTCACATTTTACTGATGGGGAATGAGGCAGAGAGAGATTTAAGACTTGCCCCAGGTCACACACACAGCAGGAAACTGAACCCCAGTCTCAACTCTCCATTTGGCACCCTAATGACCAGATCATTCTTCCTTTCTGAGCCTATTTAGGGCAAGGAAACTACTTTGCTTGGCAGGGGCGGGGGCACCCTGGTATTAATTGGTGTTATTTAGGCTAGTTAAGTTATAGGTCTCCAGAAGGACAAAGTTATGCAAACTTGTTGAACACTAATCACACACATTTCAATATCTGTGTATTTCTGAAGATGGTGGATAGATGAGCCACCTGTGAAATACAAGTGTGTGTGTAATCACACTCAAAAGCTGCACCAGTGAATTTTGCTTATGTATAATGAGTGCTAATTACTTGCCATTGGTCACCCTCATCTGTATTTACTAAAAGGTAACATTTTTAAATGTATTTACTGATTTATTATGTTTACAGTTAAAGCCAGCAGGAGTAGGATATGTGTGCGAGTGCTGTGAAAACAGGACAGGACATTTTTGCTTTTTCTTTTGAGAACATGGTTTTCGGTCTGCTCTTATGAAGATCAATTTAAAAAGACATCTAAAAATGTTTTCTTAGTTGAAAGGAAGACCCATTGTTTTGAATGACTCCATGATCATGCTATTAATAAGTCTGAATTTGTTTTCCTGATTTGTTGTAAAAGTTGCCTTCCTGTTTTGGTTAATTTTATGTGTATGTAATATAATAGTGTTGTACAAAAACAAGGTACGGTAGTCATATTTTATCTTTGCTATCAGTGACAGTAATTTTTTTTGCTAGCTCTATTTAAGTAATCCTGACTTTTTTTAGTTCTGGTTTTCATAAAAATTGTGGTCTTCTTTTTGTGCATTGTACAATTCATTGGGAAAAATAGATTTTGTTGCTCTCTGAATCATGAGACTGCATTGTTTAGGTGGGGCAAACTCATGACAATGTATCAAGTAATTAAGACATTTTTAAAAAACTGTTTGTCTTTAACTGGAGAATTACACAAATCTTTCTTGAGAATACCACAAACAATAGGGACCTTAGTTTTGCCATTATAAAATAGGATGTCAGCTACTATGTAAATTTACTTTCCCTTGCTACTCATACCACAAACTGATAATATGTCTGGAGATATAGCTATAGCTATGTGTATTGATATAGATGTGTGTCTGTCTTTGTGTGTCTAATCAATTTGTGTTGTGAACAGTAAAGGAGAAGAGAATTTGCATAACAGTTGAACAGCCTCAGAATGGCAAAACAGCAAAAATTATTCTCATGTATAGGTTTGTCAGTTTTACAGTGAGTAAAAAGGCAATTCTGCCAGCAAAAAATTTTATTTCTCTTTTTGGAACTGCATTGGGTGTATCAGAGTGGGAGGTGGAGCTAAAGGGTGAAGTTGAAATACTCTCAATGCACCACTGATCTTGATCTCATAGAGTCACAGAATTGAAGGCCAGAAGGGACCACAAGTCTGATCTTCTGCATATCACAGGCCACCAATTCACTAAAACCAACAACTGAAATTGGACAAAGTATTATGGCCCATAGGAAACTGAAGTGTTATGTGCCACAGGCAGAGATTAGGGGAACCAATGAGAGAGGACCCTGCAATGGCAAGGAATTGATTGAGATGTAGCCAGATGATGTGAATGTTATATATAAACACCAGCTCATTGCCACAATGGAGAAAGCTCTAAAGGGATGTAGCTGATGTACAGAAAAATCCTAAAAGTATACTAAAAAAGTTTAAGACATATGACAATTGAGATGTATTTTTAATTTCTACTTTTGTTATGTTATTGAATACATCACACGTGTTATAAAAAAGTCATTTCTGTGGCAGCAGGAGGGAAGGTGGGTGGAGGTACATTCCATGGGAAACGTACAGAGAAGACAAAAGTTCCCAGACAATTAGAGTAGTGGAGGGATAAAACAAAAGTATGAAACTCCTTGCTTCTTTTTTCTGTAAGTGGAGGGGGAAAAAAAAAAGCAAACAGCCTCTAATCCTGCAACCTCCACATAACCACAAGAGTTTTGTTAGTGTGGGGAAATAGGCTCAGCCCTTGGCAATGCCATAAAGGCATGCAAAGAAGTAAAAAGAAGGCCTCCAATAGTAGTGAGTCAGATTAATGTAATTCATAACACTGGGGCTAAAAGCTCACAAGTTCTTCATGTATCTGTCTCTATGGGCACTCTGCCATCAGATACATGCAGATCCATGCCCTCTCAACTGGAGAGCACAAAGCTGTATCCAGTCCTGCACAGATGAGTGTGTATAAGGAATGTGGCAAAATACCTTGTTTGCCTCAGTAGGCTCAGTCCTTTTTAGCCTTGGAGACTCAGGTTTGGGGAATCCTTATAGGTGGCACAGGGTCCTGCTACTCCTCTCCCCAGTCAGTCCCTTGTGCTTGTTTTCCTTCCCTTCTTGGGAGCAAGTGCAGCCTCCCTACTAGGAAGGTCTGGTGTCCTGCTGCAAACAGCCTACTGACAACTTCCCTGCTCCCCTCACTCTCCCCCTCCTACCACCCAGGGGAAGGTTTAAAAAGGTCCCAAGTAGTTGGAGTCAGCTGACCCTAACTGGTTCCCTAGCAACCCCTTTTCCAGCTGAACCTTATTGCCTCATGGTTCTCTCTCCTCAGTGGATAGGGAGGGGCCTTTTAATCCCCTGGGACTAATTACTACCCCCCCCTTTTGTAGCTGTTTGTCCTGGGTTTACCACAGGAGGTACGGACCTCCCTGCTGCCACTCAGCAGCAGCTTGATTGCATATCTGTTGATTCTCAGCTTCCTACCTTTCTTTGTATTTACTTTAATTTTTTTTCACCTCTCTGTAGCAGTGCCTTTCTGACTTCTTCTCAGGAAGGCTCTCCTGTTGCAGAATTCAGGGACTCTGAACCATCACAACCCCTCCTCCTTGAACCTAACTGCATGCTTCCTAGATGGTTCTCAAGCATGGAACTAACCTGTTTGGGTGAGATCCATTCAGTTCTCCTATCTACTAAGAAACTTAGGACTTGCAAAATTTACCTTCAAAAGTGGAAAGAGTGCTCTTCACTCTTCTCAGAGGTTCTGCTCTCCAAAATCCTGCATGACCTGTTGAATTTGAAGATGAAAGGTCTATCAGAGCACATTTGGCTCCTATAACTACGTTCCACTCACCCAATGAAGGCTTCTCAGTTTTTGCCCACCCTACTAGTGCTAGATTCCTCAAGGGTTTATATAACTTGGTTCCCCCCGTACAGAAGCGAGCCCCCCACAAGACCTCAATTTAGTTCTTAGTGCCCTGAGGAAACCTCCATTTGAACAGATGGCTACTTGTTCTCTCCTCCACCTCTCCCTCAAGACTTCATTCCTCATAGCCATCACTTCAGCTACATAAATAGGAGAACTGACCCTCCATATGTCATCTTTTATAAAGACAAGGTTACACTGTGTCCACCACAGAGTAAAAGTTACCAAGAGCTTTTGGTTCAGCACTGCTAATCCATTGAGGGCAATATTTTACAGAATTGGAGGTTAGAATTTGTTATTTTATGGGCTAGTTTAATTACTTATAGGAAGATAGTTTGCCTGCACAGCAATGCAAGTTCTCTTATTCTCCTACTTGGCTGAAGGACTGAAGCCAGCTGGAGCAGCCCACAATGTAGGCAGGGCCAGTGGAGGCTGGAGAGGAGGTGCACCAATTCAGTACATCAACCTTTGGTGTAGAATTGAATCTGGCTTTTATATCTAATCTAGCCAGATATGCTAAACACTGTAGAAAAAGGGCTGAAAAGACTATACACTTTTCTTCGAAAGGCCAGCGTCTTGTTAACCATTGTTGACAGAATGTATTACATTTGTCTTACAATCAGAAGCAATAAAGCCAAATGGGAGATTAACAAGGCATCAACCTCCCAGAGAACCTGTTGTGTATTTTCACCAGCACATTCAGCAGTGGGTGGGATTTTTCACAGCTGTTGCTAAATGATACTGGCTGGTTAAAATGTTGTGTAATTTCTGGGTTTGCATTGTGAATACTCAGTGAAGTGAAAGCCATCACTTTTACACAGTATTATTAGATGCCACCTTACATATCATTAACATTTCATTCGGTCCAGTCAGAAGAAAGACTCTATCATAATGTCAGCAAAATATATGTGACCAAGTCAGTATTTTCTTTGCTGAGAGCCCTTACTACATTTATAATTTACTGATTGCTTCTTAAAGTTCTGCTAGAAATAATTATTCTAATTCTAATGAAGACATCCATTTACAATCAGCCATTATCATGAAACCAAGATTTAATCATGATCCACTGCACCACAAAGGATTTTTTGAGAAGACACAGTTCTGTTTCTCTGGTAGCTCATCACATATGTACTTTACCCAAAACAACGAATAAACAAACAGGGCAAAATCCTTCCTTTAGAGCCTTGCAATGGAATTCAGGTCCAATATTCTATCCTTCCAACATATGTGGAGCTCACACTGTGGCATATTCAGTTCTGTGCATGGAATGGAATGTTGGATCATCAGAACAGCTATAAAGATCTAAGTATCAGTGTGACACTTGAAAATTTTTGTGTGGCAAGTTGTGGGAGAGAAAGTACCTTTCACTCATTACAAATGCAAATCACTTATTTTACATCTTCATAGCCCTGCTGTCTTGTTATCCTCCAACTTTACTTATAAGTGTCATCAATATTCACATTAGAATATTGTTGCTATCTTTGAAGAGGAAAGAAAGAAAATTACAAAGATGTTTCAAAACCCACAGTATTTCTAATCTTTCTTTTTTCTGCTATAAGCTACATCCAATGGAAGTCCCGGAGGCTACTGAAACAAATACACAGTACTTTCAGTTTTTCAAGTCAGTACATTCATCTCTTATGATCTGGTAGAGGAACCCTTCTTTCCTACAGTGAGAAAAACTAGAAAAATGCATAACATGCTGGTTTGGGCACAGCAGTCACTTATCAATGTCTTGATGTACAGTAACTAAGATCAGCATTTTAAAAACATAAAATGGTAATTAGTTCTTGTAATGTCCAAGGTAATTAAGGGTTTGGGCCAAGGACTGAACTTGAAGATTTCTGACCCTTAACAATTTTAACATTAGGGAATGGAGGTTAGTATGTTTAGTGTGGCTGTTGAGAATCCTCAAATGTTTACATTATAGCTTTGATGTAATGTAAGAACATAAAAGTTTTAAGAAGAAAAGCCTTACCCATTGTTTCCTAAACATGTTGTGATCACGAAAAACTAGAGGGAAAGAGACTCCTTATTTATATATTTCTCTTTCCTCACAGTGCACACTGCACTGAGCATTTTATCACCATGTAAAAGATTACAATTTGAACAGGAAAGGGTGCCTAACTGATTAATGAATGTCAGATCTGTTTTATTTGAATTAGTTTTCAGTTGGAACATTCAGTGTACAAGTTTTGAAGGCCAATGTTGTAGAAGTAGGAAAGTTGCCCTAAGCTATGAAGAACATAATATCCATATCAGAACAGTCCCTCTAGTCTGGAAACCTGTCTTTGACTGTGTTAATTGCTGGATGTCCTAGTGAAAGAAAAAAAATTGTGGGGAAAAACCCACAATGAACCTACTTGTGCAATAGTACATCATAGGGGACCTTTTTTTTTGTGTCACCAACTAATGATTAGTTTATCCTCTCCTGAAGAATGATGACTATAAGCCCCTGTAATGTTATGTTAGCTAGTATAACTAGGATATATGCTTTTCTTATTCAAAGGCACCTACATTATTTGTCTGATTAGTATCCTTATGCTGTCATTTCCATAGGTTAATTATACATTATGTAAAATAATATTTCAAATATTTGTTTTACAATTGCTTTTAACTGCATCGAGTGCACTATAAGAAAGAGCTCCTGATGTACTATTCATTATTACATATATATCTGGTGTATCTTTCCTTACTCTTCTTTCCATATGAAATAGTTTTGGTATTTTTCATCTCTTTGTATGGAAGGTTCCACTCTTTCTTACAACTTTTGTTACATTCTGGTCACTTGTAATTTGTGCTATATCTTTTTTCACACAAACTGGTCAAAACTGAACATGGTATGTAAGATCAGAACATACTTTCAAAGCATATAATTGCCTCATATTGTTTTCCATTGTATTCTTATCTAAATACAGTCAAATACCTTATGTGCCTATTTGATCATTGTCACACATTGAATAGATGTCTTTGTCAAGCTGTCTCACTGATTCCTAAATTTTTTATTATTATTTTTGTTTTTGCTTGAGAGTTGCAACTAATTCAGGATCTGTCTCTGTGCAAGAGAGGTTACTTCCAATATAGTCCTGGGATACCTTGGATTTTTGAGCAGGTTAGGGAGCTTGCTTTATAATGGAACACTGAATTACTCTTCATCACTCATGTGTAAAGGTAGCCTAAGGAGACAAAAGCAATGGGAGAAAAGAATGAGTTAAAGTCAGGATTATTTCTGAGTTGTAAGTAGGACTGTTTGCAAGGTTCAATGCTGAACCCACCAGGAATCAAGATGGTTTGGGGGTTCTTTTTAGACCTTGAGCATTGTTCTAGCTCACTAACTGCTAAACAGAAAATGTTGTAATCTGTTGACAAAGCATCTACACATGGTTGCTTCTTCCATCCATGTATTGGGGTCCCTTCTTGACTTCAGAGACCTGGTGGCTAGCCCTGATCTTTTCTGAGAGATTGTAGCCCACTTCCATAGTGTCTTCAAGGAGAAAGTGGGTGCTCACTGTGTCCATGAGGTTTTTCAAGGGTTGTAAACTAAGTTCCACTGGTCCTCCAAATCCATTGTGATCTTCATGGAGTCAGGGAATGCTTAGTTATCTAAGAGGACAGTAAAAGCAGGAAAAGAGTCTGGCTCATACTACAACTGTTGGCTTTGCTGATCTAGCAACAGATTTTGCCCCATAATCCTTAGCAGATTAGGTAGAAACCTGAGCAGATCTGTAGCAACTGCAAACACTCTAGGGAAGTGAACCTCTGATAGTACCTTATGCACCGTCTAGACAACTCACCATATATATATATATATAGCCTAGTGCTATCCACTGATTTCTAATTTGCCTGTTAAGCTGAAGTCTTAGTGTCCCTGCAGCCCGCACCACTTCCCGCAGCTCCCATTGGTCAGGAACGGCAAACCGCGGCCACTGGGAGCTGCCGGTGTCCGTGCCTGCGGATGGTCAATGTAAACAAACTGTCTCATGGCCCGCCAGTGGACTACTCTAATGGGTTAAAGGTTGCCCACCACTGCTCTAAGGGCATGTCTACAATGCAATTAAAAACCTGCAGCTGGCCTGTGCCAGCTGATCTGGGCTCACGGAACTTGGGCTAAGGGGCTGTTTAATTGTGGTCTAGATGTTCAGGCTGGGATTTGGAGCCTGGGCTCTAGGACTCTGTGAGGTGGGAGCGTCCAAGAGCTCCAGCTGCAGCCCAAGTCTGAATGTCTACACCGCAGTTAAACAGCCCCTTAGCCAGAGCCCCATGAACTCAAGCCAGCTGGCACGGGCCAGCCATGGGTGTCTAATTGCAGTGTAGACATACCCTAAGGCACTTTTAAACAGTGATCTACTTGAGGCAGATTTGTTTCCCAGTAAACAGTGAAGCTGCAATGTGAGAACTTGCTTTCAACTGCTTTGTATAATATTTTCACCAATTACATAGAAGCAGTTTTTGGACAGGAAAGGTGGGAATAATGGGTGAAAAATTCATGTTCAGCTTTGAGGAAACACGCACATATACTTTTTTGTTAATATTTTTAAGGAAATACCATGAGTTTCAGCTACCTGTGTTTACAGCTAGTTTAACAAATTTTATACATAATTTTATGTACAAGCTCCATCACTATTTAGGTTAGAAAGACGTCTAAAACTGTCTTTTTATGCTGACTATGTCTGTTGTTTGACTTCAGGTTAATTAGAAGAGGAATCCATTGGAGGGAATGCCCAGTCCACACAACAGAAGGGATCAGATTTTTTTACTTCCCACTGCTTAGTTTTCTCCTTTCCTCTCTTTTCACCTTCATCTTATGGAAGTGATTATAAGTGCTAATGAGACATTTGATCTTGCTCCAGGCAGTCATTTTTCAGTTAATTCCACAAGGATACTAGCCATCTCTTTTGGTGTTACATACAGGCAGCAGGCTGAAGTCAGGTATTCCAGTCTCTCATACCTATCCAATAGTGGCATTTCCTTTCAGTTACCTGCAAGAGCTTTATTAATACTGATTTCATTTTCTCTCCACATCTTTCATGTGAGCTCCCTCATCACTAAATTCTATAAAAAAGCAATACTACTCTAGCAGGTGTTTCTGATTTAGAAACCATCGAGAACTATTTGAACCGTTTTTTCCCCTTCCTCCAGGAGCTAATTCTAGTTATGCTGAGAATTACAAATGTAGTGTTCTGTGCAAGGAACTGAGCAGAAGTAGGGCTTGAACCAGGGATGCAAGGAACAGACAGTTTAATAGATTAGAGTATCAGTCTACTGAGAACTGTGCTAGTCAGAAGCTTGATTGTCTTTCGCTTTGACTTAATTTTTCAGAAATCATAACCAAGCCTGGCAGTTATGAGCCATTCATTTCTTCAGTCATATTTATGAGCATAAGGTCAGAGGATACTTTGGGGCCTGTTTTTCATAAGTGCTGATAATTATACATATAGAGAGCACTGCTTGTATTATGTGATGTACACAATAGGATTGGGCAAATGGTTTTGATTTAAATCAGAAACACCTCTAATAGACCCAGATATGTCCAATGAACAAGCTAATCCAGACATTACCTTTATGTTTTGGATCTGATCCAGCAACAGCACCTCCAGTGAAGAAACATTTCTTCGGCCTTCTCCCACCCCCAACCTCCTTTTATGGCTATTGTTGTGCCGCCCCAGAATTTCAGTGATAACACTTAAGAGTGTGGAGTCCTTCTCTGCCTTTTTGCCATGAATGTAGACCACATTCAAGGGAAATTTGTTCCTGGGATTTTTCAACAGTCAGTATAAAGGGAAGACAGCTTGATGGCTGAAAATATTTTTCAATAATAAATTTTTCCAAATGTCCTTGACTTATTAAAAAGAATCAGGATATATTCCTGTTTGATATTTCTGGTCAGCTGACCTAACATGCATGTGATTGTCACAGTTCAAGGCAACTGCATGTATATTTCAGCTCTGTGGTCCCTCAAGGGCACCCACTCTAGACTCCCATCTTCTCGGGTGTCACCTCTCCTGGGAAGAAACCCATGTCTCTCTCCCTCCTGACTGGGGTTTTTCTTAGCTTCCCAGTTCACTGCCTGCATTGACATCCCCAGCAAGCCAGACTGCCTAAAAAGGCCAGTGTCTGTGCTTTGCTTTCTCTCCGAAGGCTTTGGATAGCTGTAGTTGCGAGCAGTTACAAGTTACCGCTCAGAATTTGCTAGGCAAGCACATTTATTCTTAAGGTAAAAGCATTACAGAGAAAACATTAGAAACTATAAAAGAATCTACATGCATAGACAACCTCAGGGAACTGATGGGCAGGATCCCCTGGGAGAATAACATGAGGGGGAAAGGAGTCCAGGAGAGCTGGCTGTATTTTAAAGAATCCTTATTGAGGTTACCGGGACAAACCATCCCGATGTGTAGAAAGAATACTAAATATGGAAGGCAAGCAGCTGGGCTTAACAGTGAAATCCTTGCTGATCTTAAACACAAAAAAGAAGCTTACAAGAAGTGGAAGATTGGACAAATGACTAGGGAAGAGTATAAAGATATTGCTCGGGCATGCAGGAGTGAAATCAGGAAGGCCAAAGCACACCTGGAGTTGCAGCTAGCAAGAAATGTTAAGAGTAATAAGAAGGGTTTCTCCAGGTATGTTAGCAACAAGAAAAAAGTCAAGGAAAGTGTGGGCCCCTTACTGAATGAGGGAGGCAACCTAGTGACAGAGGCTGTGGAAAAAGCTAATGTACTCAATGCTGTTTTTGCCTCTGTCTTCACGAACAAGGTCAGCTCCCAGACTGCTGCACTGGGCAGCACAGCATGGGGAGGAGGTGACCAGTCCTCTGTGAAGAAAGAAGTGGTTCGGGAGTATTTAGAAAAGCTGGATGAGCACAAGTCCATGGGGCCGGATGTGCTGCATCCAAGAGTGCTGAAAGAGTTGGCGGATGTGATTGCAGAGCCATTGGCCATTTTCTTTGAAAACTCATGGCGATTGGGGAAGGTCCCAGATGACTGGAAAAAGGCTAATGTAGTGCCCATCTTTAAAAAAGTGAAGAAGGAGGATCCTGGGAAGTACAGGCCAGTCAGCCTCACCTCAGTCCCTGGAAAAATCATGAAGCAGGTCTCAAGGAATCCATTATGAAGTACTTAGAGGATAGGAAAGTGATGAGGAACAGTCAGCATGGATTCACCAAGGACAAGTCATGCCTGACTAATCTAATTGCCTTCTATGACGAGATAACTGGCTCTGTGGATGAGAGGAAAGCAGTGGACATGTTGTTCCTTGACTTTAGCAAAGCTTTTGACACGGTCTCCCACAGTATTCTTGCCAGTAAGTTAAAGAAGTATGGGCTGGATGAATGGACAATAAGGTGGATAGAAAGCTGGCTAGATTGTCGGGCTCAACAGGTAGTGATCAATGGCTCCATGTCTAGTTGGCAGCTGGTATCAAGTGGAGTGCCCCAAGAGTTGGTCCTCAGGCTGGTTTTGTTCAATATCTTCATTAATGATCTGGAGAATGGTGTGGATTGCACCCTCAGTAAGTTTGCAGATGACACTAAACTGGGAGGAGAGTTAGATATGCTGGAGAGTAGGGATAGGATACAGAGGGCCCTAGACAAATTAGAGGATTGGGCCAAAAGAAATCTGATGAGGTTCAACAAGGACAAGTGCAGAGTCCTGCACTTAGGACGGAAGAATCCCATACACCACTACAGACTAGGGACTGAATGGCTAGGCAGCAGTTCTGCAGAAAAGGACCTAGGGGTTACGGTGAATGAGAAGCTGGATATGAGTCAACAGTGTGCCGTTGTTGCCAAGAAGGCCAATGGCATTTTGGGATGTATAAGTAGGGGCATTGCCAGCAGATCGAGGGACATGATCGTTCCCCTCTATTCAACAATGGTGAGGCTTCATCTGGAGTACTGTGTCCAGTTTTGGGCCCCACACTACAAGAAGGATGTGGAAAAATTGGAAAACGTCCAGCGAAGGGCAACAAAAATGATTAGGGGACTGGAAGACATGACTTATGAGGAGAGGCTGAGGGAACTGGGATTGTTTAGTCTGCGGAAGAGAAGAATGAGGGGGTATTTGATAGCTTCTTTCAACTACCTGAAAGCGGGTTCCAAAGAGGATGGTTCTAGACTGTTCTCAGTGGTAGCAGATGACAGAACGAGGAGTAATGGTCTCAAGTTGCAGGGGGCGGGAGGTTTAGGTTGGATACTAGGAAAAATTTTTCACTAGGAGGGTGGTGAAACACTGGAATGCGTTACCTAGGGAGGTGGTGGAATCTCCTTCCTTAGAAATTTTTAAGGTCAGGCTTGACAAAGCCCTGGCTGGGATGATTTAGTTGGGGATTGGTCCTGCTTTGAGTAGAGGGTTGGACTAGATGACCTCCTGAGGTTCCTTCCAACCCTGATATTCTATGATACTAAAAATAAACTTATCAGAGACCACACCCCAACCCCAGCAAGGTGGGAGTCAATCCTTCAAACCCCACAAAGGGGGTTTTCTGTGGTTACAAGTTCATAACAGCCTTAGCTCAGAACTAGCACTCCCAAAAATAGTTCAGTCTTTCGTTTATACAGCTTGGGCCTTTGATTTTGAGACTGTGGGAACAGGTAATGAGCAGACAATAGTCCCCTCCTTGGGTCATAGCTTCAAAAGGCTGGATTTTTGCATAACTGGAGATGAGGAATTTGCATTCACCTCCACCTAGAGATTCCCCACTTGATGCTCCGAAAGTCCATTCTTGTCTGGCACATTGTTCAATACAATTGTTTGAAGTTCGTCATACTTCCCAGGTTCAGATCACATATCCACTCTAGAGACATTATCTATAATCCTGGCTCACAATAATACATAATGTTTGTGTTTAATGCCATGGACTCCAAAGATATATATATTTAATTCAATACACCTTTTCAAGGATATTGCAGGAAATTGCCACATCTGTCACAGTAACTACACTATTAGGTATACACTGTTAACTTTCATGTATTGAATCAAATTGAATCCTGGTTCTGCCACTGATTTTCTATAGGTTTCAGAGTAGCAGCCGTGTTAGTCTGTATTCGCAAAAAGAAAAGCAGTACTTGTGGCACCTTAGAGACTAACAAATTTATTAGAGCATAAGCTTTCGTGAGCTACAGCTCACTTCATCGGATGCATTTGGTGGAAAAAACAGAGGAGAGATTTATATACACGCACAGAGAACATGAAACAATGGGTTTATCATACACACTGTAAGGAGAGTGATCACTTAAGATAAGCCATCACCAGCAGCAGGGGGGGGAAAGGAGGAAAACCTTTCATGGTGACAAGCAAGGTAGGCTAATTCCAGCAGTTAACAAGAATATTTTCTTGATTTTCTATAGACCACTTCTCTGTGCCTGTTTCCCTTCTCACCTTCTGTAAGAATTGCCTCTTTAGATTGTAAACTCTGGGTTAGGGTCTTTCTTTTACTATATGTGTGTACAATGCCTAGTGCAATGGGCCCTGGTCTTGATTAGGTACCTCTTGGCACTTCTGTAAAACAAATAAATAAGTGATAATATAAATCATATAAAGAAGAGATATAGGATATCTGCATTTCAGTTCTTTTTAGCTGTTCAAAAGACATTGTATAATATTTTATATTTTCTTTATTTTGTGATCTTGTTCACTTTATGCTCTCAGGGTGACAGCAAATCATAGAAGATTAGGGTTGGAAGAGACCTCAGGAGATGATCTAGTCCAACCCCCTGCTCAAAGCAGGACCAACCCCAACTAAATCATCCCAGCCAGGGCTTTGTCAAGCCAGGCCTTTAAAGTCTCTAAGGATGGAGATTCCACCACCTCCCTAAGTAACCCATTCCAGTGCTTCACCACCCTCCTAGTGAAATAGTGTTTCCTAATATCCAAACTAGATCTCCCGTACTGCAACTTGAAACCATTGCACCTTGTTCTGTCATCTGCCACCACTGACAGCAGCTGAGCTCCATTCTCTTTGGAACCTCCCTTCAGGTAGTTAAAGACTGCTATCACATCCCCCCTCAATCTTCTCTTCTGCAGACTAAACAAGCCCAGTTCTCTCAGCATCTCCTCATAAGTCTTGTGCCCCAGCCCCTGATCATTTTTCTCCCCTAATTCATTCCCCTTTAGCCATTCCTCCTCTCTGCCTGTTCTTGAATCCTCTTCATACAGAAGAGATGGGACTATGATACACAAACTATAAAAGGGATTTTTTATTGAAGCTCTTGAACAGACCACATAATCCTCTTTGCTCTCTCATAATAACTAAATACACATAGCTAGATCCACAAAGGGTTTTAGACACCCTACTGCCATTTTAGGCACTTAAGTCTGAAATTTAGATCCTCAAAACTCCTGTTTATCTGCCCTCTACCTCTGTAGACACCTAAATTTCCACCAATAAAGTCCTCTAGATGCCTAAGAATCTGTCTAGAGGCATCCACATACCTGCCTAAGTCCTGATAGTCAGTTCCTATTTCACACCAAACCCCCAGGAGGATCCTCAAAATACACATTCCTTCATCTATATTGGTTGTGCGGCCCAATCTGGTAGGCATACTCAGAGGCCACCAAACAGATCATCCTACAAAAAAATGCCCCTGCTGCTGCATCCCTGTAGCCCAGGGGTTAGAACACTCATCCAAGATGTGGGAGACCCAGATTTAAATTCCCCCGTCTGATATGGAGTAGGGATTTGAACCCACATCTCATTCCTCTCAGGAGAGGCCCTAACCATTGTCCTATGGGATATAGTGGGGTAGGTTTATAAATCTCCCCTGTAGAAGCTATTCCATTCTGTATAAATAGTCATTGGGTCAAATAAAAAGTCAGAATAACTTTATCATCCAGCAATTAGGGAACTCACTGGAAATATAGGAGATCCAAGTCCCTGTTCTGATGATTCTCTATATAAAATGGAACAGTGTCACCAGGAGAGTCAGAGAGGCCTACACCAGAATATCCCAAAGGACAGTGGTTCAGGCACACCCTTGGGAGATGCGGGTTCAAATCCCTGCTCCACATCAGATGAAGAAGGGATCTGAAGATGGATATCCCATATCATGGATGGTACTGCTACATCCACTTTTTGTGAGAAAGGGATTAGATGCCAAACTCCAGGAAAGAGTTCATGTCTGAATCGTCCTGAGCAGAGAGAGGCACCTCCCTCCAATTTAGAATTAGGCACCTAAGTTCCTTTGGAAATGAAGCTTAGACCACACCTCTCTCCTCCCCATTTCCTGTTGGTTTAATTCCCTTGCTTTTGAGGATGCCCTTCTTATGTGCCTAACTGTTCTGATGTATTGTATAAGGAGCCCTGGTGCCTGATTTAGGACTATGGATTCCATTAGGCAGCTAGAGACCTAAAGTTATGCATTGCAATCATAGACTCATAGAAGATTTGGGTTGGAAAAGACCTCAGGAGGTCATCTAGTCCAAGCCCCTACTCAAAGCAGGACCAATCCCAACTAAATCATCCCAGGCAGGGCTTTCTCAAGCCGGGCCTTAAAAACCTCTAAGGATGGAGATTCCACCACCTCCCTAAGTAACCCATTCCAGTGCTACACCACCCTACTAGTAAAATAGTTTTTCCTAATATCCAACCTGGACCTCCCCCACTGCAACTTGAGACCATTGCTCCTTGTTCTTTCATCTGCCACCACTGAGAACAGCCTAGCTCCATCCTGTTTGGAACCCCCCCTTCAGGTAGTTGAAGGCTGCTGTCAAATCCTCCTTCACTCTTCTTTTCTGCAGACTAAATAAACCCAGTTCCTTCAGCCTTTCCTCATCCCCTTATCATTTTTATTGCCCTCTGCTGGACTCTCTCCAATTTTTCCACATTCTTTCTGTAGTGGGGGGCCCAAAAGTGGATGCAGTACTCCAGATGTGGCCTCACCAGTGCCGAATAGAGGGGAATAATCACTTCCCTCGATCTTCTGGCAATGCTCCCACTAATGCAGCCCAATATGCCATTAGCCTTCTTGGCAACAAGGGCACACTTTTGACTCATATCCAGCTTCTCATCCACTGTAATCCCCAGGTCCTTATCTGCAGAACTGCTGCTTGGCCACTCAGTCCCCAGCCTGTAGCAGTGCATGAGATTCTTCCATCCTAAGTGCAGGACTCTGCACTTGTCCTTGTTGAACCTCATCAGATTTCTTTTGGCCCAATCCTCCAATTTGTCTAGGTCATTTTGGACCCTATCCCTACCCTACCACATATCTACCTGTTCCCCCAGCTGAGTGTCATTCGTGAACTTGCTGAGGGTGCAATCTATCTCATCATCCAAATCATTAATGAAGATGTTGAACAAAACCAGTCCCAGGACCAATCCCTGGGGCACTCCACTTGATACCGGCTGCCAACTAGACATTGAGCTGTTGATCACTACCTGTTGAGCCCGACAATCTAGCCAGCTTTCTATCCACCTTATACTCCATTCATCCAATCCATACTTCTTTAACTTGCTGCCAAGAATACTGTGGGAGACCATGTCAAAAGCTTTGCTAAACTCAAGATATATCACGTCCACTGCTTCCCCCATGTCCACAGAGCCAGTTATCTCATTATAGAAGGCAATCAGGTTGGTCATGCATGACTTGTCCTTGGTGAATGCATGTTGACTGTTCCTGATCACCTTCCTCTCCTCCAAGTGCTTCAAAATGGATCCTTTGAGGACCTGGCTCCATGATTTTTCCAGGGACTGAGGTGAGGTTGACTGGTCTGTAGTTCCCTGGGTTCTCCTTGTTCCCTTTTTAAAAGATGGACACTATATTTGCCTTTTTCCAATTGTCCAGGAACTCCCACTGATCTCCATGAGTTTTCAAAGATAATGGCCAATGGCTATGCAATCACATCAGCCAATTCCCTCAGCACCCTCAGATGCATTAGATATGGACCCATGGATTTCTACATGGCAAGCTTTTCTAAATAGTCCTTAACCTATTCTTTCACCACTGAGTGCTGCTCACCTCCTTTCCATACTGTGTTGCCCAGGACAGCAGTGTGGGAGGTGACCTTGTCTGTGAAGACCCAGTCAAAAAAAGCACGGAGTACTTCAGCTTTTTCCACATCATCTGTCACTAAGTTGCCTCCCCCATTCAGTAAGGATCTCACACTTTCCCTGACCTTCTTCTTGTTGCTAATATACCTGTAGAAACCCTTCTTGTTACCCTTCACAACCCTTGCTAGCTGCAACTCCAGTTGTGATTTGGCGTTCCTGATTACATCCCTGCATGCTCAAGCAATATTTTTATACTCCTCCCTAGTCATCCGGCCAAGTTTTCACTTCTTGTAAGCTTCCTTTTTGTGTTTAAGCTCACCGAAGATTTCACTGTTAAGCCAAGCTGGTCGCCTGCCGTATTTGCTATTCTTTCTGTACATCAGGATGATTTGTTCTTGGGCCCTCAATAAGGCTTCTTTAAAATACAGCCAGCTTTCCTGGACTCCTTTTCCCCTCATATTAGCCTCCCCAGGTATCCTGCCCATCAGTTCCCTAAGGGAGTCAAAGTCTGCTTTTCTGAAGTCCAGGGTCCATATTTTGCTATACTCCTTTTTTCCTTTTGTGAGGATCCTGAACTCAACTATCTCATGATCACTGCTGCCCGGCTTGCCACCCATTTCTACTTCCCCTACCAATTTTTCCCTGTTTGTAAGCAGCAGGTCAAGAGGAGAATGGCCCCTGGTTGGTTTCTCTGTAGTTGCACCAGGAAGTTTTCCCCAACACTCTCCAAAAACTTCCTGGATTGTCTGTAATTGCTGTATTGCTTTCCCAGCAGACATCAGGGTAATTGAAATCCCCCATTAGAACCAGGGCCTGTCTTCTGGAAACTTCAGTTAATTGTCCGAAGAAAGCTTCGTCTACCTCATCCTCCTGGTCCGGTGGTCCACCTCGACATCATCCTTGTTCTAAACTTAACCCAAAGACTCTCAACAGGCTTTTCTCCAGTTTCATACTGGAACTCAGAGTAATCATACCACTCTCTTACATACAGTGCAACTCCTCCACCTTTCCTCTGCTGCTTGTCCTTCCTGAACAATTATACTCATCCATGACCGTGCTCCAGTCATGTGAGCTACCTCACCAAGTGTCTGTTATTCCAATCACATCATAGTTCTTTGACTGTCCCAGGACTTCCAATTCTTCCTGCTTATTTCCCAGGCTTCTTGCATTCGTGTACACACACCTAAGATTACTAGCCGATTGCCCTGCTTTCTCAATGTGAATCAGGAGGCCCCCTGTATTGAATGCTCTTCCTTGTGTTTCCTCCTGGTATCCCACAAAAGCTGCTGATCAGTTGGGTAAAATAAGATTAAGATCCTAATTCTATGTCCAGTGAAATCAATGGGAGTTTTGCAATTTACTACAGAGGGAGGTTGCTATCATGATTCAAGTAAAGCAGAAGACCAAATTTGATATTTGCCTGTCTCTTCCCTCACATCCCGTTAGAGCAAAATTTTTGGCTTCATTGAGCAAAAAGTAGGTGTTCACTAGCCCAGGCAAAACTGGAAAAAAACTGTGTGTGTGTGAGAGAGAGAGATGAGTGAATACTGCAAAATAAATAATTTATCCAATGAAGTTGCCTGTGAACTAAAAGCTATTTTCTCCAAATTATTCTTGTTCAAAATAATAACCAAATATTTCTTAGTCTGTAGTTTATTTTTGAGCAGTTCCTTGTAAGAATTTGATTTTTGAAATTGAAAATTTAAGCTGTCCACATGGGTCACATGTATGTTTCTGTTGCTTGATTAGATGACCTTAACTTCTAGAATCAGGTTTCCAGTGTAAATAATTGCAATTGTAAATTTCTAATTCTCTTTACACAAATAATCTACACTTAAAATTCACAAAATTTATTAGAGCTGGTTGAAAAAAATGAAAATTTCAATGAAAAACCAAGAGTAACTGTTCGTGAAAACTTTCACAAAATAGTCTCACTTTTCAACCATCTTTTGTTTATAAATACTTCATTAAACATTCCTGCTAATACATTCATTTGCTAGGATGGTCTCAGAATATGAAGACAAAAAAGGTTTAAATACAAATCAGTGAATATGTTCAAAAATTGAGATGAAAACCAACAGAAATGTTTCTGTTGTATTTGCTACACTACAGTGTGTATGGGCTATCTGAGAGTGCTAAGGCCTTAATTCTACAAGCACTTCTGCATATTTTTAACTTGACACGTGACCAAGCATATTGAAATCAGTAGAAGTACTCACACATAAAGTAATGCATAAAGTCTCTGTTCTGCGAACACTTATGCCTGTGCTTACCTTGACTACCATGAGTAGTTGCATTGATTTCAATGGAACTGCTCACAGTAGTAAAATTAAACACAGGCATAAGTGTTTGCAGAATCAGAGCCCAAGTTAGCAAAATGATACCCTTTCTCCTTAGACCTGAAGTTTTCTTGTGCACCTGAGTTACATGCCTACCAAGACAGATAGAAATTTCTAACATTTACTGCCAGATTTAGAACAGTGTTCTTGATGCAGGTATTATTTTTTCCCTTTTCAGAATATTACTTTTCATTTCAGTAGCCCTTAAACTTGCAGTGCGTATAAGCCCCACCAAATTGCTTGTTAATTGTTATTAGAGAGACCAAGTGAGTAAAGTAATATCTTTTATTGGATCATCTTCTGTTGGTGAGAGAGAGAATTTTTTGAGTTACACAGAGCTCTTCTTCAGGTCTGGAATATGTATTCAAAGCGTCACAGCTAAATACAATGTGGAACAGATTGTGTAGTATAAGTCGTTAGTCCATGATTTTTAGTGTCTAATAAAGTTATGACTATAAGCTCCCAGGCTCATCTTTTGAAGGTGTTGTGCAGATTTCCTTTGAAAATGAAGACTGAAAGGTCAGATATAGAGTGATCATTTTGTGAAAAGTGTGCACCCACAGGTGATAGTGTTTTTTGTCTTTTATCATTTTCCTTTGTGAGTTCATTCGAGAACGTAGAGATGTGTTGTGTTGTGTTGTGTTAGGCATATGTAGAACCCATGAATATTTAAAGGTGTATTGTAGGAGGTGTTGATCACTGTAGCAACAGAGATATGTCTACAGGTTTTGTATTTGTTGTTCTGGCAGGGTCTGATGCCGCTTTGAGGTGGTGTGTCCTGCTCTATGGGGAGCTTGCTTCTTGTGATGAGCTTATAAAGGCTGGGATGGGAGAGGGGAGATTCTGAAGGCCAGAAGAGGGATTTCAGGAAAGATTTCTTTCAGAATAAGAAAAGGAGTACTTGTGGCACCTTAGAGACTAACAAATTTATTTGAGGATAAGCTTTCATGAGCTACAGCTCACTTCATCGGATGCTGTAGCTCACGAAAGCTTATGCTCTAATAAATTTGTTAGTCTCTAAGGCGCCACAAGTACTCCTTTTCTTTTTGCGAATACAGACTAACATGGCTGCTACTCTGAATTCTTTCAGAATGTGTTCCCTATCAAGTATGGGTTGTAACTGTTTAATGATACCCTGAATGGGGGTTCCTATGTGAAGTTGTAGGTGACAGAAAAGGGTGTGTGGTCAGAACGCGGTTTATTTCTGTTTTGAATCAGGGGTATTTGGGTGACTCATTCCATGATGCTAACTACTTCTCCGGTGGAGTGTCCTTGTTTGAAGGTGATTGTAAGTGTGTTAAGGTATATATCCCAGACTTTCTCCTCAGAGCATGTCCTATGGTACTTGAGTGTAGTTAACAGATTTCATAGTGTGTTTGGGGTGGTTACTGGATCTGTGAATGTAGGTGTGATGGTCTGTGGGGGCCTCGTATATAGTTGTTTATGGGGTTCCATTGTGGAAGCTGATCATGTTATCCAAGAAACTGATGCTAGTGTGGGAGTGTTCTAGAATCTAGAGAGTTTAATGGATGGGTGATGGTTGGTGAAATTGTGGTGGAAACCTATGAAGAGGATTAGGTTATCTGTCTAGAGAATGAAAATATCATTAATGCATCTCAGATATATCATTGGTTTTGTGGTGCATATGTCCAGAATTTCTTGCTCAGGTGGCCCATGAAGATGTTGGCATACTGGGTAGCCATCATAATATCCAGGGCTGTTCTCATGGTTTGGACAAAGTGTTTGTTGTTAAATTTAAAATTGTTATGGGTGAAAATGAAATTGATGATTTTGGTGATGTGTTTGGGGTGGATATCTGAGTGTTGTCCGTTGTCTTGTAGATATTTGAGACAGGCAGTGATGCCGTGATTGTTGGAATGTTGGTGTACAGGGAGGTGACACCCATGGTGGCAAGGACGGTGTTCTGAGGGAGGTTGTTAATGTTGTGGAGTTTCTGGAGGAAGCCTGTTGTGTCCTGCAGGAAGCTGGCCCTTTGTGGTGAGTGGTTTGACGATTGTTTCTGTTATTCCTGATATTCCTTTAGTAAGAATGGTATGGCCAGATGTAGTGGGGCTGCCTGGGTTCCCTTGTTTGTGTATCTTGGGAAGCATGTAGAAGATCCTTGGGGTTGTTATGGCTTTTTTTGTGTGTGTGCCGGGGTGGGAGGAGGGAAGTTAGTTTCTTATCATGTGAGCCAGCTTTGCGTATTAAGATAATAAAGAGGGAGCCTAACAGTTTAACAGGAGAAAACTCCCATCCTTAGTCTCTTGATCTTGGAATGGCTTGTTTACCAAAGTTTGTTTCTAGTGGCCCATACATATTTCACATATCATATCTTATTTTAAAACAACTGTTATTCAGTGTACAGAGTTGAGGAGAGTTTGAGAAGTTTATGTACAAAAAGGTTGTCTGGCTTTTTTCTGTCTTTGCTTCCACTGGTAGAATTTAGCAGACAGAATATTTAAGTATACTGGTTAATTTTGTATCAGATTTCACCCAGCCAGCAGTTACTCTCTACTTCTACAAGCTGCTTTCTCTGTCACTAAGTATTAGATGTATTATCCACAGAGCAGTAATTACCTTTGACACATAATTATTATGGTTTTGATGACAAGAAGGCCTTTTCTTTTCCTGCTTTCATAACATATATTCCTGAAAGTGCTGGCTTGTTTAATGCAGTTAAAGTTTAAAAGCATTTGGATTTAGATTGAACTTTGGGATAAGAAGTGAAATGAAAAAAAATAGAGAGGGAGAACTAGACCATTTGAAATTTCCACAGATGATCTCACACAAGTAGACTGCTGAACAGGAAAGAAAGCCTCCAAGTGTTGTTAATGCAAAAAAGAGAGAGAGCTGCCTCACTGCAGCCAGGCCAGATCCCCAACAGGAAAGGAGTGCTTTTAAAGTTAATAAACTGAAGGAGGCTTGGAAAAAAGGGAGGCTCCTGGCAAGGCTGCATAAACTACACAAATGAGTTTCTAATCTTGCCACATGGGCTTATTTCCAACTCTGCACTCTGAGTCAACCCCAGCTGCAGGCTGGGATGAGCCATTTAACAATTCTTAGGCCCCCTCCTCCTTTTTTTCTTTAAATGATCAGAATCAGAAGTATCATGTTTCTGGAGCCTGGGGGCTATGTGGTATTTAAACTGAGCGAGTGCCTGGCATTCCTCCAACCATACCTGCAGCTGTGTTTCTGGTAAGGTTAGAAAACCTACTTGCTTCAGAGTTTCTGCTATTTCCCTCCTGCCTCTCTTTCCTCTTCCCTTGATTTCTGTAGAACACAGGGGCGAGAGGGAGAGGAGGGGATGAAATGAAAACTTTCTTAATACCCTCCAAAAAAAGATTATAAAAAATTTATGCAAGAACTTAATTCTAGGCAGCTGATCTTATCCAGGATTTGATTAGCTTTAAAGAAAAATGAAATGGGGGTGTGCAGAGAGAAAAGCCTGGTTTCCATGTCCTAAACTGAGAGTTAAATGTGGGTATCAAGGAAACTGTGCTTATTGCCCGTGGGATATTTCCTTTCAGCATGAATGTTTCAGTCAGAATTAAAACAATGGTTATCAAATGAACATACTAGAAAGCAGCTCTAATTTTAGCCTGTTTCATTATTTTAAGGGTTGGTGGGGAAGGGTGAAGAAAGGAGCTGGAGGCTGCTATGAATGACTAATGCTGTGTTTCAGGCGCTTAAGCCATATTTAGTAATGTGGGGTATAAAAATAAGCTTTCAGTCCAATTTTTTTTTCCTACTTGACTTCTGTTTCCTTTCTTCTATTCCCTCTCCTAAAGATGGATTTAACTAATTACTCTTTCAGCTGAATGCTGATAGACATGTATTTATTATTTGTGCTCTAAGTCCTGAAATTTTTTTTCCACAGTGAGTCTGTAGGCATGTACATTAAACCTCAATTCTCTGGGGCTGTCAGAGTTCCAGTCCAGCCTGGGGTGTAGCAGTATGATAAAGTTTTCAGGCCCGGTTTAGTTAAGGCTGAAAACCTGGGACTGAGCCAATCTTCACCACTCAGGGCTCTTTTCACAGTCCAAAATGATTTGGCTTAAACATTTCCAACTGTGATGAGGTCCCATTTCAGTGATTATGCAGTCATTCACTTTTCCACATCAACATCAAAGTCATTAACAACTGAGTATTATTGCATTGGCTGGAATTCAGTTAAGGACTAGAGGGATGTTGCTCTTTATTAAGATAAATCATTGCCTTGGTTATGTCACCCATGAAATAATCAATTTACTCTGTTGGTTAATTTCCTTCTTCTTTGATCTCTGAATTAAATTCAACAGATCATTGTTTCACACAACTACCATGCAAAGGATATTTTAAAAGAAATGTACCCATATTTTTTGATGACTATAGTCTTGCACATACATGCAAGATACATAGAAGTGACCTGAGAGCTTTGATTTCTCCATCTTTCATTTCAACAGTTTTCTTCAAAAGCTTCTGGGGAAAGTGAAACAGCATTACCTATTTAGGAGATCCTCCCTCAAAATTCCTTAAAAATCACCCATAGGATGAGGAAAAACTAGCAGATTTGACCTTGAAACCTTCAGAAGTGTAGGCTTATGTCAAAACCAATGAAAATGTTTCCATCTGGAATACATGGCAATTTACTGATAGTCTTTTTGAGACTAACTCACTGAGATACTATATGTAAGAATGTTTGAGACATCTGGTGATCTCAGTACATGTAAAATATACAGAGCAAACAGAATCTGTATTGCATAGTGTAGGGGATCAGATTCTGATCTTTATTCCTCTTTGCACAGTCAATTTCAATGTATTCTGAAATTACAATATGATTGTGTCCTGGGTTATTTATGGATAATCACTCCCACATCAGCCATTAATTATCCAGGTTTCCCCAACAGTCTGAAGCCCCTTTGTGGTATTAACAATTCCTTTGTGTAATTCTTAGAATAAAGTGGAATTTCCTCATTGGCTGATGAAGTTAGCTTGCTAGGTTGTACTTATTTGCAGAATGTGTTTGTGGCTCTTCTCACGCATACCACTCACAAGGAAACATCCTTAAGGCCTGGACATGAAAGACTTACACACATTCTTAATGTGTAAAGTTAAAAACATACATAAATCTTTGCAGGATCAGGTCCTTATATTGTAATGCACTACCTTGATTATATGTACATTTATGAGATTGTAAGAATAATAACAAATCTGCCTTGCTTAATTTATTTTATTTTCAAGTTCGGAGGATACAAATACATGGGCAGATAAAGCAGACGACATGACACACTAGAGAGCAGTGTTCTAAATAATTCAAAAAGTCAGCTGTCTGTACCAGGGCTAAAACCAAAGGGAATAGATTGTCCTGTGTTAAAGCAATCAAGAAAATTAATTAAATTAATTAAAAGAAAGAAAGAAAGAAGTGGCATCTTGTAAAAATTTCAGTCCAAACTGTACAATGTTATCTAACTTTCTCTGCCCTGTGCTGATTGGCTGTTTGCTTCAAGCCCGCACCCCCTTCATTAGTCTTTTCACCTCAGGGTCACTCCTCTACTGTCCCCCTCGCTTTCCGTCCCTTTTCTTTCCATTTAGCTGACCCACTTCTAACAAACAACATGGAACTATCGTGTTATTTGCCACCATCACACACTCCGCTTGTATGTTCTGTCCCTGTCCCCACCCTGGGTTTACCTTGTCTATTTAGACAGTACTGTCTTATTGTTTCTTTGTTCGCCCCCATTGGTCTGTATCCATCTGCTGTCTCTTGTTTTCTACTTAGATTGTAAACTCTTTGAGGCAAGGACTGCATTTTTGTTCTGTGTTGCCTAGCACAATAGGATCTGATCTGTGACTATGGCTCCTATGCACTATGGTAATACAAATAATAAATGACCCCTGAATTGAAGGCAGAGATATTGGGAACTTCAGCTAAGTAATATTCAGTGTACGTATTCCCAAACAGTTAGGGTCAGATTTTTAAAGGCATTTAGGGGCCCAGAGATGATTTTAATTGGAGATGAGTACTTAGGCCCTTTTGAAAATCCCTCTTAGCTCCTCTCTGCATCTTTAGGCACCTAAATACTTTTTTAAATGTGACCCTTGTTTCATGTCTTTAGAATTTCACTGCACAATGTAGTTTTAAGTCCCTTCATGAGGGTTATAGTTCAAACAGGATTTTTCAGTTAAACATGTACGTTATAATCATTGGTGCCACTTATAGACTTCATAATAGACCTAATCCAAGTCATCTGACATCAGTGGAAAGATTCCCAATGACTTTAGTGGGCTTTAGATTAGGCCCTACATTTCACAAACATATCTGACTTTTTCTAGTTTCCATATTTAATGAAATGTGACAAATTAGACTCTGATCCTGCTATGAGCTCTGTGCAGCTATAGAGGTCTTGTGTGGAGCTCCTTGCAGGATCAGGGTCCAGACTTCATCCAGATTTTCTTGGCTTCCAGATCCTAATTCAAGAATGCAGACAGGCAAGAAATAGAAGTATAAATACATGTCTTTAATGAGAAATGCTATTAAAATGTTGTCATTAAAATGCAAAAAACAGAGATTGATCTAAAAATGAATGATGATTTTTACTAATTCAAACTCCCCTTTTATTATTGGAGTGTTATTCATTACCTGGATTCAATTATGTAGATTAAAATGATAGATAAAAGGAAAATATTAACCACATTTACTTTAAATGTGACATTATAAATCTCTGTTTTGCAATTTACCAATGTTGGATAGACAGTGACATCCTGGCAATTACAATAATCATTTAGGGTGTTTCCTCCTAACATGTAACATTTTAAAACATCTTCTCTACACACTACTAAACTTGAATATGGTTTTATAAGAGTAAACAATTTAAATTAACAAATGATTCTAGTGTGTTTGAAACCCACAAAATCCTTTTTTCTCAAAACAAACTGTTCTATAGTTTAAAATAGGTAGGAGATTGAGCACTGATGGAAGTTCAAGTCCATGCTGTGAGGTAATTCATCATACATTGGTCAAAATATTCAGAGGAAGAAGAGAGGAAGTTAAATATTTGACAGCTAATTCAAACACAGTAAATCTGGTTAATCTAATCCATGTACAAATATAACCTTGTATTACCTAGGAAATGTCTCACTTAGAAATCAACCTAACATTTTTTTTTAATTAACTTCATTGCAAGTTGTTAGCCTTACTGGCTGTTGCTAAACATTTATTGCTCGGGTGACCATACATCCTGTTTTGGCTGGGACAGTCCCTTTTTTAAGCCCTGTCCCGGCCATCCAAACTTTTTTCCCAAAAGGAGGCATTTGTCCCATTTGCTCTTGCTGACTTGAACAGTTGGCAAGAGCAAACCTGACAAATGCCTGCTTTCCTCAAAAAGTGAGGTGTGGAGCCGAGGGGGTGAGCAGAGATGCCAGCCCCCTGCGGGGGAGGCAGGGCTGGAAGAGGGGAGCAGGGTTCCAGCAACTGGGCAACAGTCTCCTGAGGGGGTCCCTGCAGGGTTACAGTGACCAGGCAACAGCCTCATGTGGGGTGTGGGGGAGGGAACGGTCGAGTTCCAGAAATGGGCAACAGGATGGGGCGGGAGGGCCTTGGGTGAGTGGCTGGGAGTGTCCCGTTTTCTCTTTGGGAAACATGGTTACCCTATTTAATACTTTTTTGATCAATTAGTCCTTATTTCTTAATTGAATAATTTTAGAAGCAGGATGTACAAATATTGTTATACCTCATGCATAATTGCTTATTTTGCAAACTTGGATGCATAGCAACTGCAAGTTACTTCAAGCTGTTGCTGAGTATTATATCTTAGAATTTCCATGAGGTCATAGACTTAGAGTTCTCTAGCAGATGACAGAGACTCCTGGCTGAGTTTTGAACACACATTTAGCTTTTGTAATTCAGCTTCAGGCAGTAGCAAGCAAGTTAAACAATCTCTTCACTGACTTTTATTAACTCTGATTTGTAAGGCTGATAGACAGTTTTGTCATCCAGCCAAGATAAAAATCCTATAGAAATGCCAAAGACGAGACGTTTATTCCTGCAATTCATTGTGCTTTGAATATATTATTTACTTTTTAATTGTGTTGTTTTATTCTAATGTACATATCTGAGCTGAAATGTTTATCAATTATTTTGTGATTCTTCATAACAAATAATTTTAGTTGCATCCAAAAAAAATTGATCCCATGCTTTGGGCTGTGCATAATATGACAATCAAAAATGGATTTCCCCCCTAAGATAGTTGAAGAATTTAAGTTGAAATGAGAGCCAATGTAAAAATAATGTGGCTTTTCCACAAGCCATGAGCAAGGGGAAGGACATAGTAGTTCTGTCCTGGGAACAGACCACAAGCCAGATTGTGACAATCTGGTTCCCAGTTGTCCCCTTGGTCAGGGGAGATATAATAACTGCCAGACCCATATCTGGCACAGATTACTTCCCTGGCTCCACCTGCTCAGCTACCTTGGGCAGCACATTGGATGGGATGGGGGGTAGAGACTTAGATTGTAAGCTGTTTATGGGCAGGGACTGTCTTTGTTCTGTGTTTGTACAGCACCTAGCACAATGGGGTCCTGGTTTATGACTGTATCTCTTAGTGCTACAGTAATACAAAGAATAATAGTAATAATAAAACTGTCCCCTCTTTCCTGACCACCCACACACTCACTCAGGTGTGCAGGATGGGAAGTTGCAGCCCCGCAAAGGCAGTTCTCATTCCCGTGGTGCTATTTGCCATGATTCTTGTACCCTATAATCTCTCCAAGTGGATCAGTACAGTGCAAATCAGGGGCCTGATCTGACAATCACATGATTAAATGTTTGCAGGATGTCCAATTATCCTTTTAAGGGTTGTTATGTATGTAATTATTATTGAAGGTTTGGGGAAACATTACAACTTTACATAAAACCAATTTCCATTAAGAACATTTAGTTACCATTAAGTCTTCTCTTGGGAATGGGTGTAATTTGTGATTTGGGTTTCATTATCTGTTGTACTTAGATACATTTTTGTACATGAATGCATCATAGGACTTCATCCTGCAGTCCCCTTTGCACGTGAGACTTCCAGGAATGGGCCCAGAGGTGCATTTATTTACATAAAACCATGTACATTAACACAGTTAGCTGAATCCCTGTCAGCAAAAGTGCTCAGTATTCTTTTCCAAAACAGAACCTTGAAATCTGCTTAACTACCTCCCATTTTTTATCCTCTCTTTTCATAAAGGCTGCCAGTCAGGCATCTTACTTTGAGTGAAGTGAAAGCCAATTCTGCCACGTGGTTGAGCTCTTAGAGGTGCAATTCAGTTTTCACCCTCTCATGAGAGGTTGAAATCATCATCTCTGTTAACCGAGGGCCTGAGATTGTATTCTAAATCTACAGACTTTTCATCCAAATCTTGGTCTCATTTTGTCAGGCCGATTCTCTGATTCCATGCTCTCAGTTTAGTCCTAGGGCATGAACAAACATTGAAAGCTCTTTATCGCCAGGCAAATAGCCAAGTGAAACTATAATCCAAATTTTAGAGGTGGATACTTCCCCCACCACTCCTGCTAGATGCAGAGTGATAATGAAACCAGACAAAGACATTTCCTTCCACTCCTGCCAGACGATATTGCTTCTGTTAAATAGATTACAGTATATTCTGTAGAAAATGTTTGACATGCTGGTTTCTCCCTCCCCAAGGAGGGGTACTTCTCATGTCAATGGGACTCTATGGAGGCACAGCAGTCAGTTGCAGTGTTGGTGCCTAAAGAGCTGCAACCAAAGAGCATGAGCTAAGCTTTTCCAGTCAAAACCAACACAAGCTAAGAGATGCAACTTTTTATTTTTTTCTTTAGTTTAATATTGTTACACTTTATTCTCTAGCTTGAAATCCTCATGGCTGAGGAAAAATAACAGGAGTAAATTATATGTAATTTCAACAGATTGCTGATAAATAAACACATTCTCAGGTGACCCATTTGTCTTGTGTTTTAAGTGATGTCCAACAAAAGGCTGCTAATGGCTAGATTGTCGGGCTCAACGGGTAGTGATCAATGGCTCCATGTCTAGTTGGCAGCCGGTGTCAAGTGGAGTGCCCCAGGGGTCGGTCCTGGGGCCCGTTTTGTTCAATATCTTCATAAATGATCTGGAGGATGGTGTGGATTGCACTCTCAGCAAATTTGCGGATGATACTAAACTGGGAGGAGTGGTAGATACGCTGGAGGGGAGGGATAGGATACAGAAGGACCTAGACAAATTGGAAGATTGGGCCAAAAGAAATCTAATGAGGTTCAATAAGGATAAGTGCAGGGTCCTGCACTTAGGATGGAAGAATCCAATGCACCGCTACAGACTAGGGACCGAATGGCTCGGCAGCAGTTCTGCGGAAAAGGACCTAGGGGTGACAGTGGACGAGAAGCTGGATATGAGTCAGCAGTGTGCCCTTGTTGCCAAGAAGGCCAATGGCATTTTGGGATGTATAAGTAGGGGCATAGCGAGCAGATCGAGGGACGTGATCGTTCCCCTCTATTCGACACTGGTGAGGCCTCATCTGGAGTACTGTGTCCAGTTTTGGGCCCCACACTACAAGAAGGATGTGGATAAATTGGAAAGAGTACAGCGAAGGGCAACAAAAATGATTAGGGGTCTAGAGCACATGACTTATGAGGAGAGGCTGAGGGAGCTGGGATTGTTTAGTCTGCAGAAGAGAAGAATGAGGGGGGATTTGATAGCTGCTTTCAACTACCTGAAAGGGGGTTTCAAAGAGGATGGCTCTAGACTGTTCTCAATGGTAGCAGATGACAGAACGAGGAGTAATGGTCTCAAGTTGCAATGGGGGAGGTTTAGATTGGATATTAGGAAAAACTTTTTCACTAAGAGGGTGGTGAAACACTGGAATGCGTTACCTAGGGAGGTGGTAGAATCTCCTTCCTTAGAGGTTTTTAAGGTCAGGCTTGACAAAGCCCTGGCTAGGATGATTTAACTGGGACTTGGTCCTGCTTTGAGCAGGGGGTTGGACTAGATGACCTTCTGGGGTCCCTTCCAACCCTGATATTCTATGATTCTATGATAATGAGCATTTGTTCAGATGAATAGCATGTTTTTAAAAAGGATAATTATGGAAAGGACCAAATACAATGCAGCTGTATCTTACTGTAGTAGGAATAAAACAGTGTTGGAATAGTGTCTTTTGAGAATAAATCTGCCCCATATTTTTCATACAGATATCCTTTATTTTCCTGAAATGTACATGGTGACCCTATACACTTCAAAAATGAGAAATGCTTTTAAAAACCATTTACACTGTATGGTTACTTTTAGCATTTCACTCATCTTGGACAACAGAAGTAGATTGGTAAGAAACAATGAAAATGAACAGTCTCACTTACTGGTTCTTATGCATTAGAGTACCTCTGTTGTGTCCCAGGTGCACAGGGCTGTAGGGAACTGATGACATATAAAAATACCTGGTTTTACATTTTAAAAATCAGGAAAGCATTTTATTTTCATACATGGGCAGATTGTAACTAGCCTCAGCTTGGATATACTTCTGCCTCCCACATGTTTCACTGAACCAGCATCAACTATGGTTGGGAAACACAGGCTCTGATACTTCCTAGTGCCCATGTGTAGTAATTGGCTGAAAGGAGCCTGAGGATGAGTTCTAGGTGATATCCATTCCTGCCCATTGTTTGGTAGAGCTGGCCTAGTGCAGAGTGGAGAGAATGTTGCATCATGTCCCGGGTTATGTAGCTTCCACAGTAATGTAAGCTGCTTGAGACCCATAGGTTGAGTTTCAGCAGAGTCAGATATTCCTTCTGGGTTTTCTGGAGGCAACACAGACGTTCTGCCCAGTGCCCAGTACATCTGGGTATACCGTAGACACAATCTACTCAATTTTTGAAAAGCTTTTCTTATTAAAATCTGAATTCTCGGTCTAAATTTAGCGGACAGCACCATTCAATAAAAATCTGTGTGCATAAGTGTTATCGTATATTCAGTGTAAATTTAGAGATATCAGGTAAAATAATATATAGATATTGTATAAATTAAGCCCCACAGTTACAACTGAAGAGTCTAATCAATTTTAAAGACAACTTTTAATCCCACTGTCTTTTGTGTTGATATGTGCAATAACTTCTGGCAATGTTTTTCAGTACTGTCACTAAAAGCAGCTCAATTACAGCATATCCTTTTAACAAGTTTGAAACAAAATATGCTAAGGATACTAAAAATGTGCCAAGTATGTTGTTCCCACTGCCAATTTCAGTACCAGTAAATTATCTTCTGTTGTGCAAGTCATTGCCTGTTGCTGTTCACAGAGTATATGAATAAACTTCAGCTTTCATTCATTACCTTCTATTTTTGTGATAGAATGTGGAGGAACCTATATCTTTTAAATGTATACAAATGATTAGATAGGTTTCAGAGTAGCAGCCATGTTAGTCTGTATTCGCAAAAAGAAAAGGAGTACTTGTGGCACCTTAGAGACTAACAAATTTATTAGAGCATAAGCTTTCGTGAGCTACAGCTCACTTCATCGGCAAATGCATCCGATGAAGTGAGCTGTAGCTCACGAAAGCTTATGCTCTAATAAATTTGTTAGTCTCTAAGGTGCCACAAGTACTCCTTTTCTCTTTGCGAAATGATTAGATAATAAACTATAATTTAAAACATTTTTTTCTCTATTTATTGTTATTTGTAGCATAAAAGAATTCTAGGATTTCAACCCTACCCACAACAGATATCCCTTAGTTGCATGTTGAAACAGCATATTTATGGCAAGACAATTTCTTTGATATAATTCCAAGTCGAATGTGTATTCTGTAACTCAAATTATCCAAATGTGGTTTGTGTGGGGAAGATAATAACCTGGGATGGGCAAACCAGTGTAGAAAACCTTCATCTGTTTCTAGAACAGAATCTTAAAGTTCTGAAGAATGTGAATAGGACTTTTCTTATTCACTTCTGGTTTTCTGGCCAAGTATTCAAATAACATATAAGAGGCAGTTCTCATTGGCATTTCCAACCTTGAACAGAACTATGGAAGTGACAGAAATCTTGCTACCCTGATACTTTCCAGTGAGGAAGCCAGGGGAAGCTTTTGATGGGATAGCCAGGAGGCAGAAGGTCTACTAACCAGCTGGCAAATTATGGCTTTTACTGGGTCATCTAATTGGTTGCTTGCAGGGCCTTTAGAGAACCCTAGCTTGGCGGACAAGACTTGACCAATCCTCCCCTTTTTCAGGGCATTCACAAAGGTGTGGTGTGCCTATTCTGCCTCTCCTTGCTTCCCAATGATTTACCCACACAGGATACCATATGGAGCATACCTCTTGATTTGATTACACACAGCTGAGTTCTGTGTACCAAACATAATTGCTGCAGTGGATTTGCTGTTTACCAACATTGTTTGGGGTTTTATTGTTGTAGGGAAGGTTGATTTGTGGGTGCATATGTTATTTTCATGTTAAAGTTTGCAGCTTAGTTATGCAGTAGTTATTGCAGGAAATTTGCAAACCAATCAAAGTTGGGGACAGTTTAATTGCCTCTTAATCTGGATACTGGGGAATGGGGGATTATGGATGTTCCAGGTCACTGAAACTCACTGGAAAAGCGTGGTGAGAATTGGCCTGGAATGGCTAACTCTCTTTACCATAGTGGAATGTTCCATGGCTTACAGTGGAAGATAGCTGGCTAGCCCTCAGTGGCTGAGTTGTCTGGGCACTGACCATGTGATCTCCTAGTTATAACTGGGTCAATGAGTGGTTTGTGGTCAGGAAATCAGATGCTGTCACCTCTTTCTGCAATAAGTATTTTTGTTTCACTTGTTATGTTATGAATTATTTTCTTATTTTACTAAATCACTACCTTGGACTGTGTATTTTCAATACCTTTTTAGCTGAGAATTGACTTTGTTAGAGCTATGTGACCTTTTGGATGAGGTCCAGATTCTGGCTAGAGGTGGCTGGCACGAGGGATCTTCCTTATGGTAAAACTTACAGGGGAGGTGTCAGCCACCACCACTCTGTTCTTGCACAGGGGGCATATTAGTGGATGAAAGTTTGTGCCGGAGCAAAATTTGGCTGGGATAGGGTCCATGAGGATCTCTACTGGTGGCATAAAACTAGAGTAATCCCTTGCCTGCTCCAACTCTCACCTGGGCCAGGACTACCACAAACCAGCTCTTCAGAATTAGGGAACTGTAATTAGTTTCTTGACAGTTCCCCCTGCTCTCTGAGCAGAGATTGGCTGCAGGAAAAAATCTAGCCCACTAGATTGACTTGTGTAGGTAGTAACTAGTAATGTTAAAATAGCTCTATATGAGCTTCCAAAACTATCTAGAACTGAAAGGAGTTCATCAGGTGCTTCAAATGAATGAGCAAGATCTGGCTTTTGGCACTACTAACATTTTTAGTCATCCAATAAAACTGGTATTTAATGTGCAGGCCTCAGGGTTACATTTAGCCAATTATCTTTCTATGTTTTCATATTAACCCCTTCTCTTTTGTTTTAAATACCAGCACTTCTCTATCAGCTGTTTCAGTTTCATAGGGATATTTACAGGTTAGCCCACAGGCACAAAACATGCAGGTGTGATATTTGTATAAACAGATAAGAAAACAGCTTCATATGTACTTGATACAGTGTTGTTCTATATAGGAATATACATGACTGTTTGGTGCAGCATTGTTATCCACTGATCTGCAGGGGATCAAAATAGTTGATGTCATATTTTCATATACAGGAAATAAGTATTTGGTGCAGAACTTTTACTTCCAGGTTAAATACTTTTCTACATTATTACACCCTAAATTGGTGTTTGTCCTTGTATTTTTAGTGTTACAAGTAACTCACTGACTGTACTATTCAAGCTAGTTTTGGCTCTGTCTTATGATCTGTTCTAGAGATCAGCTAGATCTGTTCTAGGAACAGTCCTCAGAAGTACCAACTTTGAGAGCCCTTTTTTCTAGGGTTGCTAGGCAACACTGCATCATGTTATGTGATCTTCAATAGGCCAGAGATCTTATTTTACTGTTGTATCATATCATTTCATTGCATTTTACTATTTGCCTATTTAGATTCCAACTAATAACATGACATATACAGCAAACCCCTAATATGGCCATGAGTTTTGTAGACATTTTCTAAACTACTCTGCAAAGCAGGAGCTGACATCTGGTGTCATATCAGCTAAAAGGGGTGACTCATTGAGCATAGAAGCTTCAAGAGAGAAGAACAGAGAATGAGGCCAGATTGATGTATCTGAAAAGTGATTGTATTCAAAGAAGGGTAGAATGAGATTGGGGGTCCTGGGATTTGAGGAAGAGGGATCTGTTTGGGAAGTTAGAAGAAGAAGAAATGCTGGAGGAGGGAAGAAGTGTAGACCTTCAGAGATTAGACAAAAGTTGGACAAGCATTCAGAACTTTTGGAACTCTAACAGAATCTGTATTATGATGTTTTTAAATGTACACAAACATTGGTTTAATCATACATGATTTCCTAAACATAGCAATTTTTACAAAAATCAGAGGGCCAAATTAGTTATGCTCTATTGAGGCCGAGCCAAGGACGTGCACTGAGACTCAAGGCATTTGCACAATTGAGTACTGGGAACCATATTGTGGCTGTTTCCTGTATGGATGACCTGGCAGTGTGGGGAAAGGCTACTTGTAGTCTTTCCTTCCCACCAATGCACCTTTGAATGGTCAAGCATAATTTGGACCAAAAATTTGCACATGGTTTTTCTTACTGATTTACAAAATCGTTTCTGATCCATCCCATAACAGCCTTTGTGTAACTGTTTATGACTCCCTATTCTAAATCAGTGAGTGAAATATGTTATCATAAATGCAAAAGATATTTATATTTTGTGCAAAAAAGACTATGTTAAAAGAACATTATTATGGTTACAAAATCAAGCATTCAGAAGCTAGGAAATGCCAGAATTTAGTTTTCCTGTGTAACCTTAATTTTCCCCCCTTTATGATCTGCATTACGAGACAGTCTTTAATTAAATGATCTCATGCTATTTTCCCCCCTCTTCATTCAAATAAGTCAGCTTCTTCCTCCACGTTGCCTATCCCAGCAGAGGAGTCATGGACAGCACAGAGAGACAGACTTCTTGCTCTCAGTTCTGGTGCCTGCCATAACCTGAAGTAGACTAGACCTTCAATGGTAGGAAAAGTCCTGCTTAGCCTGAGGCTAGAGCATGTCTGATATGCACAGAATCTTTGAGGAATTTAGGTGTGAAGCTCTAGCTAGTTTCAAAGGCTTATAACTTTGTTTAAATGCGGATGGATTTTTATGTGTATGGCAAAAGACACAACCCTGACATAAAGGCCATCCCTCAGCCAAATTTCAAGTCCCTGCTCCAAAACATGAGGGCACTAGAGCTTCTCAAAGAAAAGGTCACCAGAATTTTTTTTTACACATCTTTTTCTAGCCTTGTTCTTGGAAGTGGTGAAATGTTTTCGCTGAAATGGGAGAGGAGAAAAAAAAATCATCCTGAGGCAGACACACCACATGGAAAATTTCAGCTGCAAAGGTTAAAATTTGGCAAAGGTAAAATCAACTGAAAACAGGGTGTTACAATGGGAAGTGTTGGGCAACCCTAATAGGTGGTTCTACCAGCCCTACCTATTATATAGCACTATGTAATAAATATAAGAAGGGCCATACTGGGTCAAACCAAAGATCCATTTAGCCCAATATCCTGTCTTCCAACAATGGCCAATGCAGGGTCCCCAGAAGGAATGACCAGAACAGGTAATCATCAACCCCTGTTGCCCATTCCCAGCTTCTGGCAAACAAAGGCTAGGGACACCATCCCTGCCCATCCTGGCTAATAGCCATTGATGGATCTATCCTCCATGCACTATCTAGTTCTTTTTTGAATGCTGTTATAGTTTTGGCCTTCATAACATCCTCTGACAAGGAGTTCCACAGATTGACTATGCGTTGTATGGAAAAAATACTTCCTTTTGTTTGTTTTAAACCTGCTGCCTATTAATGTCATTTAGTGACCCCTCATTCTTGTGTAATGAGAAGGAGTAAATAACACTTCCTTATTTACTTTTTCCACACCTGTCATGATTTTATATTCCCCCCCCTTAGTCATCTCTTTTCCAACCCAAAATGTCCCAGTCTTATTAATCTCTCCTCATATGGCAGCCATTCCATACCCCTAATAATTTTTGTTGCTCTTTTCTGAACCTTTTCCAATTCCAATATATCTTTTTTGAGATGGAGCGACTGCATCTGCACGCAGTATTGAAAATGTGGGTGTACCATAGATTTATATAGAAACAATAAGATATTTTATGTCCTATTATCTATCCCTTTTTTAATGATTCTCAACGTTCTGTTTGCTTTTTTGATTGCCGCTGCACATTGAGTAGACGTTTTCAGAGAACTATCCACAATGACTTTAAAATCTCTTTCTTGAGTGGTAACAGATAATTTAGATCCCATCTAACTTGTATAGTTGGGATTATGGTTTCCAATGTGCATTACTTTGTATTTATCAACATTGAATTTCATCTGCCATTTTGTTGCCCAGCACTCTGTTTTGTGAGATCCTTTTGTAGCTCCTCGCAGTCTGCTTGGGACTTAACTATCTTGAGTAGTTTTGTGTCATCAGCAAGTTTTGCAACCTCACTGTTTACCCCTTTTTCCAGATCATTTATGAATATGTTGAATAGGACTGGTCCCAGTACAGACCCCTGGAGCACACCACTATTTACCTCTCTCCATTCTGAAAACTGCCCATTTATTCCTACCCTTTGTTTCCTATCTTTTAATCAGTTACCAATCCGTGAGAGGACCTTCCCTCTTATGCCATGACAGCTTACTTTGCTGAAGAGCCTTTGGTGAGGGACTTTGTCAAAGGCTTTCTGAAAATCTAAGTACGCTATATTCACTGAATCCTCCTCGTCCACATGCTTATTGACCCCCTAAAAGAATTCTAGTTGATTAGTGAGGCATGATTTCCCTTTACAAAAAACATGTTGACTCTTCCCCAACAAATTACGTTCATGTATGTGTATGAAAATTTTCTTCTTTACTATAGTTTCAACTAGTTTGCCCAGTACGGAAATCAGGCTTACTGGCCTGTAATTGCCAGGATCTCCTCTGGAGCCCTTTTAAAAATTGGCATCACATTAGTTATCCTCCACTCATTTGGTACAGAAGCTGATTTATGATAGATTAAAAACTACAGTTAATAGTTCTGCAATTTCACATTTGAGTTTCTTCAGAACTCTTGGGTGAATAACATCTGGTCCTGGAGACTTATTACTTTTTAGTTTATCAATTTGTTCCAAAACCTCCTCTAATGACACCTCAATCTGGCACAGTTCCTCAGATTTGTCATCTAAAAAGATTGACTCAGGTTTGGGAATGTCCCCAACATCCTCAGCCGTGAAGATCTATGCAAAGAATTAATTTAGTTTCTCTGCAGTGGCCTTATCATCCTTGAGTGCTCCTTTTAGCTTCTCAATTGTCCAGTGATTGTTTACAGGATTCCTGCTTCAGATGTACTTACAATTTTTTTTCTTTTTACTTTTTGAGTCTTTGACTAGCTATTCTTCAAATTCTTTTTCTTATCCTAATTATATTTTTACACTTCATTTGCCATAGTTTATACTCCTTTCTTTTAATTTTGATAAAATGTATATAAATCCTTGTCCTTTAATATACTAATTTAATTCCACTTAAACTTGCATCCAATAAATGTAAGTAACTATCATCTACTTATATAAGACTGTTTTTATAAATAATTTTGTATGGTAATTGCATTTTAGTACAATGATACATAATGAAATATTTAAGGACAGACAGGGCCAAATTCAGCTCCCCTTTCTCATTAGTAGACTCTTTGAACCAAGTGGAAGTACTTGAATGAATTTCATCCTTCATATAAAAGAGCTATTAATATGAAGAAGACACTGAAATGACATAAAATCAGTAAATAAGAAACTGTGATATGATCCCACATTTCTAGTTATAGTTTGTTCCTCCTCCGAGAGCAACAAGATGGATGGTACAGTAAAAGAGAGAGAAAGGAAAAGAGTTGGGTAAAAATTAAACATTAGAAGAGATTATTTGAGGCCAGCTCCTTGACTCTGTCCTTACCCCCACTGCTGCAGCCACAGTTCATGTTGAAGTGAAATTGACAATAGCTATGTATCATGCTGTAAGACTAGAATGTAAGACAAAAAAAATACTACCTCATATGATGTGAGTAAGATACAGGAAGGGATTGAATCAATTGAAGATGTTCTCTCAATGGAAAGTAGGAACTCTGATTAAATTAAAGCATTCTTGAAAAACAAAAAGCTGGCAGATTTTTTCATGTAATATAAAGACACAGCTTGCTCCATGTAGCACGCTCTGCTTTACCTAGTCAGGCATGTTGGAATGCTGGAGTTGGGGTCAGGGCTAGGAAAGTTCCTTGACACATTGCCTGACCTTGTGGTTTCAAGAAAAACATCAGGAAACAACCACCAACCCATCCCCTCAAGTGCTCCCATAGATGATTTGATATAGAGGGAGCTGAGAAACTAAGCAAATGGCCTTGGAAAACAACACTTTTGCTGTAAAACACTTCCTGCAACTGGACTGATGCGGTGGAATGTGGAAAGGTGGCTGAGTGGTTGATTGTTCTTCCTTCTCCTCGTTAGGCTGGTGTGCCAGGAAATTGGAGGTTCCAGTTCCACAAGCACTCCTATGTCTAGGTCAAAATCACTATACTGTGGATGAGTTGATACTATGGAAGTGAATGTCCATCCCTTTAACAGAAGGTAATTACAGTGGCTCTAGCAGAGGCAACTCCAACTCTTACCGCTCCAGAGGAAAAGACATCCAGTGTCTGTTGTCACACTACTGCAACACAAGTAATAATTATTAATTTGTAGATATACCTCCTTGTTGGTCTTTGCTTCAGACAGGAGAGGAGCTCACAGAATAGAATAATGGAGTGTAAAGGAAAGAAATTGTCCACTCTGACATACTCTTGTGGCATCTGAAGGGCTCTACATGAGAAAATCTTAAGAAGGGATCCCAGTGCCTTACCCTGCACTGTGGAACTGGATTCAGTAAAGGTGAAGTCTGTGATTTAGTTCCTATAACTATTTTGTTTACTTGAAATGAGAATGAGTGAAAATTCGTAATAATATAGGTTAAATTAATGGAGTCTCTTTCTGGCAACTTCCATTTTTAAAATGTCCTTGTTTCTGTTGAGTGAGGAGATTTGAACAGCAGTTTTAGGAGTCAGTGCAGTTGAGATTTTGGTTGGTGAAGCCATGTGACAGTTGAGGTCTTAGGGTCCTACACTATGAAAGAGATTGGGTTTGAAGACCCCACTTTAGAGGCTTAGACAAAAAAGTAAGGAAAGTAAAAGGATACATGTGCTAAGTAGTTGTTCAGAATACGAGTCTGTAATTAAAAGTTAAATAATGAAAGCATTAATCTATCACATTGCTTATATAAGTATGACCTGATCTGCCAGCCTCTTTAGCTCTTTAGGAGCAGAGAGCTATTTCACCTCTATATTTGGCATTGGTGCAGCTTCTGCTGGAAAATGGTGTCCAATTCTGGTGTCAACAATTCAAGAAGGATGTTGATAAATTAGAGATGCTTCAGAGAAGAGCCACGAGAATGATTAAAGGATCAGAAGACATGTCTTATAGTGATAGAATAAAGGATCTGTCTGTTTAGTTTAATAAAGTGATGGTCAGGGGTGACTTAATCACAATTTATAAATACCTCCATGGGAAACAAATAGTTGATGACAGGCTCTTCAATGTAGCAGCCTCAGGTATAACAAGATCCAGTAGCTAGAAGTTGAAGCTAGATAAATTCAGACTGAAAATAAGGTGTATATTTTTAACTATGAGGTTAACTAATCATTGGAACAATTTACCAAGTCTTGTGCCACTAGCAATTTTAAAATTAAGAATAGGCTCTAGGCACTACCTCAGGGAGGTTCTACAGCCTGTGTTACACAGGTGGTCAGACTAGATGATCACAGTGGTTCCTACTGGCACTGGAATCTATGAATCTATCTGTCAAGAATATCCTAATATAAGGAAAAATTCAGGAAAACCTATGAAAACTGAGTAGAATTATCCTCATTCTAGAGCTGGATAAACTGATGCAAAGAGAGGTTGAGGGCCACATTTTGAAAAGTGACATCTAATTTGGCATCCCTGAGTTTTTTGGATGCTCAACTTTAGACATCTAGGACTTGACTGTCAGCAGCATCAAATTAGATTGTGGGTGTCTATGTTACCAGGAGCTACAGGTTTACAGCACATCTGAAAATCAGGCTCTAGAGGCTAGATTTTTTTTTTAAAGGCCTTAAGGCATATAGTAACTCTTATAAAATCTTACCTTATGTGTCTTAGTTTGAGCATCCAAAAATCAAAGCACCCCACTTAAAATGTGGGTTCAGGTCACTTGCTCAAAGCCACAGAGCCAAAAATAGAGTTCATATCCTAGATAGAAGTGTAATCCATTTCAGGTATGGATTAAACAAAATCCAATTTAGGTAATCTTATTCTCTCTGCAAGAGAATTAATTGGCTGAAAGTATTCTTCATTTCTATTGCTACTGCAAGAGTACATTTAATTAAAACTATTCACTTTCACAGATCACTGCAAGATTGGGATTTTGGACCTGTATAATGGAGTCTCCTTATATACCTTATTATTCAACTCTCTCTCTCTTTTTAAATTGCAACTATTTCATGTTCCAAGTAAAATAACTGTAAACCTTCTCTTCCTTTCCATCCATCCAAAAATAATAATTGCCACAATGTAGCAGTTTAGAAGAATACAACAGTACTTCACTCACTCTTCAGAACTCAATCCACAGACACTGACAGCTCTAGTTCCCTGTTATAATTGGACAGTGAAAAAGGGTGTGTAAAATAGAAGTGTTACCCATTTAACTGACAGGTGTCATGTAACTGCAGCACTCCTGTGCTCACTGCCAAAAAGGAGGGATCACCTTTTAAAGCCTGAAAAAGGAAGACTTTTACACTTAATGGTAGTAATATATTTAAAGAAATGGTGTGCTGTAACACATAATAAATGCTCTTTCCATCCATAATTTTATCAGTATAAGTAAAAAGTCTCTGTTGGTAGCTACTGATGTTCATAAGATCTGCTGCTAATTGTCTCATTGATTTATTGATGGAAAGAACATAATTTTCTCTGTGGAATATATCCAATGCATTAACATGCTAGCCTTTCAGGAAGGGTACACATTTTTTTTTTCTGCTTAACACCAGAAATATCTCACGAAATTAGCTGGATATTTAAAAGAACTGAAAAACAAATTGTCTTATACTTTAGACTGGTACAATTAAAATTTATCATGACTGGAGTGATGATCATTATTAGATTTCTAATTCATTTATATTTCATCCTTTTTCTTATAGTTGGAAATAAATTGTAGGACTTTGTCTTTGTGGAATACTTAACATGGCTAAAAATACATTAATGCATGTAAGGCAGGTCTCCTGTGTGGGGGAAATAGATTTACAATTTAATCGGGGGTTAGTAGCTCCATCTGGAAAACCATGAGAATGACATCGCATTCCGCAGACTCCAATGCAGAGAATTTCCATTTCCAAGACACGTTATCTATGGCCAAAAGCAGGGTCTGAGTATTCATATCCTTTATATGTGTGAAATACGTAGGTTAAAAATAAGTATAGAATCTCAAACTTTGCCAACATATAATCAGTGCTGTATCACAATAATCAAAATAGTAACTACACCCCTTTCATCTGTGGGCTGCATTGTGTTTCACTTGCATCTTTCATTTTGTCGTCAGTTGAGTGTTTGCCTTTACTTGTATAAGAGTGGACATATGCTTAGGATCATAGCAGTCAGAGATGGAAAAGACCTGCTACATCATCAGTTCTGGATTAAGTTTCTAGAGAAGAGGTCCAATTAGGTTTGAGAATAAAAGTTTGAACAGTCTATGCAAAGACAGAGCAGTGGGAATCATATCACTAAGTTTTGGTGAATGATGCCTATTTCATCTCTGTCATCTGAAAGCTGATGAGCATTACTATCTGCTTATCTGAGGCTTTGATATTCAGGCTCTCCTCTATTTTTAGTTTCCTGTTCCTTTTGTCTGTGGATAGATAACACTGTCAATGATTTGATTCTAAAGTGTTCATCTTTCTTTTTAACTGCATAATTTCTACATTTATGCCTTTTGTCAGGGTAGTATCTGATTAGAGAACACTGCATTATTCTATACTTTTTTCTTTCTTTCTTTTTTTTTTTTTTTAGTCAACTTTTCCTGCCTTAGTGTGGCTACTGACTTTCATTTGAAATAGCATACTCTGAGTAAACAGCTTTGTAAATTAGATGTAAGTCTATGGGGGAAAATCCAAGAATACTTTCTTGATGGCTACATCACATCTTTGGCCTTGGTGTAGAGAATTGGTTCTGAATACCCCTTATACACTATTTCATTTATGAAGGAAGAAATTCAGCAGTGCCAATATGATTAACACTTTATTCAGATTCTCAGATCCGCCCATTGATTAACTGAGAAGTATCTAGTTACTCAGTTTCTCTTATGAAATGTTGAAAATGGTATATTCTTCAGGACCATCATATATGAATTCCTATTTTCTTGGAAAAAAACACTGCATGTCCATTAATTTTTGGTATCCTAACTATACTCTGAATATCACCTGAGCTGTAGATCATTCCCTGGCAGCTTTCTCAGATCTGCTACTCAAGGTCACTCATCTTGTTAGCAATATTTGGCAATAAAAAAAACAGTTCTGAAAAATTCACTGTGCACATTCAGCTGTCTTTGAATTTAGGAGACAAATGATGAAGCACATAAAGGTTTGACCACGAATATTTTAGAATTATTTATATCAGCACATCCTTTTGCAGCATGTGAGGTAAAGCTGTTTGTACATACAGTGGTATGGTACAGTTCTTCAGAGCTTATGTCATAAAAATAAAGGGAAGGGTAAACACCTTTAAAATCCCTCCTGGCCAGAGGAAAAAACCCTTTCATCTGTAAAGGGTTAAGAAGCTAGGATAATCTCGCTGGCACCTGACCACAGTGACCAATGAGGAGACAAGATGCTTTCAAAGCTGGAGGGAGGGAGAAACAAAGGGTCTGTCTGTCTGTGTGATGCTTTTGCCGGGGACAGAATAGGAATGGAGTCTTAGAATTTAGTAAGTAATCTAGCTAGATATGCGTTAGATTATGATTTCTTTAAATGGCTGAGAAAATTAAGCTGTGTTGAATAGAATGTATATTCCTGTCTTTGTGTCTTTTTGTAACTTAAGGTTTTGCCTAGAGAGATTCTCTATGTTTTCAATCTAATTACCCTGTAAGGTATTTACCATCCTGATTTTATAGAGGTGATTCAATTTCTTACAAGAAGAATTTTAATATAAGAAAAGGTAAAAAGAATGTTTGTTTTTTTCCATTGTTCTTAAGATCCAAGGGTTTGGGTCTGTGGTCACCTATGCAAATTGGTGAGGATTTTTATGAAGCCTTCCCCAGGCAGGAGGGTGCAAGGTTTTGGTGAGGATTTTGGGGGGAAAGATGTTTCCAAACAACGCTTTCTCAAAAATAAACCCAGACGTTTGGTGGTGGCAGTGGAAGTCCAAGGGCAAAAGGTAAAATAGTTTGTACCTTTGGGAAGTTTTAACTTAAGCTGGTAAAAGTAAGCTTGGGAGGTTTTCATGCAGGTCCCCACATCTGCACCCTAGAGTTCAGAGTGGGGAAGGAACCTTGACAGCTTAGTTAAACTAATATCTAGAGACTGAACTCCCTTCCCTCACTGGGATCTGCCAAACTTACTGGAGTAAAGTTGATGTTCATGGGTTGTCTCTATTTTTGAGCTCTAGCTGAAGCATTCATAGATTACTGTTAAAATCCCATGCTTCTGATGTAGTCTCGATTTCTCTATGATAGCTTATTCCAGCTAGCACATCCCATCAGAAAGTCTCCTTTGTTTACCTACATTTAGTATTCGTGTTAAATTTTCAGAGGTCAGGAATAACTCAACTAAGTGCAGAATGCCTCAGAGTAAGGTTTGTAATCCCTATAATGCACTTATTTGTGCAATGCTCTTCAGTGGGGTGTTGAGGGTTGGAGCCCAACTGGTGATTATTTTAAGTTTTTAAATCAAGAGAGTTGATGGTCTTCATATTTTTTATCCTATCCAGTGTAATTGCTAAGACTGCCAAGCCTCTGGAAGATATTTCACACCTTGAAGAAAGTTTACTCCTTTGCTTGGTTAAAGAAGCCCCACCTACCCCCCCAAGGAACCCTCCAGCCACCTTATTGTCCCGCCACACCATTCTCCAGCAACCCACCTCGCCCCTGTAATCCATCAGCTGGACAATGTTTTAAATGTAACGAGCTGGGGCATGTAAAGAACCCCAACAGATTACAGTTCATTGCACCAGAATCACCCCAGAGGTCCTCAGGCCCAGATACCCTTGGAGTGGAGGGAAACTGTGAGTGTGGGCGGGAAGAAGGTCACCACGTGGAGGGACAGTGGAGCACAAGTGTCGGCTATCCATGCTTCCTTAGTGGACCCCAATTTAATCAATCCAGAGATCCAAGTGACGATTCAACCCTTCAAGTCCAACTCTTTCAATGTGCCTAAAGCCAAGTTGCCTGTCCAGTACAAGGGCTGGTCAGGAATGTGGACTTTTGCAGTCTATGATGATTATCCCATCCCCATGCTGTTGGGGTAAGACTTGGCCAATCATGTGAACAATCACGTGAAGTCAGCCAAGAAGATGGGTCACCCACAGTCAGACTAAACCAGCCGTCATGCCTAGCGCTGTTCTGGAAACTTCTACCAGGACCCTGTCACCAGAACGAAAACAAAACCCAACCCAAGCATTTAAACATTTTCTTTAACCAAGCAAAGGAGTAAACTTTCTTCAAGGTGTGAAATATCTTCCAGAGGCTTGGCAGTCTTAGCAATTACACTGGATAGGATAAAAAATATGAAGACCATCAACTCTCTTGATTTAAAAACTTAAAATAATCACCAGTTGGGCTCCAACCCTCAACACCCCACTGAAGAGCATTGCACAAATAAGTGCATTATAGGGATTACAAACCTTACTCTGAGGCATTCTGCACTTAGTTGAGTTATTCCTGACCTCTGAAAATTTAACACGAATACTAAATGTAGGTAAACAAAGGAGACTTTTTCTGATGGGATGTCTTAGCTGGAATAAGCTATCATAGAGAAATCGAGACTACATCAGAAGCATGGGATTTTAACAGTAATCTATGAATGCTTCAGCTAGAGCTCAAAAATAGAGACAACCCATGAACATCAACTTTACTCCAGTAAGTTTGGCAGATCCCAGTGAGGGAAGGGAGTTCAGTCTCTAGATATTAGTTTAAATATACTACCAAGTATATAAAGACTAACAATATTTTCCACATCTCAAGGACGATTTTAACTAGTTGATTCTGGGAACTTTCATGGGAGAGTTCATCAGCCACTTTGTTAGAAGCTCCTGAGATGTGTTGGATGTAGAAATAAAAATCTTGGAGAACTAAACTCCACCGAATAAGTCTTTTGTTATTTCCCGTGGAGGTATGAAGCCACCGTAGCGCAGCATGGTCGGTTTGCAGGTGGAAACGCCATTCCCAAACATATGGGCATAGCTTTTCCAGAGCGTAGACAATGGCATAACATTCTTGTTCATTGACTGACTGGTGGCTTTCCCTCTCAGACAGTTTTTTACTGAGAAACATTACAGGGTGGAATTCTTGATCTGGTCCCTGCTGCATTAAAACTGCTCCCACACCACGCTCGGATGCATCTGTGGTTACTAGGAATGGTTTGTCAAAGTCTGGGGCCCTTAGTACAGGGTCAGACATGAGTGTCGCTTTAAGTTGGTTAAAGGCCTTCTGACACTCTTTGGTCCACTGAACAGCATTTGGCTGTTTCTTTTTGGTTAGGTCTGTCAGTGGGGCAGTGATTTGGCTGTATTGCGGTACAAATCGTCTGTAATAACCGGCCAAGCCTAAGAAGGATTGAACCTGTTTCTTTGACTTTGGGACAGGCCACTTTTGGATAGCATCCACTTTGGCCTGTAGGGGGTTGATAGTTCCTTGACCCACCTGGTGTCCAAGGTAAGTCACTCTGTTTAAGCCTATTTGACACTTCTCAGCCTTGACAGTTAGTCCTGCCTCCCTTATATGCTCAAAGACTTTTTGTAGATGTTCCAGGTGTTCTACCCAGGAATCCGAAAATATGGCCACATCTTCAAGGTAGGCGACGCATATTCTTCTAATCCCGCTAGGAGACCATCTACAAGTCTTTGGAAGGTGGCGGGTGCATTCCGCAGCCCGAAAGGGAGTACATTAAATTCATACAGCCCGACGTGTGGTGAAGGCTGACCTTTCCTTGGCGGATTCATCTAGTGGTACCTGCCAGTACCCCTTGGTTAAGTCCAAGGTAGAGATGAACTGGGCCTGTCCCAGTTTCTCTAATAGTTCATCTGTGCGTGGCATTGGATAGTTGTCTGGGTGAGTTACAGCATTTAGCTTATGGTAGTCCATGCAAAAACGTATCTCCCCATCTGGTTTGGGAACTAGAACCAAGGGAGATGCCCATGCACTGCCAGAAGGGCGGATTACACCCATCTGTAACATATCCTGGATCTCCTGTTCTATACCAGTTTTAGCTTGAGGAGACACCCGGGAAGGTTGGACTTTAATTGGGTGAGCATTACCTGTGTCAATGGAGTGGTATGCCCATTCAGTCAGTCCTGGGGTGGCTGAGAACGTTGGTGCGTAGCTAGTGCACAGCTCCTGGATCTGCTTTCGCTGCATATGCCCGAGGGTCATGGAGAGGTTCACCTCTTCCACGCCACCAGCACTTTTCCCTTCATAGTAGACACCTTCAGGCCACTCAGCGTCATCTCCTCCCTGGGCTGTAAACTGACAAACTTTTAATTCTCTGGAATAAAAGGGCTTTAGAGAATTAATATGGTATACCTTAGGCTTTCGGCTGGAGGTGAGGAATGCTATGAGGTAATAAACAGCTCCCAGGCGCTCCTGGACCATGAAAGCTTCCCACGACGCTTCCATTTTATGGGCCTGGAGTGTCTTTAAGACCATAACCTGGTCTCCTACTTTGAAGGAACGCTCTCTGGCATGTTTATCATACCAGGCTTTTTGCTCTTTTTGAGCATCCTGTAGGTTTTCTTTAGCAAGGGCTAGAGAGGTTAAGAGGATGTTTTGTAGGTTAGTTACAAAGTCCAGAATGTTAGTTCCTGGAGAAGGTGTAAATCCCTCCCATTGCTGCTTCACCAACTGTAATGGCCCCTTAACCTCACGGCCATATACAAGTTTAAATGGTGAAAACCCTAAACTGGGATGTGGTACAGCTCTGTAGGCAAAGAGCAACTGCTGCAACACTAGGTCCCAATCATTGGAGTGCTTATTTGCGAATTTACGTATCATGGCCCCCAAAGTTCCATTAAACTTCTCCACCATGCCATTTGTTTGATGATGGTAAGGAGTGGCAACCAAGTGATTTACCCCATGAGCTTCCCAAAGGCTTTCCATAGTTCCTGCCAGGAAATTAGTTTCTGCATCTGTGAGGATGCAGAGGGCCAACCTACACTGGCAAAAACATCTGCTAGTGCCTGGCACCCACTTTTAGCCCTGGTATTGCTTAGAGCTACTGCTTCTGGCCATCGGGTGGCAAAATCCATGAAAGTCAGTATGTAGTGCTTTCCTCTGGGTGTCTTTTTTGGAAAAGAACCCAGAATATCCACAGCTACTCGCTGAAATGGAACTTCAATGATGGGGAGTGGCTGGAGAGGGGCTTTGACCTGGTCTTGGGGTTTTCCCACTTTTTGGCATACCTCACAAGACTGGACATAGGTAGAAACATCCTTGCCCATTCTCTCCCAGTGGAATGACCTCCCCAACCGGTCTTTGGTCCTGTTCACCCCAGCATGGCCACTAGGATGTTCGTGGGCTAAGCTCAAGAGTTTGACCCGGTACTTAGTTGGAACTACCAACTGTCTCTGAGGATGCTAGTCTTCCTGGTGTCCACCAGAAAGAGTTTCCTTGTATAAAAGTCCTCTTTCTACAACAAACCTGGATCGATTAGAAGAGCTGAGAAGCCGTGGGTTGCTACGTGCAAACAGCTCAAGCTCTCTGGAGGCTTTCATCTACTTCATGTTCAGTCTGGACCTGTTCCCTTGATGCTGGAGACATCAGTTCCTCATTGGATTGTGGACCTATGCTTGGTGCCTCTGGAAGCGATGTAGGGGATGGGGCTGTTTCCATTGACTGTGAACCACTCTCCGCTAGTGCACTATGTTGGGGTTCAGGCTCTGGCTGAGCCTCTTGTGTAGGGTTATTGGCTGTTGCCGGTTCAAATTTGATGGGGCCCTCTGGATTCAGTGCTGGCAATGGGTCTGGTGCTGGTTGTTCCGCCGGTTCCAGTTCTGGGACTGGTTTTGTCGGTCTCTGGGACTGGATCCACTCTTGCTGTTGCAGACATTGGCCTGGGGTCTGGGTCCATCACTCTGGGGTATACTGAACTAATAAAAGTTAGAATAGAAAATTCTGGGGGTATCAGGCCCTCTGCTCCTGGATCTTATTGATGAGTGTCTTCAGTTGTCAGTGGGATCCATTAAATCCTTATGTCTGGCCATTTTTATCTAAACTCAGTCTCAGTTGCTAGCCCAACAGCCTGAAAACCCCCATGCTGAAGAAAATGTTTATGATGTAGGTGTTGGGAGTTTTAGATATTCTTCAGAATTTTGCAAAGTGAAAAATAATTATTTACAACATAACTAGAGTGGGGTGAGTATATCAATTTTTTGGACAAATATTCACTCAGATTTAAAAATTAATTAGCTTTGGTCATGTTGGTGCCCTTTCTTTGTTTTTTGTATGGTTTTCCAACCATGCACATTCAAGTAATCAAATTGTAGGTGTCCTTGTGGGATGCATATTTTAAGCTCAGACGTATAATTGCAGACAGTGAATTTTAAATTCAAAGCATGAGCATGCATACCAAAAACTTGATTATTACAGTTAGCGCTCATCCAATTCAGGAACAGAAACCATACCATGCAACTTATGACCATAGATCATAGTTAGAATTTTTAATTTCCAATTCTAGTTTTCCAGCTGTTCATGATTTTTTTTTTCTTCCAAATTTCCTCCTTTGATTATTTTATATTTTTGAAAGTTTCATTTACTTGAAGGGTTTATCATGATCTGTTTATGAACGTTCTGTAGAAGAAAACAAACTAAGTCCATAGAATAATAATTCACTGTGAATCCATTCTAATTCCTATGGTCTAAAAATAGGAGGGTTTGTGTTTTGTATGGGGTGGCCAAGAGCATGCAGGATTCCGGGAAAGGATAAAATAACTTTTCCAAAGATCAGAGTTGTTTCTGCACCTGTTGATAGAGGAAAGCTGCAAAACCTATTGTTGTTCCAGAATAATATAGAAGAAGTTGTGAAAATGAAATTCCCAGACAAGAAAAATATCTTTTTGAGAATCCTCTTTAGTCTAGCTATTTTGTCATCTGTAGAAAATACTTGCACAATATTCAGATGAAGCTTTTTTTGTCATAATGCTTCTGATTTTCATACTTCCTCATTTGTACACATTTAAAATTTTTTCTTAAGTGTTTAACTGAACCTCATGTTGTTTTTATGTTCAGGAGGCATTTTCCTTGGACACATATGTTGCTTTACTTTGATTTTCCCACAATCCATTAAACTGTAATCTGACTACTCAGAAGATAATTTTATCCTTGCACTTTGTGTTTAAACTGACCATGAATCCCTGCATGTGTCACAACTCCAACTTTTAATTTTTTATAGCTAACCAAGGATTCCATCCTATTACTTTTCAAGTACTGTTTTATAATCTTCATTGTTTGTTAGTGCCATTATTTTACAACCCACTGTCTGAGAGAGGCTTCGGATTGCTTAATTTCATTGCTGTCTTTCATATTCTCAAAACAATTCCTCACATACTTGCTATGGCAGGTTTCTCTGATTTGCTTTTAAGGGGCTCATCACAATATTATCAATGTCTCCACTGCACTGAGACACACACTCCTATCTATCTATGTATGTATCTATCTATCTATGTATCTATGTATCTATCTATCCTAATTTCAGTGCTTCCCCCACAACTTAGTTTTTCCATTTTTCTGTTTTCCTCAAATTGCAGTTTTACTCTACTCTGGTTCCACTTGATAGTTCTATGGTGAACTGACAGTGTCACTGCCTATATTTTCCTTGCTGCTGGCCTGCCACTACTGACCTTCTTACCTCATTGCTGCTTTGTCCACTTTATGCTACCCATTGTCACACTTAAAATGTGTTTGAACAATAATAGAAATCCTTAATTACCTGCTGCTGCATGATTTCTTCATCTAATGCAGTTTTGATTTTTCCACTTATTTTTAGCTTGGTTTTATAATATTTGGTATCATGAATGGAATAATTTGGTCTCAGGTGAGTTTTCAGTGAACAGAAGTACATGTGTATATAAAATCCTATTGCTGTGAGATAGTATAGGCTAGAGCGGGGCAACCTGGTGTGTGTGTGTGTGTGTGTGTGTGTGTGTGTGTGTGTGTGTGTGTGTAATATTGCAGTATACCATCATATTTGGTACCCTTACTGGGAATCTCATCAGAGAGGGCAAGAGCTGAATGGACTTAGAGTTGGCTACCCCAGTATGGCCAACCCCAAACATTCAAAAGTCATGAGATTTAGAAAAATAAGTTCTGGTTCTTTTTATTTGCCTTCCGGTTTCTAAGCCTTTAGGGTACACTCAGATCACACTTTGAGGCTTTTCTCCACAACAGTGAGAGTTAAAAACTTGATTTTGCCAAAAATGAAAGCCGAGATACTCATGTAAGCCATTGCCCCAGAGCTGGGGCTTTCAGAAAAACATCAAGTATTGCGAGACTCATGATAAAATCATGAGAAGTTGGCCACATTGCCTCTTATCCCTAGAAAGGGTCACTGTCCCTTCAGGACAAGGCTGAGGCATTTCAGCAGGAGTCTCACACTTCTGTTGTCTGTTTTGTGGATAAGTAGAGGACTTCAGTCTCCATTACTGTCATGAGCACTACATTCATTGATAAATTTGCAGAAAAGAATGATTAGAATAACTATCACCAGCATGATGACATGTTTCAGAATAGCAGCCGTGTTAGTCTGTATTCGCAAAAAGAAAAGGAGTACTTGTGGCACCTTAGAGACTAACAAATTTATTTGAGCATAAGCTTTCGTGAGCTACAGCTACAGCTCACGAAAGCTTATGCTCAAATAAATTTGTTAGTCTCTAAGGTGCCACAAGTACACCTTTTCTTATCACGAGCATGATATCTATACAAAACGTATCCCTTTTAACCATCATCTGCATGGTAGCAAGGGACAATAATAAAATGAGAGAGTCTAATACCATGTCTCAATTTCACATTTTATTTCTTCTTTAGTATTTCAAAACTTTTCTGACTTGTTCAAGTTTCAGTCCCTGAAGCAGTATATTTAAAACAAAACACCATAACAGGGTCTCAGGATTCTGCTGGTGCCCCACTCTGCTAGCATATGTTGGAATCCTGCAGGGAGCTATGGGTTGATTACTGCTGATTCATTGGAGTAGATGCACTTCAATAGACAGTACAGATGGTGGAGGAGAGGAAGCTAGTCCCTGTCTTTCCTAGACCCTAAAGGAAAGAAATCTTATAAGCAAACAAAAACAGAAGGGGGTGACTCCGACAGCGTAGTTTGCAACAGGGTGGAATTCCATCAGCTGATGAATACATATGGTACACACTAGACGTATACCTTTAATACCTATTTTACATGACCTGTCATGCATGTTTCTTTCTTTCACAACTGAAGTTTTCAAAGCAGTTTAAAATCAAAGTTTTTGCTATTACACTATTAATTTCAAAAGTAGCAACAATATACCATTTCAGTTACCCACATTTTCTAACTTTTCTGTTTACTTTCAGAGTATTTTAACTATCAGGCATTTTAAAGCTCTGTTTCCTTTGAGTTCACATGCCACCGGACTCCTTGTTGTTTTTATGAAAAATACATATATCTCCTCTCTGCCATTCCTCCAACAACAGGTTTTACAAACTGTGACTCTTTTTTACATACAATATATTGTAACATCAAAGCCCATGCTTATTATATAATTCTACAGCAAATTAATCAGTTTGTGATGATTGTCTTCCACTAAGAAAAACAGGGCTGTTTGCAAATATACAGAATGGCCACTATCTAGTGGGAGAAATTTGGAATCCTCTGAGATAAGTCGGACAGTTTGACATATTGACCTGGAGAGAGAGTTTCAGTAGTGTCTGGCAGTTGAAGTCCACAGAGGGTAGGTGAAAGCTGCACAGTGAAGAACTGATTATCATTTTCTACACAGGTAGAATAAATGGCCAAATTCTGCTATCCACAATCGAGCAAAATACCTATTGACTCCGAGGAGAGTTTTGTTCAATTAAACAGAATTTGAGCCAGAGATAGTGCAAACTGTTAAATGTAGGAATGTGCTGACTATAGGAATTAACAGCTCCTAACTGGAAACAGTCACACAGTTTATTTCTTACTTTGGCTCTTATAAATCTAAAGAGGTAAGAATTATGATGTTTTGACATAAGAATTCCTACTGTGACTCACTGGTACATTAAATGCAAAAATACTGCTTAGAGAGGGCCACAAACCAAAACCCTTGAACCTTGGGCAAGTTTAGATCTACTTCTGAATTGAATGTCTCACCCCTTTCTTCGTTAAGGGTCCAACCAGAACTCTAGGTTTGATTCAGACACAAAGCCAAATGCTCTGGTGTAGACCCATGTTAATGCTATGCACTAAGCTAGCTTCTCTTGACCCCTTCAGATCACATTAACTTTGTAAAACAAAGTACTTATCTTTACTTTCTGAGATTAGGGTTTCTGACTTTCTTGCTTATGGGGAAACAGAAGAACTTTCTCAAAAGAAGCAGTCTGATACATCAGGTATGGCCATGACACTATCTTTACTCTGCTGACTCCTGAGTTCTTACAGAAACTTCTATATCTTAGGAAAGGGAACTTAAGGTGCCTGGAGCTACTACCTCTAGATTTACATCCTGCATACAAACACAACATCTCTCTCTTAGAGAAAGTCATTTTACTGGGGTGATATTTGCATGCTAATGCAATACATGTGTACCACATAGCACTAATTCTTTCTTCAGATCTCTGAGTCTTGCAGACTTCATCCAGACAGGCTGCTGTAGAGTGGTCTCGCTCTCTTTTATATCTTTGTTCCAGTCCATCAAGGATGATTTTTGGATTGCTAGTTATAAACTTCCCATGTCTGTATTCACAGGTACTGGGCCAGTTTTCAGTGGGACATGGACTGAGTGCCTCATTTTCACAAGCCTCAGCATGATACATTAATGGTATTGTGAAAGGTCACACAATTACCATGAAGGTGTCATATCTGAAAGGCAGATACATCTCACTGTCACCTTGAAAGAGATGAGAATTTGCCTTTCATTTTCTGTCTAGTCTTTGAAGATGTTTTGCTCTGCCTTTTCATGGGAATTTACTTTGGGTGTATCATCATGTCATCAGCCTTGTATGTCTCCTTGTTGCAGAGGATAGGGGACACTCTGCCTCAGTTTCCCCAACAGAGTTTCCAGCTTCCTGCAGTAGATTACCTGTCTCAGCCCTCCAGCCAGGTCACTACAATAGCTCAATGGTCTGCCGAAGTGATAAAGTCCAAAGTCACTGTCCAAACAAACACAATATAAATGAGGCTATGACACAGCTGGGCTTAGTTCTCAGTCCCTGAGACTTCCTTTCTGATGGAACACCTCCTGCCATGGCAGGCTTAACAGCTAGGGTCCTGGGTATATTTAGATAGTCCTGTATCAGAGCCTGCATTCCCTCCAGGGAGGCTCTGATGGGCAGTAATCTTACTCAGTTGCTGGCTTCACCCAGGCTTCTCTCCCCCAAGTGAGAGCTGTTAGTCTGCTCTTCTTCCTAGCCAGTCTCTAACTGAGTGGGCTTCCCCTTTCTAGTCCTTTTTCTTCAGGCCCGACACCTAAATGTGTAGTGGATGGGGCTGTTTGAGCTCACAATAGCTCATTAACCCTTCCAAGGTCCATGTGGAGTTTTAAAATCCCACCAGAGGGTGATTTTAATTTAGTTAAGCAGAAGAGACATATGCAGCAGTGGAGGGGTGGGGTGCGGTTTGATATGCAAATGCGCATTCTTGTTTAGAATGTACCACCAGGAGAGACTATCTGGAGACCTTCCTTCACTAATCTGCTCATGAATTCTACCAAAATATTGCATCTTTGGCAGTGCGGTGAAGCTTTACAATATTCTGCTGTACAGCAGAATATTTTTTAAGTGTCTGTAAGTCTGTCTATGAATTGTGTATCATCTATCACAATCATTCTGGATAACTTTCCCGTTGAAGAGGCAGATTAGTAATTACTGTCTCATTCAAATCCATGGTTATCTTTTTCTGAAGGTCTTTGTGGCTATGGTAATGGGATCATAGACACATCATGAGATTAATATGTTGCCAGGACTAAAAATGCATTCCAAATGTTGTAAAAGGCAACTCATTCATCTGGTAGGACTTTACTCTGAGGCCGTTTTTCTGGCATGTAGCATCTCACTTATAATATTTGTTCACCCACAAAGAAAGCTTGCTAGAGTGCATCCTTTAGTAATGGGGTTGGGTAACATACAAGCAATGTGTGAAAACATATCCTCAGGCTCAGAGGCCTCATTTTTATATCTATGGAACAGGCTCTCAGCAGTAGAACTGCATTCCCCTGAACATAATATCCTATCAACCATACAAAGAAAATACCATATTCCACTTCTTGGGCTGGTACAAATCATTATACTATTGAAATTTCAATGGAACTACACCACTTTACACCACGTGAGGCTCTATTCTATTCTAATTTAATTTATTGCATATGGTTTCTTACACAACGTTCATCACCATAGTATCTGAAGCTCCGGGATGATGACGGTGGTCAGCAAATATGCTCTTTTAGTACAATAGAGCTCTTGACAATAAGGGTAAAACTTATCTATGTGGGAGACAGAACCTTCTCAAAGGCAGGTCAAGACTGAGGAATGACCTCTCCCAGGAACCATCACAGATCTCATCACCTTCCATTCAAAGTGTAACACCTTTGCCTTCTCTGACATAAATACATAGTAATGTGTATATTTAATTTAAAAAACCCTGAAACTGTACCAGAATAAGTTACTCCACTACACCCACATTTCTCCTCTCAGTTGAAGATGAGAGAACAAACAACATGATAACAAGGTAACTACAAATCTGTCACATCTTGTTGTTCTCTTTGAACAAACAAGAAATGTAAGAGTACTCCTAAACTGTGGGATCTAATCAACCAATTGTGGGTGTGAATCTTCAACCAAGGAGACTGCACCATAGTTGTATACTCTTCAAAATGCTTTCTTCTACACATCAGCATCGACTCTGTCTTGCTCAGGGTCAGCTTCAGCCAGCTGTTCTTCATCCATGAGCTGATCTCCTCCAAGCACTGGGCTGGTGAAGGATAGGTAGATATGTTTTCTACATATTGCTGGCACTTGAGTCTGTGTCGTCTGACCAGTTCACCTAGTGGTTGCATGTATGTTTAAAAAACACCAGAGAAATAATTGATCCTATTGGGGACACATCAAGTGGAGATGCAGTTTCCTATCACTACTTTTTGGGCACTTTCCTTCAGATAGGACTCAAACTGTTTTAGCAAATTTATCCTGGACCCCTGTCATCTTTCTTAGGTGAGGTAACTGTATCTCATGGATGAGTGTCAAATGCTAAAGAGAGCTCTGGGAGAATGGATGTCTGTCTTCTAGTCAATGACAAAGGAGAACATCTGTGAGTGCCACTAAACCAGATTCAGTTCCATGTCCTGGCTTGAATCCAGATTATGTTCATGACTCTTTCACAAGCCAGGAAGGTCCTGGGTCAGAGTCACAGATCTTGGGTTGAGACTCCATTAGGGTGATCTGGCCCCATGTTATCTATCACTTGGGCTGGAATTGCAACAAGGCTGTAGACACTAGCAATTAACAGTTGGTTAGGTCTGGGAAAAACAATCCTAGGCCATGACTAGCAGCAATATCAGCCCTAAACCATTGGGGCTATTCTTGAATGTTTGAGCCAAATGGAAATCTTCCCCCTTTGTATAGAAGTTTCCTGCAATAGATGACCTATTGACTTCAAAACATCAGTACATAGTGTGTGCGCTAAATAGGAAATCATTTACAATGAATTTGCACTTGCTATTCTCACTCCACCAGCATACCAGCTTCCAGGGATAAGGTAGGATTAATGGAAAGACTTAAGAGCCTTCACTATAGGAGGGATTCCCCATCCCCCCGCCCCCCCCCTCCAATAATGTTTTGTCTTGGCAGACAGTGGATTCGTGAATGAAATTTCACTGTTTTCAACACACACATGTTTTAGAAATTTTAAGAAAGGTGCCAAAGATATTTAGGCTGAAATTTCATAAGGATTTGTTGCAACAGTAAATGTTTTATCTTTGAGAAATATTACAACTTTTTCATTTCTACTTGTAAGCACTTGTGATAAAAAGCATATGAATGATACAATGACTGCCTGTTCTACCTTTGTGAGTAGGCAGGGTATTGAAACACAGTACATGTACACAGCTTTGCTCATGAAAACAGGACAGACAAGTCTAACAGGAAGTCCGAAACACCTGTGCAACAAAATAAAGCTGGTAAATCCAATTTTAGGTCCTATGGGCATTTCTTTGAAGAGTATTTTTGTTGAGCAAATATTAACTATAACTGGCCTATTGGGGGTGGGGAGAAGACAGGTGTTATAACTCATTAACCACAGCAGCAGACTGGTATTATGGACTGATAGTTTTTGATGTGCAGGTCAGCCCTACAACAAGTCATGGGTGTATTCTATTTAATTATTACTCTTTGCCTCAATGATTACTGGAATTAAGCTCATTGGGCTTTGGTATTTTAAATTGTTTTTAATTCATATCTTGTTGCCCTGTCTTTTCCTGATTCTTAGATTACTTGTTGTCGTTGGTGAAATTTGCTCTAATATAATAGTAGTAATAAAGACTGATGGTTCCTTTATCTAATGAAGCTATTTTACGAAGGTGCGTCAAGCTTGCTTCATACTGCCAAGAGCACAGCATCTGTGATTGTTACGGTGCCGTTTAAAGCATTCCATTCAGAGACAGAGACACAAATTCTGCTCTTTCAGCTCCCTAGGAGTTAAGTGGTATCCATATGTGCTGGAGGACAGCATGTGACTCCAAATTATTAAGTGCTAGTCAGACCAGAATAAGGGGTGGTCCAGGGAGGAATGCTGGCCCAATTTCTCCCCTGCACCTCTCTTCTTCTTGGGAGGGAGGATTTTGCTGCAGTTCTTTGCAGGGCGTTACAACTTTACAGTTGTTATTGAAACAAATGTTCACAAATACTGTTTTGCAGAACTCACCTGGCTCTGTAAATAGATTTAAAAATGGTCCATGATGGAGAATCCATCACAGTCCTTGGTAAATTGTTCCAATGATTATTTACTGTCACTGTTTAAAAATATATTTCCCAGGTTGAAATTTATATAGGGCATCAGGATTAACATTCTTAACTTTACAAATGTATCATCAGTAGTGATCTCATAGCACAAGTAATCAGTTTTATATCTCATTCAGCACAGCCCTCCCTAATACTAGAGCCAGAAAAAAAAACTGGATGACTTTTTTTTGACAAAACCTGCAGATTTGGCTTGATCAAAACATTTTTGTGACTTTGTATTGAATTCACCTGATTGTTTCACTTTTTTAAAAAAATCCCCTCCTATAAAAAGTTTTGTTTTTGATATTTTCTAAACAGTTTCAATTTTTAATTCAAAATTACTTTTTGTTTCAAATTTAACTTCAATTTTATTTAAAAGTGTTAAAAACATTCAAAATTTCATTCAGCCTAGAACCACCCTTTTCTCAACTTTTTTGGTTTGCAGTAAAAATTGGAAAAAAAATCACTCTGGTTCAACTTGAAACTTTCTGTCTGTCTGTCTGCCAGTGAACTGAAACAATCAGTTATTCACACAGCTTTCCCTAATTCCATACGGAAACACTAATAGTGTTCAATAGTGACTCAAGGTGTCACTGCCTACTGACATTTAAAGCAAAAGACAGGTCAAATAGTCTAATTAAACTTCAAATTGTTTCTCAGCTTTATTTCTTTATTCTTGATAGGAATAAGATATAGTTGTACTGTGGTTCCTTTCTGAACTGGATATTGCCATGGAGAAAAGACTGTGAAAACAAATAAGTTTCATGTCATTATAGTTGTATCTATTCCAGAGAAATTAAGGGACTACAAAGGAGCACAAAAGCCAAATTATTGTAGCCAATCCAAAACAATATAGAGAAAACGACAATCACAATCCCCCAAAAGAACTTACCTTTCATAACACCATCTCCAACATTTTCTCAGTTTGTTCAGTCTTAAGTGAATGCTAAAAGAATATTTATTGAGGGAGACCAGAAGTTAAAGATTCCCTCCGTTTTTAAGAGCAACTATTTTCACATAAGTATCCTTATAGTTTGCAGAGATGAGTAAAAGACTCACAATAAACAATTTAGTGAAGTCTGTTTCAAGGTCTCCTTCTGATAGTATGAGACAGGGACCTTCCTCTCAATATTTGAGAAATCATGTTATCATGTCAATGCATCCGATGAAGTGAGCTGTAGCTCACGAAAGCTTATGCTCTAATAAATTTGTTAGTCTCTAAGGTGCCACAAGTACTCCTTTTCTTTTTGCGAATACAGACTAACACGGCTGCTACTCTGAAACCTGTCATGTTATCGCTGAGGCACTACACTGTGACAAAACATGGCTTTTTGTAGCAAACCCCCAGAATTAACAAGTGAACTTGACCTAGGTTTTTTCTCCCTCACAACCTTTGTTTAAAAGGGTTGAGGTAGAGAGGATTTGGATTCAATCTGACATATTGCAGGGAGCCCTGACAGGAATAAGGGTTATGTAGGTCACAACAGAGTTCTGATGACTAGCATTTTGGTCATCCACAATCACAATATCAGTCATAAGGTGACAAATTGATAGCATATATAAAGGTGTGTGTTGTGGGGAGAGATGGGGAGAGGAGTTTTTTTTTAATCACTTATGATGTAGTACAGATTCCAGAGACAAGGTGGCTGAGGTAATATCTTTTATTGGACCAACTTCTGTTGGTGAGAGAGACAAGCTTTTGAGCTTACACAGAGCTCTTCTTCTAGGCATTCCTGTATATATTTATTATTTGTTTAAAAACTTTAACCCCCTCATGAAATGTGCTTAGCCTGAGGCTAACGCCATGGAAAGTAGCCTAAAGCTCATGATAAAAAGAAAAGGAGTACTTGTGGCACCTTAGAGACTAAGGTCTCTAAATCTCTAAGGTGCCACAAGTACTCCTTTTCCTTTTGTGAATACAGACTAACACGGCTGCTACTCTAAAGCTCATGATGAATGCTTACTGAATTTTGTGGCCAGTTTTTCTCAGGTGTAAATTATAAAGACTATATGAGCTGCATTTTATGCTTTCAGCTTCAAAACTGGGGAGAAGAAGTGGGGGGAAAGTGTGCATCATTTAAAAAAGATATTTTTTAGCTTATTTCCATAAAATAAGCTTATTTCCATCTCTTCACAGTTGCACACGTCAATACTAAATATTGCATTTCATAGCAGGAAGTAAAATACAGCTACCTCATGTGGTTTAAATAAAAAAGAGGTATGTTCATTTTGAGAACAAGACTGATAATTCAACATGAAAATCTGGAGGTAGAGAAATGATCTTGGGAGCCTCTGGGTGAACCTAGAGAGCACATGGGAAGTCTACAACAATCCCCTTGCTTGATTATCAGTGGGATGTACATTGTCTTTTTCCTACCCGTCTTTTTTCATTTTTCAGCAGCCTGCCACATGCAATATGCCAAATCTTATACCAAAAAATCCCTATTTGTGTGTGTCGCACACACACACGCACACACACACACATAGCCTCCCCACCCAGTTCAGCTAAAGAAGCTCTGATAGACTCTGCAGAGATGTAATAAAAACAGCATTCTGAAGCAGAGGATTTGTTCGGTTACATTTGTATGGGCTGTTTGTTCGGCATTGGAATTTAAAAAAATGCACCCCAAGAACATTTTTGTTGAGCTTTTCCTGCTTACGAACTATTTCAATAGTTATGTTAAGGATCTTACCAAAGTATTCAGAATTAACTATGTAATCACCTCTCTTTGCTTATGTCGAGATAAATATGTACAGAAATGCAGGCGAATATTTATAATCTAGTGTGAGTGCCAGCAACATAACCTCAATGCATGTTTTTGTAAAATGTACCTCAGAGAACACTCTGACTGGAGTGGAGAGTATATTTATATTGGAGGTTAGGCAGAGTTTTCAAGTTCAGGCACAGTGGAATCCAGTTTAAGGGGATTGATTTGGGAAATTCTCATCTTGAACTTTCTTCATCAGACATAAGTAGAAGCAAACAGTCTACCTTGCACAAGCACAGTAAGTTCTTTTAGATATTATTCTAATGCCCAGGCAAGTCAGTCAGGATCTAATTTCCTCTAACCGGTAGTTCCACAAGATGTAAAATTCTTTCCCTGAAGCCAAGTGGCACTCAAATGTGTGAAATTCCTTTCTGCTTCTGAACACATCAAATAAAATCAGAGGTTACTTCCAATCTGATCCTTACAACTGAATGCCCCACTGGTCAGTCTAACTGAGAAGCAAACACCAGCAGGAAATGGCTTTTTGAATGCAATTTTTAATCAAAATATCCAAGGACTTGATTCTGCCTTAGGTCTATATATATGCATAGGGAAGTAAGTCCCCATCCATTTCCCTGCACGGTTGTGTAAGATCATTACAGTATCTGGGTCTGGGCTCAGGGCAGGGAGAGCAGAGGCTTCCCGTCCTGTGCTTGGGGACGAGTGTTTGGTGAAGAGAGGAAGTGGCGGTGTGGTAGGAGCCTGGACTCCCTCCCCTTACATGCTGTCCAGCAGAGCTGGCTGGCAGCACAGTGAGTGGAGGAGAGCAGAGGGAGCATGCTACACTCCAGTAATGGGTAGTAAATTACTTCCCAGATACAGAGAAGGGGAACAGAAGAGTAATTGTGACTGGGACACAGTTCCTTCCAGACCTCCCCCTGGGGCAGCGCAATTGTGTGCTGACTCATACTCACACCTGAACCAAAGGCTCAATATAGCTATATGCTATATATTTTTATATATATATGATCATATACAGCAGCACTCAGTGTTAGTGCAGCTTTAATATATTCTGGAATAAATATTGGAACTAATTTAGGGCAAGATTGTTACTTTCCTTATGTGCACACATAGGAATTTAAGGGGCCATATGGCACCTCCTTACTCCATTGTGCTTGCTACCCATTGCAGTGCCAGGCAGCAGTGCATGGGACTTCAGTGAAGCTGCCCTCTCCCTTGCCTGGACATGGGCAAAGAGTTGACAGACAGGAGCAGAGAGTGGATGGAGCTCCTGTAATGCAATGGGTAGTGCATTGGCTGACTGGCTGAGTCAGTACTAAGGAGGAACTGTTCTGTATCAGGTATTGGGCTGGGGTAGTTTACTTCCCCCTCAGCAGAGCAAGTGATGAACTGGGGACCAGACTATGACTGAGTCATGGTTTCTGGCTTGTTCCTGGAGGCCTACATGTTACCTCTGATATGGGACTTGTGGCAAAACATTGAATAATTTTTTACTCTCTGGACCTTTTGAAACACATGGTTTGGGGGGTATATTTTGGAGGCAGGCTTAGTATTCTGAATATGTGAATGCCTTCTGAATTGTGCCTGCCTTCTACAACCATAGTTCTAAAAATTCTGCCTCCCAAATAGGTACTTCCATAATTCATGATAAATATAAAATCCTAAAGCTGCACTCTCAAGTACCTTGTTACCCTTATGTATGATGGATATTTCTAGATATCCAAGGTGACTTTCAATAGCCCTGAATATTTAGTAACATTCTTAGAAAAATGTTACTCACATTTAATCAAAAAGTAATAGCAATTTTTTTAAGTACATCAGAAGCAGGAAATCTGCTAAACAACCAGGGGGCCACTGAATGATCGAGATGCTAAAGGAGCACTCAAGGACAATAAGGCCATTGAAGAGAAACTAAATGAATTCTTTTCATCAGTCTTCATGGCTGAGGATGTGAGAGAGATTCCCAAACCTGAGCCAATCTTTTTAGGTGACAAATCTGAAGAACTGTCCCAGATTGAGGTGTCATTAAAGGAGATTTTGGAATAAATTGATTAATTAAAGAGTAATAAGTCAACAGGACCAGATGGTATTCACCCAAGAGTTGTGAAGGAACTTGAGTGTGAAATTGGAGAACTACTAACTGTGGTTTGTAACCTATCATTTAAATCAGCTTCTGTACCAAATGACTGGAGGATAGCTAATGTGATGCCAATTTTTAAAAAAGGTTCCAGAGGCAATCCCGGCAATTAGAGGCTGGTAAATTTAACTTCACTACAGCCAAATTGGTTGAAATTATACTACAAAAAAGGAATTATCAGATATATAGATGAACACAATTTGGGGAAAAGTCAGCATGGTTTTTGTAAAGGGAAATCATGTACATTGGAAATCATCTCCAATCTATGAGAATTCTTTAAGGAGGTCAACAATCATGTGGACAAGAGTGATCTAGTGGATATAGTGTATTTAGTTTTCAGAAAGCCTTTGACAAGGTCCCTCACCAAAGGCTCTTAAGCAAAGTAAGCTGTCATGGGATAAGAGGAAAGGCCCTCTCATGGATCAGTAACTGGTTATAACAGGAGTCGGCAACCTTTTAGAAGTGGTGTGCCGAGTCTTCATTTATTCACTTTAATTTAAGGTTTTGAGTGCCAATAATACATTTTAATGTTTTTTAGAAGGTCTCTCTCTATAAGTCTATATATTATATAACTAAACTATTGTCATATGTAAACAAGGTTTTCAAAATGTTTAAGAAGCTTCATTTAAAATTAAATTAAAATGCTGATCTTACACCGCCGGCCCGCTCAGCCCACTGCTGGCTTAGGGTTCCGTTCACCTAGGCCAGCAGCAGGCTGAGCGGGACCTGTGGCTGGGACCCGGGCTGGCAAGGGGCCGGCAGCCAGAACCCCAGACCAGCAGTGGGCTGAGTGGGGCCGGGATCCCAGACCAGCCATGAGCTGAGCGGCTCAGCCCGCTGCCAGTCTGGGGTTCCGTCCATGGGCTCCTGCCAGCCAGGGTCCCGGCTGCCGGCCCCGCTCAGCCTGCTGCTGGTCTGGGGTCCCTGCCCTGTCCACATAGAGGAGGTACCTACCTTCTCCATGGTTCTAGCCATTCTTTTCCTCTCTCTGCACTGAGATGAGGGTGGGAGTGTGCTGAGAACAGGGCTGTGGGTGAAGGAGCAGGCTGGGAGTTGGGGTGCAGGGTCTGGCCAGGAGCTAGAGAGAGGGCTCAGGGTTGGGGCAGGAGGTTTGGGTGTGGAGTGCTTACCTGGGCAGCTCCCATTTGGTGCGAGTGGTGCAGGTGGGAATGTGTGTGGGGTGTGTGTCTGCAGGAGCTCCCTTTTGGTGCTCAGAGTGGGGGTGGGGATGGGGATGTGGGGGGGGCAAGAGTCAAGGTATGGGGTGTGGAGGGTCTGGGTATGTGTGGGGGGTGCAGGAGTCAGGGCTGCGGTTGTGGGGGGTGCAGGGGTCAGGGCAGAGGGCTGTGGTGTGTGTGTGTGTGGGGGGATGCCTAGGGGTCAGGGCAGTGGGCTGGGGTCGTGGGGGTGCTCCCAGCCCCCTGCCATGAACGGCTCACTGCGGGGGGCTGAAGGGGATATGCCGATTCCATCCTCCTCCCCAAGGTCACTGGAGCAGAGAGTGTGCTGCTGCTCTGCTTTTTCCTCTCCCCTCCGTAGCAAGGGCTGTCAGCTGATCAGCCGCAGGGAGGGAGAGAAGGAGGGACAGGAATCCAGCACGGGGGGGAAAGCTTGCCTGCCCTGCAAGGAGAGAGCGGTGATCAGGGGGTGGAGAAGAGCGGGCCGGCAGGGCAGGATTTTTAATGGCACGGGGTAGGCAGACAGCAGCATGCCTCTAAAAATTGGCACGCGTACCGTCTTTGGCATGCGTGCCATAGGTTGTTGACCCCTGGGTTATAAAATAGAAAACAAAGCCTAGGAATAAAAGGTCAGTTTTCAGAATGGAGAGAGGTAAACAGTGGTGTCCTCCATGGGTATGTACTGGGATCAGTGCTGTTCAATATGTTCATAAATGATTTGGAAAAAAGGGTCAATGGTAAGGTGGCAAAATTTGCAGATGTTACAAAACTACTGAAGATTGTTAAGTCCACAGCAGACTGCATAGAGTTACAAAGGGATCTCACAAAACTGGGTGACTGGGAAACATGAAATTGGCAGATGAAATTCAATGTTGATAAATGGAAAATATGCATATTGGAAAACACAATACCAACTATACACATTAGATGGACTCTAAATTAGCTGTTACCACTCAAGAAAGAGATCTTGGAGTCATTGTGGATAGTCCTCTGAAAACATCCACTCAATGTGCAGTGGCAGTCAAAAATGCAAACAGAATGTTGGGAATCATTAAGAAAGTGGTAGATAATAAGACAGAAAATATTATATTGCCTCTATATAAATCTATGGTACACCCACATCTTCAATACTGTGTGCAGATGTAGTCGCCCCATCTCAAAGATATTTGGAAAAAGTTCAGAAAATGGCAATAAAATGATTAGTGTTATGGAACAGCTTCAATACGAGGAGAGGTTAATAAGACTGGGACTTTTCAGCTTGGAAAACAGATGACTAAGGGGGGATATGATAGAGGCCTATAAAATCATGACTGGTGTGGAGAAAGTAAATAAGGAAATTATTTACTCCTTCTCATAACATAAGAACTAGGGGTCACTAAATGAAATTAATAGGCAGCAGGTTTAAAACAAATAAAAGGAAATATTTTTTCATACAACACACAGTCAACCTGTGGAACTCCCTGCCAGAGGATGTTGTGAAGGCCAAGACCATAACAGGGTTCAAAAAAGAACTAGATAAGTTCATGGAGGATAGGTCCATCAATGGCTTTTAGCCAGGATGGGCACGGATGGTGGCCCTAGCCTCTGTTTGCCAGATGATGAGAATGGGTGACAGGGGATGGACCATTTGATTATTACTTGTTCTGTTAATTCCCTCTGGGGCACCTGGTATTGGCCACTGTCGAAAGACAGGATACTGGACTAGATGGACCTTTGGTCTGACCCAGTATGGCCATCCTTATGGTCTTATGTAAGTCATTCCTCCAGTGTACAGTGTAGCCATGATAACAAAATGTCCCAAATGTCTAACCTTGCATTGCAGAAGTGATAGAGATCTTGCACCGAATTCTCCACACCTTGCACCTTGTGGAGCCAGTGCCTAATGAATATTCATAAAATGCTTCCAGAGTGGAAGTGACAGGTATAAATGGATACATTGCTACACAAGGTACAAGGCACTTGAGAATCATGACCCATGTTTTCCACGGCTTGCCACATGCTGTTGACTCCCCAGTAACATGTAAATGTCTAGTAACAATTCTCATTTTTTTTTATAAAAAGAAAAAAGCACTGTTGAAAGAATAAAAATGAACTCCCTAATGAACAAAGGGCCCGGATGTTTGTCATAGTGTTTTAACAGGAGGACCAGAAGTGGCTAGAATTGCACACAATTCCAGCTATTTTAATGGGACTTGTCTAATTCTTCACACACCAGTCTGAAAATTTACCCCATAGTCTTTTAAAGAATGCTGAATCAAACCATGCACCTTGACACTTGATCACATTTAAAATTCTGAGTCTTCAGGTGGAAAGCATTCAGTGAACAAGAGGCAAACAAAATTGGGGAAATCTCTTATTCTTGTTTCCTGAGATACTGGAAAAATTGTACCAGTCTCCACTAAGAAATAAATATCTGATTCTGCAGTGATCCCTAGCTGGGCAGTCATGTGTGCCTGCACAGAGCTCCATTGAAGTCAATGGGATTCCATGCGGACTCCAAGATCTGCCTGCATGCAGCTCATTGCAGAGTCAGTGAATAAATCTTCCTTTCTTATCTGATGAAACAATGAAAACAAAACAGAATCTGGATTTTGCTTTTGAGAAGAGAGAATGCTCAGGAAACTGGTATCAGTTAGGGTTGCCAGCTTTCTAATAGCAAAAAAATGAACACTCTTGCTCCACCTTCTGCCCTGCTCCTTCTCCGAGACCTTGCCCTTGCCCCTGCTCCACCCCTTCTCTGAGGGTCCCCCTCCCTGCTCTCTCCATCTCCCTTCACTCTGCTGCTTGCTCTCCCCCACCCTTGTTCACTCACTCATTTTCTTGGACTTGGGCAGGGGGTTGGAGTGCAACAGGGGATGAGGACTCCAGCTGGGGGTGAGGGCTCTGAGGTGGGGCTAGGGATGAGGGGTTTGGGGTGTAAGAGCGGGTTCCAGGCTAAGGCAGGGGGTTAGGGTGTGGGAAGGGTTACCAGCTCTGGGCTGGGGGTGTGGGCTCTGGGGTGAGGCCAGAAATGAGGGGTTCAGCATGTGGGAGGGTGTTCCTGGCTGGTGCAGGGAATTGGGTTCAGGGGCGTTGAGGGCTTGGAGTCTGGACTCTGATATGGGGTCAGGGATTTGGGATTTGGGGTGCAGACTCCAGGAGGGATTTTGGGTGCGGGAGAGGGCTCAGGGCTACAGAGGAGGGTTGGGGTGTGGAAGGGGACTCCGGGCGGCACTTACCTCGGGCAGCTCGTGGAAGCGGCCAGCATGTCCCTCCATCTCCTAGGCAGAAGTTCCAGGCCAAAGGGAGCTCTGGAGCTGGTGCTCAAGTGGGGGCAGCACATGGAGCCCCCAGGCCACCCCGTGCCTAGGAGCCACAGGACTTGTTGCCACTTCTGGAAGTTGCGCAGAGCCAGGGCAGGCAGGGACCCTGCCTTAGCCCTGGAGCCTGCTGCATCGCCAACTGGACTTTTAGCAGACTCGTCAGTGATGCTGACCGGAGCCACCAGGGTCCTTTTCGACTAGCATTCCAGTCAAAACTGGACAGCTAGCAATCTTAATATCAGTTAAATAAAGACAGCATTAAGGTGCTGATAAACTCAGCTGGATGAACTCTAGTGAGAAATGGAAGAGACTCAAAAGGACCTGTGTATCAGACGTTTCTCTCTTGGCATTTGTCTTTGCCAAGTCCAAATGCATCTTCCCTGAGCCTTCTGCTTCTCTTGCTGTTAATTTACATTTTGAAAAACGGCTTTTGCTGAAAAGTAACTTGTATAAATTGGTTCTTTATGACCCTGCTAGTCTGTTTGGCTACAGAGTGAAGCAAGATTCAACCTGAATGGGAAAAGCAGCTGAGAGTGACAGTGAATTTCATAAAGGGCATGTAATAGGCTGCTGCAAGGAAGGACCTGAATCACCCCCCTTCTCTGCATGAGTTATTAGGCCACATCTCACTCAAAAGATTAAACATTTTATCTCACAGGTCATTCCATTTTATTGCAGCATTGCCTTTAGCAATGCTATAGTTCAGGTTCTGTCAGTGTTTCCATTATAGACCCTTGTTCTCTGGAATTTATAACTTAGGGCTAAAATTCCCTTTGGGTTAAAACTTGGCAATCATATACGAGGTCTTTTTCCAGCAAAGAATTTCCCCCCAAAAATCTGTATTAGTCCAGCTCTCTTTTTAGCAGATGGGAGCCCCAAAACTATCTACTTATGATTTTTCTGGTTTTAGACCACATTTAATTTACTGAAACCCAAAAATATCACCTGCCCTTAGTCTTTAATCCACGGACTTATGCCTTGGAGTATTTAGAATCCATGAGGAACCAGAAATTACAAAGTGGGTATTGTGTGCACATGCTTAGGCTAGCAATTTTTTCATCAAGCGTGCCCCGTTGAAATGAAGATTCAACAGCAAATGAGCCCTTAGTGAAATTAATAGCATTTGATTACTTACACATCTGGCACTGAAGTGCTATTGCATACAACTTTGTTTGTCTGCATTTAGCAAGCCAAGTCCATTCATTTAAAGTGGCATTTCTTAGTTTAAAACAGTTTAAAAATCTCAACTGAAAATCATAAAACATCAAGGGGAAGTTGCATAGTTTACTTTGGAATAGAGAAGGGCCCAAGCCAACAGACCAGATCTAAACGTTCCCAGACTTTGGGTGCTATGGAATCTGAAGACGGATCTGCATGCAAATTTTGCAACTGGGTACTGCTTCTATAATGAACCAAATCCAAACTCTGGGTTCAAATGCACCAGAATGGGCTCAGCCCCATATTTATATTTAAACAATGTAAAGAGTCCAAAAAAAATCTCAGAAGCAGAAAAAAATCACAGTTCAATGAGAAATAACCATTAGGAATAGCTTGCAGCAGCCTGACCTTTAGAACTGTGCATTATATTTGAGTATGAATAGGAACTAATCCTAAATTTGCCTCTATTTCTTTTAACACCACGTTTAATAGAAATTTTAAACCAAAATTTTGAAAATCAATGTACTTTTACAGGCCTCAAAGCCTTTTGAAGGTGAAAAAGCTCTGTGATGAAAAAGCACTATGCACTACTTGCTAGGTATTGGGCTGAATTGTGTCCTTGCCTCGGTGGGGCTACACAGAAGAGAAGAAAAAAGCATCTCTTAAGTGATTCACTTAAGGGTAGCATGCCACTGCAGTGCTAGCATTCAAGGACATTCCGGGTTTGCAACTCAGACAGAGCAACGGGGCAGAGAATGGTGATGTGTAGTCTCATTAATTACACATGTTCTTAAAGTACCTTGTTGAATTGGGGCTGAGGAGGGCAGTATTAATTTATAAGATTTGAGCTACAGAATTTTATGTAACTTTATGAAAATATACCTGGGTTTTCTTTTGATTGTTTGTTTATTAAGAGGGGAACATTGTTTGCTATAAAAATATTTTGAAGTAATTATTTGGGATGAAATTCTCCTATGAGACCTTCCCTGTGGATCTGTTTCACATTCAGTGTTGTTCCACACATGGAACTACCAGTGACACCAGTAGAATTTCTGGACATGGAATGACTGCAGAATATGCAGTAGATCTGACGCCCTAGTAAAAAATTACTATATTTTTCACTTGTCAACAAATCCTAAATCCAAATCCCAAATTCAAGTCCTTACCTTGGTAAAAATCCTGTAATGAGCATATAGAGTACATGGCATTGTGTCCTGTAATGTAAATTCCTATAATTGTTTCAGTATTGTCCATTTTCCATACAACAGTAGCATCACAAGGCATAACCTGCTGACCCCAGGAGAAATGATTACTATGTGGAGAATCCTGAAGTTACAGCCTTCATCAGCTGGGATTCAGACAGTCACCTGATGGTTTTCCTCACTTGCATGATGCCAGAAAAGGTGGCTGCCATCCCTCTCCTGCAGGGTTCTGAAACAGGCAGTTAAATGTCTCCCCTTCTTCTTTAACTGGCCAAGAAGTACTGACAATTTTCCCACTGATGTGCAGGAAAGAATCAGAAGGAGTTTAGAGATACCTTCACTTTTTCAGAGGATGAACTGAGGTGGCCAAGGGGAAGAATAAATTGTTGACCAGTGAACTGGGCAAAATGTTTTAAGAGCTGTATGGGCTATATTCAGGAAAGTATTTAAACACATACTTAAGTGCTTTCCTGAACTGGGACCTATATGCAGATCTCCAGCTCAGTGAGAAGAGATCACCTTGGAAAGGGATGGGGGTGGGGAGGGAGAGAGAGAGAGAGAGAGAGAGAAAGAAAAGGACCTCTGAGAATTGAGTGGTCAGCAGAGTTAGGAGAACTCCTCAGGGAGGGAAGGAAGAGGATCAGTGAAGGGGTGGAAGTGATACAGGAGAGAAGGGGGACAATGGCGTTAAAAGAGAAGAGGGAAAAAGACCTACCTACACGGGAAGGACAGAGGAAAACCATACAGTCATTACTAATTTCCTTGCCATTAAAGGTAATCAGATGGTTTACTTCCTGTGGACATAATTGACTGAATCTCCCCTCCGCATCTCCGATTTCCTCATTTATAACAATTTAGGGATTGGAGCCTATCATCTGTAGGTCACTGGTTCAAATCCAGCCCAGATCAGCAGTGTTGACAAGTTATTTTCATTGGATGGCTGCAATAGTTGCCTATGTAAAATTAGTTGATGATCTTGGTTCATTTCCTAGTGGAGCTCACCACATTGCAAACATATTGCCTCCACAGCTGACAATAATTGCTACCTTTGTCAGTCTCAACAGAGATGGTCAACTGAACTGAACTAAACTCTCACCCCTTCTGATGTTTCCACCAAATCTGTGTTGAGACACATTGGTGGGGCAGGTTTCAGAGTAGCAGCCGTGTTAGTCTGTATTCGCAAAAAGAAAAGGAGTACTTGTGGCACCTTAGAGACTAACAAATTTATTAGAGCATAAGCTTTCGTGAGCTACAGCTCACTTCATCGGATGCATCGCTCACGAAAGCTTATGCTCTAATAAATTTGTTAGTCTCTAAGGTGCCACAAGTACTCCTTTTCTTATTGGTGGGGCAGTATGGTGAATCTGACCCTGCTGCTGCCAATACCAAGCCTGTTCTGTAGATAATTTATTGAGTCTCTGAGGCTCTTATTCTGGCATCTCTTACAATAATTTAATGCACTATAAAATAAAAGAGAGATGGTTAAGGTAGATTAGTCAATAGAGGCAAGCCCTGCTTTATGGCACAAAATACACTTGTCATTTACAAGTGTTACTCACATAAGTACATTGATTTAGGCCTTTAATGTCTCATAGTGACACAATAGCAGTGCACATGGTTAGAAACGAGCAGCACTCTGCAGTATGATCTACAAAGTGCTCCTATTATTTCTTCTATCAGCAGTAGAATGGAGAACAGAAACCTGTATGGGGACTAGCTGTAGGAAATTACCCATAGACTTTTATATTACAGCCTTCATGTTATGTCCAAATGTCAAACCACTACACTGCCAACTGGGATCCCAAATTTTGGTGACCTTGATAAGCTAACAACATACTGGCTACATTGTTCTTAGATCTGTCAAAGCAATTATATAATTAATGTTGAAATGGGGACACTGAGGCTCCTGCTTTCAATATGTTTTTCTGGGAGATATGTACTCATACGAAAAAATAAATATCAGGAAAGATATGTTCACCTCATATCGCTTATCTTTGCACATTTTCTACTTATACTTGCCTCATTTAACTATATCCATATAAGAGCACTGTAGTAATTTTTCATTTAAAATACCCACTTTCCTGCTTTCATCCCACATCCCACATATGGGGTGATTATATCTACTATGCAAAAGAGAGAAGCAAAGAATAATAATAAAGGAGATGAAATTAAACATTGAAAATAGTCTTTCATAACAAGATAAATACACATATGTTTCAGTCATTTTATGCTGTCATATGTCAGAAAAATAAACCATAATCCAATCTCTTCCTACTGCATTTCCCTGCCTAAAACTTGTTGAGTACTCCACTTGAGAACTTGTTTTTCTCCTTCAAAACGTTCATTAAAACACAAATGACTTTCCCCTTTTGAGGTTGCCAAAGGAACTCTAACACCATGCAATTAAATCTGTTTTAAAGTACCTTTCTCAACAAAAACAGGCTTCCACCTCTAAGACTGCGTAATAAATGTTATTAACTATACATATAAATAGAAAATGTGTCTTGTAGAACATTATATTTGCTGAATGAGTTTGCCTTTTTTAAAGTCATCTCCTTATTAATGACTCATGAGTTTCTTTTCTGTTGTTTAAAATTAATGTAATTATAGGCTATTCTGGAATAATTTGATGTATCTTAGGTTCATATCTGAACTTATTAATTAAATGGAACATATGTATTTATAATGTGCTCTATGCCTCTATTATTCAAGATAATCCCTTTAATCCTATTTAAATAGGAATATAGAAGAGTTAATCCCAATAACATCTCTAAATAAACAACTATTTAAATAATGTTTCAATCTTTGTTCTTCATAGCATCTGTCCTGAAAATGTTGTGTGAATTGTTTAGCCTGCTATTGGCAATGAACAGTGAGGTCCAGACAGTAGCAAAATTATTGCATATGTATGTAGCACCCTATTAACAAAAATGTAGAGGGAAAGTACCTCCTAATATTATTTAATAAAATGTGTGTCCTCAAAAATTAAATGTGACATTCTGATCTTTCTAGGTCACTATATGTTTATGGTGTTAGGGCCCCATACTTCCTTAATATATCCTTGCGATAGCGTAAACTAGATGGTAAGAAGCTGCAAATATCTGCCATGTATTGGAGCTGCATTCAAGTGTCAAGTTGTAGTTTAGAGGACTTTGGTCCCTGGTGTTGTCTGTAATTTGACCTAGCGTTTGGAAACCTACAATAACATAAGAAAGCCATGTTGAATGTGCAGTTTTAGATTTTCATCACTGCACTATGAGCTGCACATATGGCAGGTCACCAGAAACTGGAAAAGAAGCAATTGTTTTTTCCCTGCTGTGAGTAATGGATTTGAACATGCCTCACATTGTTTTCACGCTGAGTTTTCTCTTCTTCCCCCATATCACAAGTGCAAACTGAGCTTATAAAATTCCTTTAGGCACAAGAAACCACACAGGTCAGTTTAGACACTTTTTGTCTAAGGTTTCAGAGTAGCAGCCGTGTTAGTCTGTATTCGCAAAAAGAAAAGGAGTACTTGTGGCACCTTAGAGACTAACAAATTTATTAGAGCATAAGCTTTCGTGAGCTACAGCTCACTTCATCGGATGCATTTGGTGGAAAAAACAGAGGAGAGATTTATATACACACACACAGAGAACATGAAACAATGGGTTTATCATACACACTGTAAGGAGAGTGATCACTTAAGATAAGCCATCACCCACAGCAGGGGGGGGAAAGGAGGAAAACCTTCCATGGTGACAAGCAGGTAGGCTAATTCCAGCAGTTAACAAGAATATCAGAGGAACAGTGGGGGGTGGGGTGGGAGGGAGAAATACCATGGGGAAATAGTTTTACTTTGTGTAATGACTCATCCATTCCCAGTCTCTATTCAAGCCTAAGTTAATTGTATCCAGTTTGCAAATTAATTCCAATTCAGCAGTCTCTCGTTGGAGTCTGTTTTTGAAGCTTTTTTGTTGAAGTATAGCCACTCTTAGGTCTGTGATCGAGTGACCAGAGAGATTGAAGTGTTCTCCAACTGGTTTTTGAATGTTATAATTCTTGATGTCTGATTTGTGTCCATTCATTCTTTTACGTAGAGACTGTCCAGTTTGGCCATGTACATGGCAGAGGGGCATTGCTGGCACATGATGGCATATATCACATTGGTAGATGCGCAGGTGAACGAGCCTCTGATAGTGTGGCTGATGTGATTAGGCCCTATGATGGTATCCCCTGAATAGATATGTGGACAGAGGTGGCAACGGGCTTTGTTGCAAGGATAGGTTCCTGGGTTAGTGGTTCTGTTGTGTGGTGTGTGGTTGCTGGTGAGTATTTGCTTCAGATTGGGGGGCTGTCTGTAAGCAAGGACTGGTCTATCTCCCAAGATCTTGGGAGAGCGATGGCTCGTCCTTCAGGATAGGTTGTAGATCCTTGATGATGCGTTGGAGAGGTTTTAGTTGGGGGCTGAAGGTGATGGCTAGTGGCGTTCTGTTGTTTTCTTTGTTGGGCCTGTCCTGTAGTAGGTGACTTCTGGGTACTCTTCTGGCTCTGTCAATCTGTTTCTTCACTTCAGCAGGTGGGTATTGTAGTTGTAGGAATGCATGATAGAGATCTTGTAGGTGTTTGTCTCTGTCTGAGGGGTTGGAGCAAATGCGGTTATATCGTAGCGCTTGGCTGTAGACAATGGATCGAGTGGTATGATCTGGATGAAAGCTAGAGGCATGTAGGTAGGAATAGCGGTCAGTAGGTTTCCGATATAGGGTGGTGTTTATGTGACCATCGCTTATTAGCACCGTAGTGTCCAGGAAGTGGATCTCTTGTGTGGACTGGTCCAGGCTGAGGTTGATGGTGGGATGGAAATTGTTGAAATCATGGTGGAATTCCTCAAGAGCTTCTTTTCCATGGGTCCAGATGATGAAGATGTCATCAATGTAGCGCAGTAGAGTAGGGGCATTAGGGGACGAGAGCTGAGGAAGCGTTGTTCTAAGTCAGCCATAAAAATGTTGGCATACTGTGGGGCCATGCGGGTACCCATCGCAGTGCCGCTGAATGAAGGTATACATTGTCACCAAATGTGAAATAGTTATGGGTCAGGACAAAGTCACAAAGTTCTGCCACCAGGTTAGCCGTGACAGTATCGGGGATACTGTTCCTGACGGCTTGTAGTCCATCTTTGTGTGGAATGTTGGTGTAGAGGGCTTCTACATCCATAGTGGCTAGGATGGTGTTTTTAGGAAGATCACCAATGGACTGTAGTTTCCTCAGGAAATCGGTGGTGTCTCGAAGATAGCTGGGAGTGCTGGTAACGAAGGGCCTGAGGAGGGAGTCTACATAGCCAGGGACAATCCTGCTGTCAGGTGCCAATGCCTGAGATGATGGGGCGTCCAGGATTTCCAGGTCTATGGATCTTGGGTAGCAGATAGAATACCCCAGGTCGGGGCTCCAGGGGTGTGTCTGTGCGGATTTGTTCTTGTGCTTTTTCAGGGAGTTCTTGAGCAAATGCTGTAGTTTCTTTTGGTAACTCTCAGTGGGATCAGAGGGTAATGGCTTGTAGAAAGTGGTGTTGGAGAGCTGCCTAGTAGCCTCTTGTTCATACTCCGACCTATTCATGATGACGACAGCACCTCCTTTGTCAGCCTTTTTGATGATGTCAGAGTTGTTTCTGGAGCCCCGACCTGGGGTATTCTATCTGCTACCCAAGATCCATAAACCTGGAAATCCTGGACGCCCCATCATCTCAGGCATTGGCACCCTGACAGCAGGATTGTCTGGCTATGTAGACTCCCTCCTCAGGCCCTTCGTTACCAGCACTCCCAGCTATCTTCGAGACACCACCGATTTCCTGAGGAAACTACAGTCCATTGGTGATCTTCCTAAAAACACCATCCTAGCCACTATGGATGTAGAAGCCCTCTACACCAACATTCCACACAAAGATGGACTACAAGCCGTCAGGAACAGTATCCCCGATACTGTCACGGCTAACCTGGTGGCAGAACTTTGTGACTTTGTCCTGACCCATAACTATTTCACATTTGGTGACAATGTATACCTTCAAATCAGCGGCACTGCGATGGGTACCCGCATGGCCCCACAGTATGCCAACATTTTTATGGCTGACTTAGAACAACGCTTCCTCAGCTCTCGTCCCCTAATGCCCCTACTCTACTTGCGCTACATTGATGACATCTTCATCATCTGGACCCATGGAAAAGAAGCTCTTGAGGAATTCCACCATGATTTCAACAATTTCCATCCCACCATCAACCTCAGCCTGGACCAGTCCACACAAGAGATCCACTTCCTGGACACTACGGTGCTAATAAGCGATGGTCACATAAACACCACCCTATATCGGAAACCTACTGACCGCTATTCCTACCTACATGCCTCTAGCTTTCATCCAGATCATACCACTCGATCCATTGTCTACAGCCAAGCGCTACGATATAACCGCATTTGCTCCAACCCCTCAGACAGAGACAAACACCTACAAGATCTCTATCATGCATTCCTACAACTACAATACCCACCTGCTGAAGTGAAGAAACAGATTGACAGAGCCAGAAGAGTACCCAGAAGTCACCTACTACAGGACAGGCCCAACAAAGAAAACAACAGAACGCCACTAGCCATCACCTTCAGCCCCCAACTAAAACCTCTCCAACGCATCATCAAGGATCTACAACCTATCCTGAAGGACGAGCCATCGCTCTCTCAGATCTTGGGAGATAGACCAGTCCTTGCTTACAGACAGCCCCCCAATCTGAAGCAAATACTCACCAGCAACCACACACCACACAACAGAACCACTAACCCAGGAACCTATCCTTGCAACAAAGCCCGTTGCCAACTCTGTCCACATATCTATTCAGGGGATACCATCATAGGGCCTAATCACATCAGCCACACTATCAGAGGCTCGTTCACCTGCGCATCTACCAATGTGATATATGCCATCATGTGCCAGCAATGCCCCTCTGCCATGTACATTGGCCAAACTGGACAGTCTCTACGTAAAAGAATGAATGGACACAAATCAGACGTCAAGAATTATAACATTCAAAAACCAGTTGGAGAACACTTCAATCTCTCTGGTCACTCGATCACAGACCTAAGAGTGGCTATACTTCAACAAAAAAGCTTCAAAAACAGACTCCAACGAGAGACTGCTGAATTGGAATTAATTTGCAAACTGGATACAATTAACTTAGGCTTGAATAGAGACTGGGAATGGATGAGTCATTACACAAAGTAAAACTATTTCCCCATGGTATTTCTCCCCCCCACCTCACCCCCCACTGTTCCTCTGATATTCTTGTTAACTGCTGGAATTAGCCTACCTGCTTGTCACCATGGAAGGTTTTCCTCCTTTCCCCCCCCTGCTGTGGGTGATGGCTTATCTTAAGTGATCACTCTCCTTACAGTGTGTATGATAAACCCATTGTTTCATGTTCTCTGTGTGTGTGTATATAAATCTCTCCTCTGTTTTTTCCACCAAATGCATCCGATGAAGTGAGCTGTAGCTCACGAAAGCTTATGCTCTAATAAATTTGTTAGTCTCTAAGGTGCCACAAGTACTCCTTTTTTTTTTTTTTGTCTAAGGACACGGATATTTGAATTAGTCCTCATGCCAAGATGAAGCTCTGTTCTGTGAAGGTATTACACCTTGGACATGTGAAGAATACTAAATTTATGATTTTGCTAGTGTGTAACTGTCATTCTATTGCAGACATAGAGGTTGGTATTTAGGTTGGTTTGTTGTTTGAGTTTACTTAGAAACTTTTCTATTAGTAATCACTTGTCCCTACAAGCAGCACTTCCTAAGAATCACAATCACATAACTGTGCCACTAAAAAGCCCATTTATAGCTATATTCTAAGGTATTATTTGTATGTTCTCTGTATGTTCAGTTATTTACTTATTCAGTACAAGTATACCCATTTATCCATGGATCTACTGAAATATATCAGAAACAGGAAAACAAGAAGTATCAACTGGTGTTCTGCTACCAGTGAGCAAAGGGAATAATTAAAGAGGGATAAGGACACTGTAGAAAATATAATCTATTTCTTTGCACAGAGGATGCTAGGGAAATACTTACTCAAGGACTAATATTTTCATTTTAAAAATGAAGCACTGTCCGAGATTGAAGTGTCAAGAGAAGAGGTACTGGAACAAATGGATAAATTATAGAAAACAAAGTCACCATGACTGGCTGATACACATAAAGGAGTTCTGAAGAAATTTAAAAATAAAGTGATAGAACTGCTAATATTCAATCTCTCATTTAAACCAACTACTATGCTAGAGGTCTGGAGGGGTAGCAGATGTTATACATATCTTTAAAACGTCGTAAGAATCATCGTGGGAACAATAAATCAGCTCCAGAGAAATTAGATGTAACAGTAATTAAAGTGAAAGTTATAGAACGCAAAAGGCATGTCTACAGTTCAAGCTGGAAGATGTAAATTCTGGTACTGGCTCTGATTGAGATACCTGCTAAAAATAGAGAATAGCCATGGTGGTGCTAGATACCCCATGTATTTACCCATCCAAGGTACTAGGTATGTACTAAGACAGCTAGCCCCTCGTGCAGCTTCAGCTACATTCAATTTTTAAAAAAAGAAAAGGAGTACTTGTGGCACCTTAGAGACTAACAAATTTATTAGAGCATAAGCTTTCGTGAGCTACAGCTCACTTCATCGGATGCATTAGCTCACGAAAGCTTATGCTCTAATAAATTTGTTAGTCTCTAAGGTGCCACAAGTACTCCTTTTCTTTTTGCGAATACAGACTAACACGGCTGCTACTCTGAAACCTGTGATTCAATTTTTAGTATACCAACTCAATCAGAGCTAGCGTGGGTTTATCTCCTAACACCTCCATCTCAAAGTGTTGACACACCCTTAGATGATCATGATATAATAGGGACAAATCAGCACAGCTTTATGCAGGAAAATTGTGCCTCTTCAGTGTATTAGAATTATTTAGTAGTATTAAAAATAGTGCATAAAAGAGACTGAGAGGAGATGTAATTTAACTGGACTTTTAAAATGCCTTTGTCAAAGCCACTCAAAAGAGACTAATAAAGAAATTAAAGCCTTGTCTTGACTACAGGGAAAAGTTGACCTAAGCTACGCAATTTGAGTTATGTGAGTAGTTTAGACCTACTTACCGCAGTGTCCACGCCATGCAATGTCGATAGGAAACACTCTCCCATCAACTCCACTTACTCTTATCGATCCGGTAGAGTACAGGAGTCGACGGGAGAGTGATCTGTGGTCGATTTAGTGGGTCTTCACTAGACCCACTAAATCGACCACCAATGCATTGATTGCCACGCGTCGATCCTCCGGTAGGTATAGACAAGCCCTAAGTAATTTTGGAGAGAGAGGGGTCTGCCATGGATTAAAAACTGACTAACGGGCAGAAATTAAAGAGTAGCAATAAATGATCTGTTTTCATAGAATCATAGAATATCAGGGTTGGAAGGGACCTCAGGAGGTCATCTAGTCTAACCCCCTGCTCAAAGCAGGACCAATCCCCAATTAAATCATCCCAGCCAGGGCTTTGTCAAGCCTGACCTTAAAAACTTCTAAGGAAGGAGATTCCACCACCTTCCTAGGTAACGCATTCCAATATTTCAGCACCCTCCTAGTGAAAAAGTTTTTCCTAATATCCAACCTAAACCTCCCCCACTGCAACTTGAGACCATTACTCCTTGTTCTGTCATCTGCTACCACTGAGAACAGTCTAGATCCATCCTTTTTGGAACCCCCTTTCAAGTAGTTGAAAGCAGCTATCAAATCCCCCCTCATTCTTCTCTTCCGCAGACTAAACAATCACAGTTCCCGCAGCCTCTCCTCATAAGGCATGTGTTCCAGTCCCCTAATAATTTTTGTTGCCCTCCACTGGATGTTTTCCAGTTTTTCCACATCCTTCTTGTAGTGTGGGGCCCAAAACTGGACACAGTAATCCAGATGAGGCCTCACCAATGTCGAATAGAGGGGAACGATCACGTCCCTCGGTCTGCTGGCAATGCCCCTACTTATACAGCCCAAAATGCTATTGGCCTTCTTGGCAACAAGGGCACACTGTTGACTCATATCCAGCTTCTCATCCACCCTAGGTCCTTTTCTGCTGCTAGGTCCTTTGCTGCCTAGCCATTCGGTCCCTAGTCTGTAGCAGTGCATGGGACTCTTTCGTCCTAAGTACAGGACTCTGCACTTGTCCTTGTTGAACCTCATCAAATTTCTTTTGGCCCAATCCTCTAATTTGTCTAGGGCCCTCTGTATCCTATCCCTACCCTTCAACATGCCAAAAGTTTTACCATTGGGATGTCCTAAGGATCCATATTAGAACGGTGTTGTTTAATAAATTAATTAATGAGCTGGAAAAGGGGGTGGCAGTGAGATTGTACATTTTGAATATAACAGAATTATTAGGTGAGTCAAGACTAAAGAAGACTGAGAAATATGAGAGAGATTTAATAAATCTGAAGTGGGTAACATGATGGCAGACGATAGCATTGACAAACACAAATAACACACGCTGTAAGGAATTGTTTGAACCTATAGGTAAACTTTGTAAGGTTCTGCATTTACAATTTCAGAGTAGCAGCCGTGTTAGTCTGTATTCTCAAAAAGAAAAGGAGTACTTGTGGCACCTTAGAGACTAACAAATTTATTAGAGCATAAGCTTTCGTGAGCTACAGCTCACTATGCATCCGATGAAGTGAGCTGTAGCTCACGAAAGCTTATGCTCTAATAAATTTGTTAGTCTCTAAGGTGCCACAAGTACTCCTTTTCTTTTTGCATTTACAATGACCACTCAGAGGGGAAAAAAACTGGGCATCATTGTGGGTAGCTGAATTAAATTGTTTGGTATTCAATTATACTCCAAAAAGCAAACATGTTAAAATCTAGTTAAAAAATGGGATAGGAAATAATAGTGAAAATATTATGCCATTACATAAATCAATGGCTATCCTTCACCTTGAATTCTGTTTTGTGTTCTGGTCACCACACTAAAATAGATAGAGGAGAAACAGGAGAGGCTCCAAAATGGGAGACAAAAATTATTAGAATCATGGAAAGATTCCATATAAAGAAAGAGTATAAAGATTAAGATTGAAGATGAATAAAAGGGACATGATACAGGTATACAAAAAAAAATGAACAGCATAGAGAAAATAAATTGGGTATTTTTTGTTTAATCTTTTTTGTAATACAAGGAACAAAGAGAAATATAATGACATTTAAATTCATAGCATAACTGATCAAAGGAAACTCTTTCATTATTTTTGTAACACAATGTACAATTAACCTATGGAACTCATTCTCACAAGGTATTATCAAGTCCAAGAGTTTAGCAGGATTCAAAAAAGGATTAGTCATTTATGTAGCTAATGAGAACATTTACAGTTACATTATATAAAAATAGAAGGGATATGACCCATCATGCCTTCTTGCATAAGCCAACCATTTGCTCATGCAGTTAGAAAGAGATTCCCTATGGACAGGTTATTCCATAACAGTCCATTGCTGGAGTGCTTATATCTTCCTGTGAAACATCTGGTACGCCACTGTGAGAGACAGGATGTGAGCTGTATAGCTGAGCTGATCAGACATTCGTTTCCTATGATCCTAAGAGCACCCTCATCCCATAAAGTGATCCCTTCAGAGAATAACATTACAGCATGATCAGAGAGACAGAATAACCAGGAATCCATGAGTTGTAGTAAAGGGTTTGATACATGTAGCATGGTTAACCATGGCAGTGATGGAGGATAAGACCTACAAAATTGGACAATAGTGTGACTGAGAAATCCCTATGTACTCAGTTCTAGACAGTTGGAGGAGGAGCAGAAAGAGGCTGATTGCACCTGCCACCAAAATTTGTGAGCGGCATTTCTTGCAACCAACTCCTTGCATATAAAAGTTTCCAGGATAGACCAATGTAGCTTCCTAACAAGAAAGTTGTGTCATAGATTGGTGGTCACCTTGAGGTTTAGTCTCGTTCTGAGACTCCAGCTCAAGGTACTACTGAGGAGCAACTTTTGGATGGGCCAGATGCTTTTTAAATTCTTTTCTGTCTAAAGCCCATCCTATTTTCTTTTTCTGATTTACACAACGCTTTAGCTCGGGGTGGCCAAACTTACTGACCCTCCGAGCCACATAATATAATCTTCAGAAATTTGAGAGCTGGGTGTTCCTGCCGGGGCTTGGGGTTTCAGCCCTGTGGGGGTGTCTGCTGGGGCTCAGGCTTTCAGCATCACTCTTGCTGAAGCCCTGAGCCCCGGCAGGTGTCTCCCTTGGGGCTGAAGCCTTAAGACTCCCATCCCCTTTGCAGGCAAGAAGCCCTGAGCTCCCCCTGCCCTACTTTGGTAGGTGGAGGATGGGGGCCTCCCCGAGCCGCACTTTAAGTGCAAAAGAGTGCAGTAAGCAAGACACAATTTGGCCACCCCTGCTTTCAATAAAGGAATGTGTTAGGTCATGCTTGCATGGATTATTTCTTTGTTTTTTTAATGTTCTGGGCTTTCCCTTCAAGTATTGATGGATGCCTTTAAACAAAATATCTTGTCACCACACTTTTTATTGGTTTCAGAGTAGCAGCCGTGTTAGTCTGTATTCGCAAAAAGAAAAGGAGTACTTGTGGCACCTTAGAGACTAACAAATTTATTAGAGCATAAGCTTTCGTGAGCTACAGCTCACTTCATCGGATGCATTTGGTGGAAAAAACAGAGGAGAGATTTATATACACACACACAGAGAACATGAAACAATGGGTTTATCATACACACTGTAAGGAGAGTGATCACTTAAGATAAGCCATCACCAACAGCAGGGGGGGGAAAGGAGGAAAACCTTTCATGGTGACAAGCAGGTAGGCTAATTCCAGCAGTTAACAAGAATATCAGAGGAACAGTGGGGGGTGGGGTGGGAGGGAGAAATACCATGGGGAAATAGTTTTACTTTGTGTAATGACTCATCCATTCCCAGTCTCTATTCAAGCCTAAGTTAATTGTATCCAGTTTGCAAATTAATTCCAATTCAGCAGTCTCTCGTTGGAGTCTGTTTTTGAAGCTTTTTTGTTGAAGTATAGCCACTCTTAGGTCTGTGATCGAGTGACCAGAGAGATTGAAGTGTTCTCCAACTGGTTTTGAATGTTATAATTCTTGACGTCTGATTTGTGTCCATTCATTCTTTTACGTAGAGACTGTCCAGTTTGGCCAATGTACATGGCAGAGGGGCATTGCTGGCACATGATGGCATATATCACATTGGTAGATGCGCAGGTGAACGAGCCTCTGATAGTGTGGCTGATGTGATTAGGCCCTATGATGGTATCCCCTGAATAGATATGTGGACAGAGTTGGCAACGGGCTTTGTTGCAAGGATAGGTTCCTGGGTTAGTGGTTCTGTTGTGTGGTGTGTGGTTGCTGGTGAGTATTTGTTTCAGATTGGGGGGCTGTCTGTAAGCAAGGACTGGTCTGTCTCCCAAGATCTGAGAGAGCGATGGCTCGTCCTTCAGGATAGGTTGTAGATCCTTGATGATGCGTTGGAGGGGTTTTAGTTGGGGGCTGAAGGTGATGGCTAGTGGCGTTCTGTTGTTTTCTTTGTTGGGCCTGTCCTGTAGTAGGTGACTTCTGGTACTCTTCTGGCTCTGTCAATCTGTTTCTTCACTTCAGCAGGTGGGTACTGTAGTTGTAGGAATGCATGATAGAGATCTTGTAGGTGTTTGTCTCTGTCTGAGGGGTTGGAGCAAATGCGGTTATATCGTAGCGCTTGGCTGTAGACAATGGATCGAGTGGTATGATCTGGATGAAAGCTAGAGGCATGTAGGTAGGAATAGCGGTCAGTAGGTTTCCGATATAGGGTGGTGTTTATGTGACCATCGCTTATTAGCACCGTAGTGTCCAGGAAGTGGATCTCTTGTGTGGACTGGTCCAGGCTGAGGTTGATGGTGGGATGGAAATTGTTGAAATCATGGTGGAATTCCTCAAGAGCTTCTTTTCCATGGGTCCAGATGATGAAGATGTCATCAATGTAGCGCAAGTAGAGTAGGGGCATTAGGGAACGAGAGCTGAGGAAGCGTTGTTCTAAGTCAGCCATAAAAATGTTGGCATACTATGGGGCCATGCGGGTACCCATCGCAGTGCCGCTGATTTGAAGGTATACATTGTCACCAAATGTGAAATAGTTATGGGTCAGGACAAAGTCACAAAGTTCTGCCACCAGGTTAGCCGTGACAGTATCGGGGATACTGTTCCTGACGGCTTGTAGTCCATCTTTGTGTGGAATGTTGGTGTAGAGGGCTTCTACATCCATAGTGGCTAGGATGGTGTTTTTAGGAAGATCACCAATGGACTGTAGTTTCCTCAGGAAATCGGTGGTGTCTCGAAGATAGCTGGGAGTGCTGGTAACGAAGGGCCTGAGGAGGGAGTCTACATAGCCAGACAATCCTGCTGTCAGGGTGCCAATGCCTGAGATGATGGGGCGTCCAGGATTTCCAGGTTTATGGATCTTGGGTAGCAGATAGAATACCCCAGGTCCTGGCTCCAGGGGTGTGTCTGTGCGGATTTGTTCTTGTGCTTTTTCAGGGAGTTTCTTGAGCAAATGCTGTAGTTTCTTTTGGTAACTCTCAGTGGGATCAGAGGGTAATGGCTTGTAGAAAGTGGTGTTGGAGAGCTGCCTAGTAGCCTCTTGTTCATACTCCGACCTATTCATGATGACGACAGCACCTCCTTTGTCAGCCTTTTGATTATGATGTCAGAGTTGTTTCTGAGGCTGTGGATGGCACTGTGTTCTGCATGGCTGAGGTTATGGGGTAAGCGATGCTGCTTTTCCACAATTTCAGCTCGTGCACGTCGGCGGAAGCAGTCTATGTAGAAATCCAGGCTGCTGTTTCGACCTTCAGGAGGAGTCCACCTAGAATCCTTCTTTTTGTAGTGTTGGCAGGAAGGTCTCTGTGGGTTAATATGTTGGTCAGAGGTGTGTTGGAAATATTCCTTGAGTCTGAGACGTCGAAAATAGGATTCTAGGTCACCACAGAACTGTATCATGTTCGTGGGGGTGGAGGGGCAAAAGGAGAGGCCCCGAGATAGGACAGATTCTTCCGCTGGGCTAAGAGTATAGTTGGATAGATTAACAATATTGCTGGGTGGGTTACGGGAACCATTGTTGTGGCCCCTTGTGGCATATAGTAGTTTAGATAGCTTAGTGTCCTTTTTCTTTTGTAGAGAATCAAAGTGTGTTTTGTAAATGGCTTGTCTAGTTTTTGTAAAGTCCAGCCACGAGGAAGATTGTGTGGAAGGTTGGTTCTTTATGAGAGTATCCAGTTTTGAGAGCTCATTCTTAATCTTTCCCTGTTTGCTGTAGAGGATGTTGATCAGGTGGTTCCGCAGTTTCCTTGAGAGTGTGTGGCACAAGCTGTCAGCATAGTCTGTGTGGTATGTAGATTGTAATGGATTTTTTACCTTCAGTCCTTTCGGTATGATGTCCATCTGTTTGCATTTGGAGAGGAAGATGATGTCTGTCTGTATCTGTGCGAGTTTTTTCATGAAGTTGACAGATTTCCACTCTATACGGCTAAATTCAGTGCCTTGCATAATCACAGGTTTCAGAGTAGCAGCCGTGTTAGTCTGTATTCGCAAAAAGAAAAGGAGTACTTGTGGCACCTTAGAGACTAACAAATTTATTAGAGCATAAGCTTTCGTGAGCTACAGCTCACTTCATCGGATGCATTTGGTGGAAAAAACAGAGGAGAGATTTATATACACACACACAGAGAACATGAAACAATGGGTTTATCATACACACTGTAAGGAGAGTGATCACTTAAGATAAGCCATCACCAACAGCAGGGGGGGGAAAGGAGGAAAACCTTTCATGGTGACAAGCAGGTAGGCTAATTCCAGCAGTTAACAAGAATATCAGAGGAACAGTGGGGGGTGGGGTGGGAGGGAGAAATACCATGGGGAAATAGTTTTACTTTGTGTAATGACTCATCCATTCCCAGTCTCTATTCAAGCCTAAGTTAATTGTATCCAGTTTGCAAATTAATTCCAATTCAGCAGTCTCTCGTTGGAGTCTGTTTTTGAAGCTTTTTTGTTGAAGTATAGCCACTCTTAGGTCTGTGATCGAGTGACCAGAGAGATTGAAGTGTTCTCCAACTGGTTTTTGAATGTTATAATTCTTGACGTCTGATTTGTGTCCATTCATTCTTTTACGTAGAGACTGTCCAGTTTGGCCAATGTACATGGCAGAGGGGCATTGCTGGCACATGATGGCATATATCACATTGGTAGATGCGCAGGTGAACGAGCCTCTGATAGTGTGGCTGATGTTTCCAAAATGTGCTCAGGCTCTGCGTGTTTTTGGGTTTTTCTAATCCTCAACTTCTTGTTTTTGAGGAAAGTCTAGAAAAGTATGGAAGTTATTCAGGAAAAGTGTCCCCTCAAGTAACAGAGGTAAGATCCTTCAGAGTGTATCTACTCCCTCTGGGCTTGTCTGCTGGGCTTGTCTACACACAAAAATTGCACCAATTTAACTTAAATTTTGAATTGTGGAGGATCTCCTCTTCTCTCAGCAAAAGTTGTACCAGTTTACCTAAAGGTTTGGTTTGATACTAATTTAGTTAACTTTGCTTGTAGACATGCTTATATTGGTGTAAAAGTTAACTAAAGCAGTATCAAATCAAACCTTTAAGTAAACCAGTACTACTTTGTGTCTAGACCAGTCCTATCAGGGAAATTAAATACTTCAAGGAGCCCTCCTCCAGCTGAGGGAAAGAGAGATCCTCCACAATTCAGCTTTTTCTAAAGAATGTGAGTATATAACTTTTTTTAAAAAACAAAATTCTCCACCTTTCCCATTTAGCAAGCTGCTTACTTGCTACTTATTCCCACAAATCAGCTTAATTAAGCATTTTAGACAAAGGATGCACAATAGAATTTTAAGATGTGGGGGAAATAAAATGCATAAATGTTGGGATTCAATGGGGTGCTTCTGGCCAATCATCTCATTGTCTTCAAAGAAAGGGTAATTTTAAACTTATAATTGTGCTGTGGTGACAATAAAGGCTCTTAATGACAGTTCCCTTGTGTCCATGCTCTTTTTCTCCTGGGCCCAGTTGCAAAAGGAGACTCCATTTTCATGGGGTTTTATGTTTATGTTTAGAAATGTTCTAACTAAATGAATACCATGGGACACCTCTTAAACAAGTAGCTTTCAGAGGAGTAAACCTGTTAAAAGAATAAATTTCCTTTTCATATAGCTGACAAGCTCTATGAAATGAATACTTGTAGTGAAACTTCCTATGCATTACAAAGTACAGTTAAAAGAAGTGTTGCTTGGTAAGGGAAATAACCTAAGAACATTTTTTGTATGTCAGATAAAATAGCCTGCATTAGACTGTGGGATACATTGGGGCCTTTGATAATGAACACTAATTATAGAATGAAATGGTTTAAAAGAACTAATCTTCTATCCACTTGAGATGCCCTTTAAACAAGTTTCCAGACATTAGCTGCTGAGGTGTCTCAAGATCATATAGAAGAGATTTTAACAAATAATGTGTGTATGCATGTAGATATACCGCAGAAGTAATGACATGTGTGAGATATTTTCACTAAATTCACACTGTGCTTATTACTCACATGAATATTTGTACATTGAAAGTGACAAGGGCCAGGGACAGCCTGCGGAATTTAGGAAGTGCAGCAAGCCAGTGGCTCTCAACCTCTCCAGACTACTGCACCCCTTTCAGGAGTCTGATTTGTCTTGTGTACCGCAAGTTTCACCTCACTTAAAAACGACCTGCTTACAAAATCAGAAATAAAAAGACAAAAGTGTCACAGCAGACTATTACTGAAAAATTGCTTGCTTTCTCATTTTTACCATATAATTATAAAATAAATCAATTTGAATATAAATATTGCACTTACATTTCAGTATACAGAACAGTATAAACAAGTCATTGTCTGTATGAAATTTTAGTTTGTACTGACTTTGCTAGTGATTTTTATGTAGCCTGTTGTGAAACTAGGCAAATATCTAGATGAGTTGATGTACCCCCTAGAGACCTCTGTATTTCCCAGGGGTACATGTGGCCCTGTTGAGAACCTCTGCAACGAGACACTCTGTGGAGCTTAGGAGTTCTGCACTACTTTGGCCAGGCCAGAGACAGCAGCTTCTGCAGCCCAGTGGTGTGCTTAAATATCTCAGCCTGGTGAAAACAATAATACTTTACAGTTCTCAGCCAATGCCCATTCAAGTCAATGGGAGTCTTGCCATTGATTTCAGTGGGCTTTGGATCAGAACCTAAATTCTCTGCAGCTAGCAAACAATGAAAGAAAAATAACACAAATATAATTCATTCCACCGCATATCAGTGAAGAGAGTTCCATATGTGTAAAAATGGATTATATGGCTGGGGGTGAGTTAATGTCACTTTCATACAGGTTTGTTTACCAAAGCTCGCTAATACCTATTCACAGCTACACTGTTTGTTTTTTTAAAATTACTAATTTTACTTTGTGTTTTCATGTTTTCATTCACACTGCTGCCACTCAGTTATTACTGAGTTATTGCCTGCCATGCCAATGAACAAAAGTAATCAGTATCAGTGCATTAAGGATAGCTAGGTAATTATCCTCCTCACATACAACTCCCTACTGGGTGTCACAGTATGGAAGTTATCGTTAAAAGAAAAGAAAAGAAAAGAAAAAGAGTACATTTATTAAATATCACCAGAAGACAATAGAACAGGAAAGAAAAATGGTCACCAATAAATTTTGTTCTTGGGAGCACACACTATATTTTTCACCATTTGCCATATTTATTGAAAAATCAATGGTAGATGTCCCACAGTATGACTGTTGTGCGACAAACTCTTATTATAGGCTAACATTCTATTACACCCGTTCATTTGTGTAACGCCTTTTGCTGGAGTGGCAAATATTGAATTTCATGCTGAAAAGCAAACGAGCAGTGCCTGAAAGGGGAAAGGAACATCTTTGATAATGTAGTTCACTAAGTAGCTGAAGAAAAATGTGTTGAGGCATGATTTGTGGGAGAAAACAGACTAGTTTGTGGCAGTACACCAAGGTGCAAATCTTTTATTCACAAGCTTGTTAAAATTTCTAGTGTAAGTTCACACATATATGCACACACATACACAGTAGTTAAGTATAAATATCCCTGTAATGGGGAAGATGTTACAATTGCAACTTCTCGTCATGAAAAGCTATTAAAATATTTTTGTGATTTCTTCCATACTAGGCTGGCTGTGTGTTCTGGAATACATTTTTGAGCTATTGTATAAGAGAACTGGCATTGGGTGCACTGTGGATAATTAATGTGTATTTTTTGTCTGAGTTATAATTAAATAATATGATTTTCTCTACTAGATCAACTTTTTACAGCATTAATGGGGACCAGAATTCAGAGCTGGAGTAGCTCACTTTGTATACAGTGAATCACAGTCATCAATAGGTTCCACCTAAGCTATTGAACTGCTTTAATATTCAGCATTTAGCTGTATTTCTCGCTAACACTGGGCTTTCAAACTGGTATCCTCCTGACAATTTCAAAGTGATTTTGACCGTGTTCAGCTTCTTTCACTGTGGGGGGTTAATCTCATAAAGATTTCAGCCACATGAGCACTAGTGTCAGGGGTATAATGATCACTTTGAAGTTTGTTTGCTTTCCAGTGCATTTAAACAGTTTAAATGTTCCAGAAATAGGATTAGATGCCCCAGTGAATTCATTTCATTTACCCCCAGCAGTGGTTTTCCAATACTATATGGTGTTTACATGGTATCAATTTAGAGGCATGCTGATTTCCAAGATTCATCCCCTCCCCTATCAATTTTCTACCTCTCCATAGGTCCTGCTTGCCAATGGTTATGTGAGGTAAACAGCTTCAGAAAGGGTTGTTAGGATTGTGCTATCTTGTAATTTCAAAGATTTTTCTAAGGCTTATTCTATAGTTTTCTTTGTAAACTCTTTAAATGCAATTAAAATTTAGAGGCAAAAATGTGTGAGCTGTGAAATCAAAATGTAAGACTATTTTAAATTTAAGGAGGGTTAAATGCTCAAAATGGGTTCCAAGGTCAAACTCACTTCTGGCAAAAGCAAATACAGCTCCACTAACACCAATGGAATTGCACCCATTTATACCAGTGGTGAATTTGTCCTCCAGGTTGTTGTTTTTTTTTAAAGCTAGACATGGCAAAGTGAGAAAAAAAGTTATTTTAGTTTTGAAGTTGAGAGGCCCTGAGCATCAGAGCACATTGACTTCTCTTGTTTTTCTCTAACAGTAGGAGGGTCTGGCACAGGAAGAGTAAAGTGCTTTGACCTGCCACTTCATATGAGTAACATTTCCCTTCTTTTCAAATGCCATCACAGAAACAAAAACTCCACCCAACATCCCATTCAAGGAGGTGTTCTAATCAGTCCTAAAGTCTGCACTGTAAAACAACTTGTTTTGCAATCATTTAACATTCCTAACAGGAGGAGGAAATCATCTTAACCAAATTTCTCTGTCAGTGTGGAAAGTGTTCTGGGCACAACCCTAGTGAACAGTTAAAATTGGAATATTGAACAAAGGCACAACCAGAATTGTGCACTCTCTCTCTATGCACGTTAGTCTTTTTGGAGTTACTTGTATTGAAAGGAGAACAGACTCCAGAAAGTAACATCATCCATCATCCATACATACCTGCTTGGTGCCATGGCAAACATCATTAAAAATCTTGTTAACCCTTTATTAAAGATACAGAAAAGAAGGGAAAACAGTTAAAGCATTTTAAATGTAAAGTTTTAAGGAAGGCTTCCATTGTAACAGTGTCCCTTATTCTCTTTACCGTTAACTGTAGAAAATCATTAGGACACACACACACATCCATTTGACCATCTTTCAGATGGTATCAAAGATGGTGATAACTGTCCTTTCTGGGAAAAAAGAAAGTTAGTTGAGATGGCCTGGAGCTGTTGTTGGTGTCGAAGTCCGATCCCATTTCCTAGAAGACAATATAGGATGAACACACACACACACACACACACACACATACACACATGCAAGAAAAGAAAAGAAAAAAAAAGAACAGCAAAGATGGAAAATACAGCTTCTGCTTCTGTTGTTGATTCTCACTTGCAGCACCATGGCTGGGGAAACACAGGCAAGGCACGTGGTCTTATCATCCATTTTGAGACCTGTCAAACAGAATTGAGCTGCTTAGGGCATTGCTTTTAGCTGCTTCTCTCTGGTCACAGGCTTAAAACACTGTTGCAAAATATGCAGTCTTGGCTTGCTAAGCCAGACTCTGATTAAACAGAAGGCAAAAGAAGACAGCTAGAAAAGAGAAGAAATAAGGGGAGGGGGTCGGGAAGGAAAAGGACACACAAGGGTGTGGTGTGACAAAGTCTCATGTCCCACTAATTTTGGTTCACTAATTTCTGGTCCCACACTTCTCTTGTTTACCAGACATGATCTTAACAGAGTCCTTGAGTTATATCAGTAGGTCTTTTTGTTTGGACTAATTCAGTTTTTCTGTCTTCACTTTGCACTGTTCCCCATCAATGTGTATCATTATATGTGGTGGAGCATTTTATAATCTTTTATCCATTTTACCACAGTTGAGCTCACAATTAGGGTAAATTTGTAAGCCCAGTTATTACAACATCTCAAACCCATTGAAGCCCATGGTGCTCAATCCATTGACTTCTATGGGCTTTGGTGCAAAGGAGCTGCCACAAGGGTCTAGTGAGGAGGGAACCTGCTGTGATGCTAGCCCTTCCCTTTTACTCCATGCCTCCCATTATGCTGGGAGACCAGGAGCCAACTCGTACCAAAGTCTGAGGCATCAGTGAACACTGACAAATACATAGCTGGAAACCAGTCTGGCTTACCTGTGTATTAATATTGTTAAGATAGATATTAGAGTTGTCAGAATGTGTTTTAGACCTTATGAATAGCTTGGAGGATTGCATTTATTAGCCTCACTTATCTGTACCCCATGTTATAAAGTTATAATAAATATTTGTATTTGTAAATCTCTGTAACTGTGTAATTCATTAGACAGGAAAGAAGCCTTCTCTAATGCAAATACTGGCTTCCTAGAGAAGGTGGTAGGTCCTACCCAACAAGAACGACTTTGTAACTAAATGAGCCATTGTGAAAAATCAAAAGACTTTGTTAATTGCATTCTTCTCCCTCTCCATGAAGAGGAGACCTGCTCATGAACACAGCCCATCAGCTTGGGCTCTGGGGAGAAGGGAATTAAAATCCCTGAGAAGGAGAATGTTGGTTCTTTTGCTGCTTGGACTCTAAAGGGTTAAGAATCACTAAGCATAAGCAAAAGACCCTCAGCTGTTGTGCCTGTGTAACCCATGCCTGCTGGGTGTGGTGCTCTGTCCCCCTGACATGGCACCTAGACCACCTAGAGTTTGATGAATCTGCAACACCCTTGCCTAAGAGCCATGTGGCTTTTAGCTCATGCAGTAGAGGCTTATGCATTTATCTCCAGAGGTCCCAGGTTTGACCCCGTCTGCTGATGACCAGGGTCTGTCAGCATTACACCTGAAGGACCTGAAGGATTAGCCCTGAAGGACATACGGAGTTTGCTTATTATAGAAGTTTATATTATCTTTTGGAATCTAAGACTGTACTCATTTGTGCATGTATGTTTCCTGCTTTATCCTTGTAAATAACTCCATTTAATTTTCCTAGTTAATAAATCTTTAGTTGATTTATTACATGATTGTCTACAAGCATTGTCTTCGGAGACAGATCTAGGATATAGTTGACCAGGGGTACATGGCTGGTACTTTAGGACTGGGAGTAACCTGAATATTGTTGTGATTTTTGGTATAAGGGACCGTCTATTACAGAGGCAGGGTGCCTAGGATGGTTCCATAGACCAGGGTGCCCAAGGGGACTGTCTGTGACTCCATGGTAAGACTGTCATAATGCTTTAGGAGTTCACACTTCTTACTTGGTTGGTGAAATTTAAGTACAGAACACACAACCAGTTTGGAGTTCATGCCCTGTTTCTTCACAGTCTGATCTGAGGTTGGCACCTGTGGTTGTGAGTCATTTCAAACAAGGTGACACCTCCTCAATGGGATCCAACAGTTTTCACTCCTCTCCACTTGCATTAGTGGAGGGGAGAATGTGGTTCTTTATTTTTAGTTGTTGAGACATTGATTCCAGTGGTAATTGTGTTACCCCTTCCACTTTTCCTTTTGGAACTTTTTTCTTCCCCTTAGTTTAGTTTGGTGATGGCTATTAATGTCTCTCTCTTTTGTCCAGGGTGCTGTCGACTTGATCCACCTGGAATATAACCTTTCACCTTTGTAATCCATGTAGAGATGATTGGGAAATGGAACTGATTTAAAAATACATGTAGGAATTGAACTTAACATACACCTGGGTGCTCAGAAAGAATCAGAAAAAGGACAGAGAGAAGCATATTATCAGTAAGAAAGGGCTTTTTTTCTGCAGCATTTCATCTCTAATGACTTTTTCTATTATAAAGCATTCCATGTCTCTACAGAACCAACTAAATGGTTTACATTTTGGGGAATAATGGCCTTTTCACTTCTGTCACCTATGGGAAATATTAGGGATGTCTTCAGCTGTAAATGCTATATGAGCAAACACCACTTAAGCTAGGCTTTGCTTCCTAAACAAGTATTTAATCTCCTCATTAAAGATATATGAAACTAGAAATCAATGAGCACTGGTGGTTAGAGCTTTTTAGCGGAACTAATGGCTGCACATTGTCTAAGATTAGAAACTTCACTTGTGGTTTACACCTGTTACACATGGAGAAACATGAATCCAGAAAGAAAGATCTTAGGCTGTAGTGATAATTGTACTGTGAGTTCTGGATAAGCAGGTCACATAAATATATAACATATACAATAAAGCATTTTCAATTCACATTTCATAATGTTAAATAGATACTGTGAACTCTTACTGTAAAGGTCTAGCTGAAAAGCACAAATAATCACAAAACTTGAGCTGCTGGCATTGTGAACATTTGAACTGGAGAATGGTCTGACTGGGTATATGAAAAACAGATATGATCTATTTAGTTTTCCAAGCAAATAATGGAGAAAATTTTGAGCCCTTTGAGCAGAAAAAAAGGGCACCCTTGATGCATTTTATTTCTGGTCTGCGTCTGATTTTCATCAAAAGGATTTGAAGAAAAAACTCTGCAAAACTTGAACCAAACCTTTATTGAATTAAATGCTAAAAATTCTGTTAATGCAGCATTATGGTGGAGATTTTAAAGGCCCAGATGTCAGGAAATTCAGAATGATAATTCCCATCAGCATGGTAAATTGGCCGCCTCGTGCATGAATATTATTTTTATTTCTATCTCTGTCTAATCTCTCCCTGTACATTGCTATCTAATCTATCCCTTCAATCTAATATATCATATCTCCCTCTCTTTATCTTAAGTATTTTGAAGACTCTGATGACAGTGGTAGCTATATGCCAGAACCACAATACCATAATGTGTATAGTATTGACTAATATATGAGCAAGATGAATGAGCTGGGATTTGACATATTCCATCTTCATTCCTGTTTATAAATAACATAGTCGTAATAGAGCAGTAGTTCCTGGGATCTTGAAAAAGCAAAGAAATTCTTCATTCAGAATTGGAGAATAATTATATTTCTTACCTATAGCATGTTTTTGGATATGTAAAAAAAATAAAGTATTGTCACAGAAAGAAAAAGGAAATTATAACTCCTGTAATTAAAGTGTCATTACCTCTCATATCTATATATACAAAAAGGATCAATGCATTCATTACACAAATACAATTTTGCAGTTACCTGAAGGTAGTTTTCACATGGCAGCTATGTGGCTGAGTGAAATTATTATTTAAGTGTTATAAAATACTGGAGTTAATCTGTGAACACTCAAGTCTCTGTAGTAATTTGTGTTTACTTTGTGCGGAAGATGTTTTGTGGTTAATTTACAGGACTAGGAAGTAAGAAATCTGTTTTCTGTCACAAATGTGTGTGTGAACTTGGGCAAATTACTTAATTATTGTGTGCCTCAATTTCCCCATCCCCCAAGACAATACACTATACCTCACAGGAATATTGCAGGATATAACTCATTAATTTTTGTAAATCTTTTTGAGATCCTTGAATGGAAAGAACTATTACTGGAAAGCAGTATTATTAAATTCTCTGTCGGATGAAGATATGACCATATTTGTTTAGAGATGTCCGTATTCTAATTTCTGTAGTAGTATATAGCTCTGAGAGGGTAGCACACAAACTCAGACCATGTCTATGCTACAGGTACTACAGTGCCTTAGCAATGCCATTAACCTTGTAGTATAGACATAGACCTCAGAGATAAAAGGGGTATTGCTGTTGCTGGAGGAATTCCACCTCCCTGAGCAATGGTAGCTAGGTCAATGGAAGCATTCTTCTGTGAACCCAACTGTTCTGGGCCAAGGTGCTTGAAGCACCACAGGCCTGGCAGGAGTACTCTGAGAAAAACGAGGCTTACACACAGCTGTGAGTTATTGGCTTTACTGAAGGTTACTGACTCACCCGCAACGAGGATTCCAAGCATTGCAGTCATGAAGGCGGGAAACCCAGCACACCAGAGCTCTGCCTGGGACGGAGTCCAACGGAGAGGCAGACAGTCAGCGTTAATAAGCACTACACAAAAACAGCTCATGAATATAGAATTAGGTTCTTCCCAAAGGGGGGGGGTTTGCTACCTGGCGAAGGGCCATGCAAAGCAGCTGTGTCCTTCAGTAACTATCTATGTCCTACAGTAACCTTTTGGCTCGAGAAAGCGGAAATTCCCTAGCTAGGCCGTAACAAAGTTTTTCGCAGTCCCTTACACTCCTTCCCTTGCTTTTTTGAGCAATGTCAAGGACCATGAGGATACAGTGCGGAGGAGAAACTGCGCACAGCACTGGGAGACTAGGCCATGGCTGCAAAGACAGCAAAAATACAAGCCAAGAAGATGGAACGAATACATAGACGCGTTTACATTGTATTGGGTGGGACCCAAAGCATACAAATTTGTATATGTAATAGTCTTATTAATTGTCTTTAGTAAGGAATAGTGCTGGACGAGGGTCAGGTCTGTGCAGACGCCGATGAAACAGGTTTCCATCACAGCACCCATGGCATAAGTACGCGGTAAGCAAAACGATGTTGCATTAACATCACTTTGGGCTAACACCAACCAGGTATTCACGGAGGAGGTGGTAGCTCTTGCAGCGGTGATTCTCATAAGGAGCGCCATGACAAACAGGAGAGTGAGACCATGTGGGGATAGTCTTCCCCTTCTGGGAGTATGTATGCCCATCCTTCCCCGGTGGTGAGGACTACGGCGGCCTGCGATTTTTGCTGCGGTACCGTTCACCACACATTAGCCAATACGTACCACTCAGTCTCACTCGGGGCGCTGGTTTCTAGACCTATGGGAGGTAAAGGGAACAGATTACACAGGGCCCCCCTCACTCCCATTGCATCGGCTGCCGTATTTTAGTGGGCCTCGGAGGTTTTAGCCTTTGTGTGGGCGTCTACATGTTGCATGGCCAGAGGGGCTCGTCGGGCATAGCGCAGGTTTTGCTGTCAGAGCGCCGCTCCATACAGGGGCCGGCCTGCGAGTTTCCAACCCTTTGCCTTCCACGCAGTTATTTAGGTCCGGAGGCCCTTGTATAATACCCAACTGTCCGTATCTATCAATGCCAACACGTGTTGGACTTCTCCCCTTGGCCAGCGAATTGCTGGGGTACATAGGGGCGTCAGTCCCCCGCCTGCCTCCCGTGTGTGGTTGCCGCGACACATGGAACAGAGGACCTGCCACATCCTCAATATGGGCGCAGCAGTTTCCACTCCGCTGGTGGAGCAGAGGGCTCCACTGGCTTGGTTCGCGCCACACTCTTCTCCCCTTTTCCTCCGGCACTATGTCTGGTAGAGGGCAGCTGCATCCACTGCTTATATAAATTCACCGTTGGCTTTTCTTTGATTTCCTCGTGAGAGACACCAACCTGCAAGAGATCTAGCCACAAGGTCTTTCAGGGCATGCGCAACTCCCGTTTCTCCTTCCCCCGCCTTGCTGCCCCTTCGCAGCCCATATGGCTCTTGGCCTAGCACCCGCCAAGGCAGCCTTCAATTGCATAAGGGTGGCTGCCAAGTCTCCCACGTGTCCATTCTCTGCCATGACGACTGCGAGGAGGGAAGGTTTTAACTCATCAGGGGCCAGGCGTAACACAGTGGCTTTAATTGATGTTGTCACCAGTACATTGTTCGGTCCCATCTCCTCACCCGTGGAGACAGCCCAGGCCATTCCTAATTGACGGAGGCTGTCAGTTTGCACTTCCCCTTATACATTCAGTGCTGAGTATGAGGCGCTCCAGGGTGGAGGCACAGACCTACAGATACTACTTGCAAGATTTTCTGGTTTCAGCAGCATGGTGTGCATGTGTACTCTCATTTGGAATACAGATAGGGACTCCACACCTCAAATAACCTCCACTTACTGAAGCAACCTCCATTTTCTTGGTTGCAATTGTGTGTGCCTGGGAACTGAAGAAAGTATGTTTCTATTAAGGCGCCTGACCCTTGAGGCACTGAGCATGCTCACTTCCCACTGAAGTCAGGGAAATGGGGCAGATTTGAATGATCATTTGTCTGTGTGATCCTACAAGATGCTTAGTTTTCATGCATGCAGATTATATAATATTAGAAAACTGCAAATAATATAATTTATAAACAATGAAATCTGAGAAAGCGGCTATATTGTGATTAGATAAATGTGCTAAAACAATAATAGTAGTAGTAATAATAATACAATATGCATCCTGCAAAGGGACATAAAGGGTAAATCAAATGTGCTTAATATTCGTTGTGCCTTCTCCTTTGGCAACTCTTTTTATAATCTCTTTTTCCAGTGGTATAGGAAACTTCTAAATTCCATATCTGTAAAAGAGGCCTGTTGAGGGGAGATGCTTGACTTTTTGTTCCATCATGTTAACTATTAGCAGCTCAAATACAGCAAAGTGAGCGCTTTTGAAGATACTACTAAATGTTGGTTAAGTGCTGTCACATGTCTTAATATAAAATAGTGAATATTTAAGTTGGTGTTTTAAAAAAGCTTTCAGGCTCATCTACTACATAATAGGTCAGGATCATTTTTCAGGGGGAGAGATTTTCTTTCTTTCAAGTCATATTTTTACTTTTAAAAGATCAACACATATGCAAAAACCTGCAGGTTTTCAGCACGTCTGGGATAACAGTAGTCTGATTCCAAAGCTAGAAATGCATTATTTAAAAGCTGCACTTTCTGTATTGACCCTTGCTATTTAACTTCAGCTCACCTACATTGTGTGCCTTTAAGATGCTCTGCAAATAGCATAATTTGTCTGTTTTCTGATACTGAGAGAAGTCAGCTACAGAATTCCTCCTTGTTTGAATCACTTCTTCTCCCTCTTTCTACCAACATACAGGAGTTTATAAACAGCATTGTATGAGTTAGTTCAATTGCTGATTCTAAACTGGTATTCCATGCTTTTTATTTAAATTTAAATGTGTTTGGTTTTAGAAACCAGTCTACAATGGCATTAAAATGAGAATTGTCTAGTTAGCTGATATATACATAGTCTGTACATTAATACAGCAAATACCTTGATATAATAGTTATATTTCCTTTAAAATTGTTGTTTAATTGTCCTCTGTCCACTTCTTTGTGACCAAAGGTGCCACCTTTTAGGTGTCAGTCCTCAAGTTTTAAGCAGGAAACATGAGTCCACTGGGACCTTTGGAAGGTGCTCCAGGACTCTGTTACCAGGTTAAAGAATAGGCCATGCCTCTGCCAAGGGACACAGTTGTCACACTGAGTGCAGGCATTGGTCCCACCGAGAAACTTTACAGGAAAGCCCAGAGTAACTCTCTTATACACATGGGAGAAATGTGTCCAGTGTAAGGATTAGATAATGACTCTACAACCCGCCCTTTGGATATGTCTACACTTGTGATGGTGTATAGAGTGCAAACACTGCACTCCCAACTAGCACAGATATAAATAGCAATGCAGATGGTGTAGCATTGCTCAGGTGAGTAGACTAGAGGCATGCCAGAACCTCAGAATATGTGCCCTACATGCCAATCAATGCCACCAATATCTACATTACTGTTCTCAGAAGTGTAATGTCTCTGCCTCCCTGCTGCTTGAGCCTTCTCTGCTGCATCTGCATTTCCAGAGCCTTTCCTTGCCGCAGTGAAAGGCTTGGTCAGCAGTGAACTGCTGGAGCCTTTCCCCACATTCTCCCCCCGCCAAAGCCTTTCACTGACACGTGTAGCTACATGCTGCAACATGGAAACGGCCTTCCTTTCGCTGCAAGGCAAATGTGCAAGGCCTTAGAGAGAGCTGATCTCTCTCTGATCACTCTACTACTCAGAGGAGGGAGTAAACTGTTACAGACCAGTGCTGCGTGTGTTCCCTGGTGCTCCAGTGCAACTATGCTAGCTGGGCATTCGGGGAAGAAGCAAGTACTTCTGGAATGGCTTTATTTAAGCTAGCAAGGGATAAGAAATCAGAATGTAAGAAGCCAATAAAAGGACCCCCCAGGTTTGGCAAATTCAAACTCAGTCTTTTTACAATGGAAAGTCCGTTTAAATTTGTGAAATGTCAGGGCCTAAGAAGTATTGGGCACGTGCATGAGTTAGGTAATGCTCCTAAGAAGTAACTATTTATTAATGGTGGCACTTAACTGGGCATAAATCAGCAAAGGATTAAAATTAATGGATAGGTTTTACTTCTCTTTTGCTACTAGTGTTTCACTTTGGCCACCTGCAGACTCTAAGATGAAAGTATATCAGTTAACACTGCAAAAAGTAACTTCATTTTTCCATCCCACCCCCATCACAAAGTGAGCCAAGTCTAAGAATGCCACCAAATTAGTAGAAATACCCTATGTCTGCTAAACTCAAATGTTCTGAGCCTGGAGATATCTATTATCCCAGCTGATAGCTTAAAAATGGCTTTAAAGAAATTCAGCCAGACTCTCAAACTAAATACCATGACTTCTTTTGTGTTTGTATGATACTTCACAAATTGTTGATGCTACTGGAAGCAAAGAGTAACAACAACTTATTCTATGGGTAGAGACCTTATTTGTCAAGGTTCAGTCCAAGGTACCTTTTTTTAACAGATTTTTTTAAACTTTGAACAAAGATTTACAGTACAAATGCCCTAATAAATACCGAGTGAAATGTACGACTTACAGATACATAGTGATAAACTGGTTTCTTTTACTGTTTGCAGCAGGTATAATCTCAGATTGCTATGCAGTTATTCTTACATTAGGTCAGGTCACAAAAATCCTTAGCAAGGCAAAACTCCCTTGATTTCAGTGAAAATGTACCACTAAACAAAGACTTCAGGATGTGCACCCATTAAGAATATTTACTACAGTTTGTTTTCCAAACTGTGGTCCATGGACCAGCCAGTGGTCTATGGAACTGAGCTTTCTGAGAATCAATAAATGGAAGACAGGAGAGTTGAAAAGTGGCATGCAGAAAGAAAAAGTAGGAAAATCACTGCTACAGTATTTAGAGAAGGAAATTGGAAGAATGAAAGGATTATTCTTAGGCTTAGTAATGTCATTTTAAAGCTCTGCAGTAGAAATAGAAGAAGCAAGTAAGAATAGAAATTATATTGTTATTAGCAAATTTCTGTTTGCTGTAGGCAAAGAAATGTAATATATTAAAAACAAGCGATATTAATCCCTTTAAGAATTCACAACCAACATAATATACTCTATGCCTAGCATGGCTATGTCAATATCTGGCATAAATAACCCCTTGCACTCCAGTAAAATCATTGTTAAAAAACATGGCTGCTGTATACTTAGTTTTTGGTATTCAAAGGGTTAAGGGAAACGCTGTTTAGATTAGGATGGCTTTGGCTTCAGTGTTCACTATTATCCAGACAAATAGACTGGTTGAAGCATTTTAGAAAAAGCTACTTTCCCTGTCAAGGATGGCAAGAAACAACCATTTCTTAAATGAAAAGGGGAAAAAATGATCTCTCTCAAGTATTGGTAGCAATCATATCTTTTGGGGTCTGTTAATTCTCAGGTCAGTAACAGTGCTGTCAAATGTACCTCAACCCTGACCTCAAGGGAATCCCTCTTGAATGGTTTAGAGGCTATTTCAACTGAGCCAGATGAATATTTTTAAGTGTTACATTATAGTTGTCCCAGTCATTCAATTTGGAAAAGCCCTGTGAAGCCCCCTCCCCCCCTCACCTCTCCCCCCTCCCCATTGCAAAAAACCCTCTTCCATCTGGCCTCAGGGTGTACCAATTCCAAGATAAGTGAGTAGTGGGCTGATGAGCTCATCACTCTCTTGGTCAAATCTACCTTTCCACATCATTCCACCCTTTGAGGATCTATATCTTAGCCATTAACATAAGTGAGTCCAAAGTCTAGAAGCCAACTTCTCCATAAATCAATTTGGCTTTTTTTTCCATTCAACATCCTCAGTAGAAAATGTTTCTCTAGGTTTCAGATACCTTTGTCATGCTTTACTGAAAAAGGAAATCTGGCAGAAACTTAAGCTCCCCTTGGATGGTGCCTTTAGTTACTGTTTTCTGTTTTTAAAAATATGGCCAAGTTAAGGTTTGAAAATTTGGCTGCAGCACAGGGTCAGTAATTGGGTTTTGTTACATTTATTTTTGTACATAAATATCTGTCCTCTCTACATTTTCTGTCAGAAGAGATGGTTTGTTAGTTTGTTTTGAGTAAAAGAATTTAGTGCTTGTGAGGGCACCAGGCCCTGGAGACTGCAGTTCCTTGTTCATCCATACAGCAGGTACAGCATTGACAGTGGCAGTACAAGCTTTTCCCTCACCAATGCTACAACAAGGAGTCTCAACCTTGTTCTTATTGCCCCAATACAGTCAAGCCTTGATCTCCCCTCTGAAAATGTCAAAACAGTCTTGGTGCCAATTGTGGCAGTACCATGATACAGCTGTTTCTTATACACCACAAAGAGCTCCACAGCTTCTGAGCCAGCCCTCATTTATTCAGTTAGTCTTACCAAAAGCTCAGTTCTACTTAGTGGTCCTTGCTGACATGGTGGGTGCTGGACACAATCTTTATATAAAGGGGGATCTAGATTGTGGTATAAGGGCTCTGCTGAAGCTGTTGTAGACTGTTGTGTCAATCCTGTCTTTATATTTAAAACTTTATATGAATGAGAAAGGTTATAAATTCCATTTAAATTGTGTTGGGCATAAGATCTGATATAATTTCCATGAGGATGGAATATTCTCCTGCATGTAATCTTAACAATGGATTTTTTTATAAAAAGAGAAAATATTAATTAAAAATACATCTAATGGATACTGTGGAGGAAAGATAGGACTGATGTCTAAACATAGGGATTGTTCACATCCTCATGCTGCAATGTCTAAGTAAAATTTCAGTTGAGGATTAAATTTTCAAAAATTTCACTGAGGATTAAGTTTTCAAAAATGCCACAATCCAACCTCCAAATTGGCACACACAAAGTCTTGCAAACATAATTTGTGTGTACAGAAAACTGAGTTTACTTAAGCAAATAGGACTTAAATGTCTATCTAATTTGTGCACACAAGTACAATTTGCATATATGCATTCATTTTTACTCAGGCAATTGGTTGAATGTTCAACTTTAGAGATTGTTTTAGAAAATTTGCCCCCAGAACATCCTGTGCTTTGTGAGAAACCTTAGTATAGTAATATGATAGAATGCAGTTAAGAGTTTAATGCAGATTTCACTCTACAGCTTGTGAAACTGAACAGGACATTATTATATAGGGATGGGGAGAGTAAAATGAACAAAGAAAAATCCATCAGATGATGCTGGCCCATGTATGGCATTCTACATACTTGATCAAAGTTGTCTCATGACTCACATCTGGCACCAATAGTATTGTCAGGGAGTCATATTATAAAACAAGGGAGGATAGTTATACAAAGGTGAAGTTTAGTTTGGGTTATGAACAAGCTTTGCTTAAAAAGAACCGTAACAGGCCTTGTGTGAGAGTCCAACATTCCATGTTTCCCTTTAAAATAAAATGCAAAAGAAAAAGAGGAGGAACTTTATGCTAATTTTAAATGTCAAGGGGAAGAGATATCAGAAGGTAACTGTAGCCTCTAAATCTATTCCATTTAAATTCTTTTCTTGAACAGGAAGACTTAGGATACTTAATTCTCCTGACATCAACATTACTGAGTTTTGTCAAGTGCTGTTTGGCACAACAGATGTTTTCATTGGACTCAAGCTACAGACTTGTAAAGTAGATGTTTCCAAAGTTTGTCAAAACTATATAACTTGCCTGAACCTTCTATTGAAAATCATAGGAAACACTTTAGGAGAAAAGATTTTCACCTTGCCTTGCCATTTTAAATGCAGGGAAGAATACATATATTTAAAATGGCATGATTACACCACTACTTAGCAATAATGTATTAATGACAAACAAGAAGGCTGGCACACTGGTTCATGTTCTGTGTTTATACCTTCAGATAGGACATATATCACCTGTGTGGTGTGAAGGGAACAGAAAGCACTCTATCTGGTATTCTAGCTGAGGACAAGAGGAACCTAGAGGTACTAGGGTTAGAATTTGGGTTTTGATGACCTTCAGTAACTTTTGGGGTTATATGTCTTTCTCCAGTCTTAAATTTGAACCTTCTGGCTTGCAAGAGAACCTGTGCATAGAAAGGAAATGTGAACGTAAAGAAAGAGATCTGTTATAGTTCTGTTTCCATCATCCCACTCTTCCTTTGGTGGCAGTACAAATCATATAGGTCTATGATACTATGGCAATGTTCTATCCTCAATAAAGCATTTGTATCAATCATCTCTCATTCTGGCTAGCCAGGTGTCAGGGTGCGGACAAACTGTGTAAGATGTGGGAGCACTGTCTGGGAGCATAGTTTGCCCAAAATTTCAGCCACTACCACTCCACATCAAAGTTGAACTTTGGTGGTAAGGTGCATATGAACTTGGCCATGGCATGTTACTGTTCCTTTGAATTACGGAGCACTGAAACATTTCTACCTGTAATTTCTATGGTTCTTTGTAAACTGTCCATTGTATTGGACTTGCTTTCTTTGTTTTCTAGGCAATTTCCATTGCTTGGTTTGAGCCATGATTTAATAGCCTCCACATTTCAACAACACATTCTCATTTTCAGCCCCAGTTCACAGAAATCTTTTGCAGAAAAATCAATTTGCTATTTTCCCCCTCAGACTAATCTGTTTCCTGGTGCTATATTTTTTTACACTGTACCATGATGATATCAGTTAGTCTTCACTGCACCTAGTTGTAGTAATAAGATGTACTCAGTGCACTGAGAAGAGTTGATGCATGATTACACCACTACTAAGTAATGGTTGATCACAGGGTAAGTCTCTTTTTTTTTCATGCAAACCTATCAAAAAAATAGGATTTGATCCACCAGGAATTTGAACTCTGAGAAACAGACAGCTTCTCCTCTACCAAACATAACTGGAAAGAGTGTCTGTTTTAGTATAAGGAGTTGTATCACTTCTGAATTTGGCCCATTGTTCTTATGAAGTAGAAAGTAATGCCTATTTCATCATAACTCAACAGCCTTAACTCTGACCAACCCCAAAATACAATTACCTCTTGTCTCAAAATATAAACTCAACAAAAAGCCCTTTTGAGGAACATCCCCCCCAATTATAAATGTATAATACCCAGTGATCAAGCCTGAAGTGCAAGAGCACATAGGTTTATAATTTTACCATAAGTCAGTAATGTTGTTCTCCCAATAAACTGCATTTACAAAATTATTCTCAAAGGAGAGAATTTTAAGTATTTTACATAAAAGTCCAACTCTGTCAGTTGAGAAATATATTTACTGATGTCTTTCATTTAACTGTATTGAAAAGAAAATAGTTGGGGACTACGGCCAACATAGAAAAAACAATGCATCTCAAAAAATAAAAGCCATTATAGAGTTCAGCGGTAAGACTGCATTGTGATGAAATATGCATTTCTCTTGCTTTGTAAGAATAATGTGTTTTGCTTATTATGGGCCATATTGTGACTCAGTCAACGTATGTGAAAGGCAGGGTCAAGTGGGAGCTGCATGTGTGTCACTCCTTCCTTCTTCCACACAGGTGATGGAGGTGGAAATGAACACAGGCTTGACTTCATTCCACCTCCACCCCTCATATATCTTATGTGGTATGCACCTGTAGCAGCACAATTCCTCTGAGGCTCAATTCCTTCCCTGGGGTTAGTCTTGGAGCAGCACAGCCACACACTGCCCATTTCACAGTCTAGCTTTATGTCATTAGTGTAAGATTTATTTTGCTCTTAACTATTCATGAATTTGCTTTTAAGTGCTTGGGATGTAATTGGTAAATGCACTGCTGTCACTTAGCAATCTTAACTAATTTTTTGTCTATTGAAAAAGGTTGTTTGCTTTCCTGTTCTTGGAATGTGTATTTAATATCTCTCTATATATCTCTATAGGTTTCAGAGTAGCAGCCGTGTTAGTCTGTATTCGCAAAAAGAAAAGGACTACTTGTGGCACCTTAGAGACTAACAAATTTATTTGAGCATAAGCTTTCGTGAGCTACAGCTCACTTCATCGGATGCATTTATGCTCAAATAAATTTGTTAGTCTCTAAGGTGCCACAAGTACTCCTTTTCTTTTTATATCTCTATAGCTAGCCTTGATTTGGATATCTTTGAAATATCAGTGGGGAAAATCTCAACCAAATTTATTCCAACCAGGACATGTGTTCCTAAATCACTTAGATGCTTTAGAAAATCCCACCTCGGATCTTTCTTATTAACCTTAAATTACCAAGTTTTTTTTTTCTGAAAAACTAACTTGAGGACCTGAATTTGAAAGTTTTTAAAAGAAAGTGCAGATTGGTATATGCCACCATAAAATAATCAAGGGTTAGCGTTAATAATGGCTGCTTCTTGTGAACACTTTAATTGCTTTTAGTGACCAGAAAAAAAGTGCTTTTTGTTAAAGTTCTGACACATCCCATTACTCTGATTTATGTTTTTTTCACTCTTTTACATGTCTTGACAGCTTACAAAATGTGCCGTATTAAAGCTGATGTAAAACTGCACTCTTTTTCTTAATGAAGGTGCTTTTGGACTTACAGTATGACTAAAGTTAACTGGATGCTTTACTGTATAGTTAGTGAATGAAAAGTAAAGCCTTGCACTATAAACACATTAAACAATAGCAGCAAAGAGTCCTGTGGTACCTTATAGACTAACAGATGTATTGGAGCATACACTTTTGTGGGTGAATACCCATTTCGCGCATCCAATGAAGTGGGTATTCACCCACGAAAGCTTATGCCACTTTTACAGATCCAGATTGACACAACTACCCCTCTGATACTTGACATTAAACAATAGAATGTTGAATGGATTTTTGTTTTTGCTGCTGTCAAGAGTTTCCCATTAGCAGCTTTCAATTACCTGACCCCAAAGTATAAAAATATTAAATGAAAAGAATTGCTGCATTTATTTTTTCTGATTTCTTATTGGTGTGTATGATGTCTGAATCTCTCTCAATGTGTTAATTTGATTCTTCACCATACTAAAACTAAACCATAGTGGCTATCACAACTTCTACCTATTTAAAAGCTTACAGTTGTCTTTCTAATGTAAAATATTCCACTCTACAAGAGAAGCTGCATTTATTGAGGTTTTCTTTCCTTACAGATCCACAAAATTGTCACATTAACAAATTTCTTCATATAGGATTTTAAATACAGATTAAAAGGCAAATGTCTCAATATTCATTAAAACACACTTCATTTGGAACTATCTACTACTAGGTTTATCTATTTAAACATTAATAACTTTGATAAAATAGTCTGTAAATGGGACCAAACTGCATCAACTGTTCCTCTTGTTTCCTAGCTTGATCTATAGCATCAGTTTTTGGAAAGCATTAATTCATCTATAAGCAAAAATAATCTAGTATTGAAGATTATATTTTTTAAGCATATCATTCTTTGTTCATTGTGTAGTTTTTGGTAAAGGAGTGATTTTTTTTATTACTGAAAATGACAGTTCAGGAGGAATGGTCGGCTTGCCAAATGATTAGAGCTAGGCAAACAAAGAAATTTGGGTTGTGACGGTGGTTCAGTTCTAGAGTCACAAGGTTTGGCAAACCCATAGTCCAAAATACAGAATGTTGTGATGATGCCATGTTGGTATTTTGAGCCCAGAAATGCCCATTCTATAAGTACCATCCTCTGGAGCACAGTAGACAATAGAGAGCTGACCCTGGGGACAAGTGACTAGACTTTTTTCTCCTTATGGTCTTGAGATAATCCAATGGAAAACAGATCTCTCCTTGGCTACCTGATATTCTTCTGCTGCGTGCACTCCACGGATGAGTTTTTCTGGGACTTACAGTTTCACAGTCTCCATTAAAGCTGAGCTGACCATGTTTGGCTTTGGTTTGGCAGACTGAAAAAAACAAGTTTGGATGAGCTCTGATTTTTTTTTTAAACTATTGACCCCCAGTTGAACAACCTAATGCTTATAGATGTGATGTGGAACATTGCACACATTGTTACTATATTTTAATCAGAAGACTTCAGGAGATTTATTTGATTTTTAGAATGGCTCTTAACACTCTAAACACATATTTTGATTCCTAAATATTAAGAGTGAATGATACTGGGTTAGCAAGAACAGATAAGCACATATGATATATACTGTACATGATTTTTAAAGGGGAAATGATGGATCCAGGCCCAGAATAAAATCCTGGGAGGACGATAGGTTGCCATTTAAATTGAACCTGCACTCTCACACTGGGTGTGTGGTTTAAAAAAATACTATGACTATTTAGGTCCTAAGGCAGTTATTTGGTATTTTTCCTTCCTTACTGCCAAGATGACACCTGTAGCTGAGTCACTGTATAATCCATAATGTCATAAAAAGAAAAGGAGGACTTGTGGCACCTTAGAGACTAACAAATTTATTTGAGCATAAGCTTTCGTGAGCTACAGCATCCGATGAAGTGAGCTGTAGCTCACGAAAGCTTATGCTCAAATAAATTTGTTGTCTCTAAGGTGCCACAAGTACTCCTTTTCTTTTTGCGAATACAGACTAACACGGCTGCTACTCTGAAACCTGCCATAATGTCATGTAACTTCAACATCCAAAACATATGCAACTCATAAAACATCCACACACAAATTTAATGTGGGTAGTCTCTCCAAGCCAGCTCTATATTAATGGGAAAGTGCACTACGAAAAATTTGTGGTGTGGCAGAGGAGAGAAGAGTCTGGAATTAGTCATGATGTTTTCACTTAATTTAAATTGAAGTTGTTTTAATTAATATGTTTCTATTTGGTGGAAGAGCTGTTCTTTATCATAGTTACCCAGAGACCAGACACTCCAGCAAATTGTACACATTTCTCTTGACTCCCATCCAGTAATGGATGTGGTAGACCTGATTCAACACTGCATTCCTCCATTGTTATGGAGTTCCAGTGGTGTGAAACTAGCAAAATGCACTGGTCAATCAGGGCAGGCCATGAACAATGGCCACTTCAAACAGAGCAGGAGTTCACCTATCATTTTGTTCTGGATCCATCATTTCCCCTGTAAAATAACACAGTGTATTGCATGTGCTTGTTCTTGCAAAATCATTATAATTCAAAAGTATACTTGAAAACTCGTGTAATGCAGTGGTGAACCAGGCCAAGTATATATACATTTTGCCCAATAACATCAGAAACCTTCTGTTCTTTAGACAGATAAGTAAGAAGGGAACTTCTGCGTCACTGATGTCGTGCTACAGCTTCAGCTGGAAGTTATGCTTGCGTATCTTTAGTGAGGTGGGAGGAGGATGGGGGCAGGAGAGAAATGACAAGAAAAAATAATTGAAGTGCATAGACTAATATATATGAAATATCCACCTACGAGCCACTCAGAGATTTATGGAAAAAACAAAATTAGGCTTATTTTCATTACTGCTATTTTTAACTATTGCTATTTTTTTAATGCTTCAAGTCATGTAAGAGTTTAGCATAACAAGCAACTTCTACTGATTGTATTTTAGGTGATACAAAGTTGTACAAAGAAGCACTTCTGTGGGTATTTTCAGCTTAAAAAACTGAATACAGTACAATCTGTCCTTGCTAACGGAAAACTGGAGGTTGTGTCAGGCTTCACTAAACACACAAGGCTCTGATTTTGTATCATTAAAGACTCATTATCTCTTTTAACTTCTGTTGAAAGCATTCATCCATAGCCATAGCTACCACTGAAACAATAGAAGCTACTAGCTCAGTAATAATGCATTTTTTGCCAGCTTAAAAAGCGTTTAAAGGACAGATTAGATTTCACAACATGGGAACAAAGCTCCTATATAAGGAGATAGGGAGGGTTACTTCTATAAGTAACTTAAATTTAAAAAAGGGAAAAATTAAACAATTATATTTTTGTGAGACCTGTGGGTACTCACTTAGCCCAGAATATAGATCGGCATTAAATTCCAGTTTGGGATAAACTGCATTTCTAAAGGACAAGAAAACTGTTTTTCTAGTGCTTAGTCGTGAATAGAAAATTTAAGAATGAAATGGGCTCTATTGATTGCAGCAATTTGTTGTGTATTAATACATAGTTTGTTTATAGTAAAATTCTCAATTGAATTCAACAGTGGATTATACGGACAGTAATTTCTACATTTACAGGTTTTGTTTACACTTTCATTATACCTCTACTGTGTTATCTGATGCCTTGATACAGTTTTCAATCTTGTAGCCACTTTAATCTCCTCCTGCACTCAGCATATCTGAATGAGTTTGTTGGCATAAGGGAATTTTGAAGGTTATATGGCAGTACATGAATCAATGGAAAATGAAATGCACTCGAGACATGATCAGCTAGTTTTAATTCATTGCAGAAAGTTATAGATACCAAAATGCATTTAATGTAATCTGATCTCTTCATTCAGGTCCTGAATTTATGAGCAATTCAGCAGGAGTAGAATGACACCTTTGTTTTAAAAATAGTAGTCTGTATTAAATGCCATTTTAATATATCTCTGACATATTTACATCTAATGAATAGAGAATTGGAATCTTTGAGCATATATTTTTCTTTTTACAGAAAAAGCCTGGGAAATATGATGCTTTTGTTCACTGAAACATGAAATGTCATTATAAGGTAGGTCAGCTTGGTGATAACCATTACATAAATTCACTTTATCAGGACAGCCAGTAAACAGATTAGCAGCCGGCAAGATTAGCACCATTTCATTTTAAGAAAGAAGTAAATAGCATCAGTGTGCTCTTCTCTGTAAAAGGCTGCTTTATGCTATCAAAAGCCAAGTTGTGTATTGATCCTGTATGATCAAGTGTCCACAGTCAAGCATGTTAACCAATCAGTGTCTATAGTGGTGCCTTGTCCTCTTCCATAGAAAATGAGCTTACTGTGAACATCACTCGTCTGCATCATGATTAACTGACGTTATCTTCCCCATCTGTTCCCAGACACATGCCTGGTAACTTTGGACCAACCATTACCAATGGTCTTGCAGGTCATTATGTGGTCTTTTGTTCTTTAATTTAAAAGAATAATCCTTTTTTTATAGCAGAGTCTGATTGTCATAGTCCAGAGTTTGTCCTTAGGAAAGGTTGAGATATTAGTTCCCAATTTCCATTTTGTGAACCCTTGAAAACATAACTAATACCAATACTCTTGAAAATAGTAATGTTTGCATTAGGATGATTTGACCACATTCCTGGCTTGTATCAGGACAACACGGTGCCATTCTTTGGGCTCTGACAATCTACTGACTCTGGCAAAAGTTCACCTGTGATCACACAGATGAAATCTTTTATTATCCATTCAAGTAATATGATATGAAAATTCACACTGTAACCCATATAAATGATCTATCTGGGTCTACCTAGCTCATGCAAAATTGTTTGTGTTACTGCAACTTTAAAGTTGAGAAACCAAACCGTTGGTTAGAAATCAAGAAATACAAAGTTAAGATTGATCACTAACTGCAGTGGTAAGAACCCTATTTTACTAGAGCAGGTAGCAGGTTGAAAAACCGAACAGCTTTGAGAGGGGAAAATCCAGTTTTGTCTTTCATATGATATTATAATAGAATATATTTATATATTCATATATAATGTAAATATTGAATATCAAACAATATAATATTTGACATTACTAAATGAACAATTTGGTGTTTGTTAACTGAAATTTTTTTGGAATTTCCATTCCATGGGAAATTTTGACGTTTCCAGTTTGGAACAAAAACACATTTCAGAATGTTCTGAATTTCCCAAGGGAGAGAAATTCCATTTTCCAACCACCTTTATATATTATTGAGGCACAGAAAAGTTAAGTGACTTGCTCAAGGTCACACAAGAAGGCCAGTTCAGAGCCTGTGTTTTATCCAGTAGATGTTCTTCCTTCCTCTCCTTTAACTCTGAAGTGTCCTGAGCACTAAGGCATCTGGTACCTATAAGTGAGATTAATTCAAAGCTCAAGTACTATACAGTGCTCAGAGTACGAAACCACTGTAGGTATGCACTGATATTAAAAAAAAATTAAATAGTTTTAATTTGCTTACTTGAAGCACCCTTAACATTAAAATTGTATTAAGGTGGCCTGACTAGAGCTCAGTGAACAATTTATTTTTGTTTTCTGTTTGGTTGGTTTTGGGTTGTTTGGGGGAAGGGACTCCTTTGGTCATTCAAAATATTCAGTAAAAAGGTGTGTGGGGTTCTGTCGTCACTCGAAAGAGCTCTGAGTGTACAAATGAGAATGGGAAGAGGGGTAGGAATGGGGTTTAGTTAAATGCATGGCTGCCTCTTTGAGAGATGAGGTGGGTGTGGTAACATCTTTTATTGGACTAACTTCTGTTGGTGAGAGAGATAAGCTTTTGAGTCACAGAGAGCTCTTCTTCAGGTCTACCACACTGGCTGCCTGTCTGACATTTTCAGAAGCCTTAACAGGACTCTCGGGAAACCAAACAGGTGCTGCTCTAGTTGTGTTTGTGTCATGACTAACTCAGTGGGCACAAAATAACACTCTCATTTATTGGGTCACAGAGGTACAGCACACCTGCAGACCTTCTTACACAGAGATTGCAAAGAATACTGCAGACTACAGATTATTACTGTGCACAAAATGAGAGGGAAGTGTCTGGAGACTGAGAGGGAATGAGCATTTATGTGGGAACTTCAGAGTTTACTGTGAACATCACTCATCTGCATCATGATTAGCTGACGTTATCTCCCCCAGAGACAGGGGAGGCTAACAGAAGATATAAGGGGCAAGAATGAAAGAGGGTTAGGGACACAAAGAAGTACAGGCATTTTCACTCACTCTCATATACACACAGAATTCTGAGGAGATTAAGTGCACTTAATCTGATTTCTTAACAGAAACTATTGATTACATAGGGAAAATTTACATCATGGCATCTTTAGAGGACCAGGACAGCAGGGGGATGCTGACCCATTGCACCCAGGTGAGCAGAAGAGAGCAGTGATCCATGCCACTGCAGGAAAAGCCCCTTTTTACCTGGAACCAGGCAGTCCAATGGAGGAGCAACAGATTAGTATGGGGAGGGGGCAGCAGGAGAGAGAAAAGAGGAGTCACAGTAAGATTATTTAGTTGCTTAGTGAAGGCTTGAGCATAGCGTGGTTGAGGAGAAAACATTAAAAGTAAATCTGGGTTGATGCACTTCTTGTGAGTGTCACAGAAGAAGTGAGTCATAATGAATCCAGATTCACCTCTCCATTGCAGGGTATTTTTTTATGCATTTTTGTTAGACAGAAGATGATCAAACATCTACAATCTGTTCTCTTTCTTGCTATGAAAGGAGAGAGGTGGCAAGATGGGAGTCTTTATGTTCTAAACTTTATGTTCTAGACTAATTGAAAGTTGAACTCACCTGTTTTCAGGTTTCTTTTGCATGTCATAGTGTTTAATTATTCAGAAGTGAGTCTGAATGTCTGAAAGTACACAGCAGACTTAAACATTTTTTGCAATAGTTTGAAAGTACACGCATAAAGCATCCCTGTAACAGAGTTTTAAATACAAATAAAATGAATCTAAAAGAATGTAAGAGGCACACTCTTCAGCTTTTATTGTGCTTCTGCCTCCTATTTTAAGTATAATGTCATTCACTCTCAGCTCTTATTGCCATTTGATAAAAACATTACATATAGAGATTTTGAATTTTGCAAATTGAGCCAGGCTGTTTGAATTTCAACACCAAGTTCAGAGGGATTTGAATACAGAATTTTGTTTCAGCCTGCTACAAAGACAAAGGGTCATTTTATAAAATTTAGATCAGAATCTAGCTTTTTTCAGACTTTGGCTTAGGTACATCTCTGTTTAAAACAGTAAGATTTTTTCCATCTAACCTTTGCATGGTGCTTTTAAGTTATTTTATACTAAATTATATTAGGCCTTTGACATCTGTTTCTTGGTATCTACTCCACACTGCACCTCCCCTCCCAAACGGACTGGCCTCCTCACATTCTGGTGATCTACAGGAAAGGAAGATCACCGCAGATGAAACCTTTCCAGCTACTTGTAAAGGCTAGTAAACATAAGAGTATTATTATTCTTTCCTTATCTTTCTAACTAAAAGAGTAAATTCTCTTCCCTCTCACCTTACAGTGAATTAGTCTCTGAGCCAAACTTTGACGTGATCCCACCTAGAAAGCGTGGGAGCTCTTACCCACCCTCTACTGGAAACTCTGGCTTGAGGCCACCAAAAAGGAAGCAGGCACCTGGTCTAATTAGTAACCCGTCTCTCCTTCTTTGTCCCCAGGCCTTAAGTTCCACTGCTTCCCTCTTAGCCCAAAGTGCTTTACTCAATCTTTGTGACTTGCTATTTCTGGCTCTCCAGCCAAACTGAACCACCTCTCTTCAGGGTATCATATCACCGTACAGTTGTAAACTAGAGTAGACTGGTCTGTTCATTCTCTACCTTTGCCTCTCCAAGGCCTTGTAGCAAAAGGAACAACATCCAAAGTAAACAAACTCCTAGCCTAGCCTTCCTTTGAGTTCACTGGCTTTCCACAAATGGCCACTGTCCAAATCCCAAAACTCCAAACACCCCCAACCCCCGAGTCCCTTAAACAGAGTGGGCCTGGAAGCCTCTTCATTCTGTGTTTTCCTCATATTGGGAGATTAGAGGCCGGCTAGTTTTTGCATCTCTCTGACCATCCCAAGCTAATTCCTCATTCTGTTTTAGTATGTGCTCTGATGAGCTCATGTCTCAAAACTGTATATTGGTAGGCTTAGGACATTCTCCTGGACATGTTAGTTCTTCTGCAAAAACAGCCAGTTTTTATGTTGTATAATATTAGTGAAGATGGCAACCAGGTTCCTCAGGCAACCTTAATTCTGGCATTTCCTCACTTTTGAGTGCTTGAATTTTCAACCTTTATGTTCTTTTAACATAGAGTGTATGTGTGGGTGTAATTATATATATATAAAATATATATATATATAAGTGCTCTGATTCTCAAGGTAGTATATAAAATGATTCAAAACCTACTCCTCTCACTAGAACAGATAGCAGTTGCTTATGAACATTAAAATAAGTCAGCAAATTCACTCCAAAACACTTTAGATAACATTTTTCAATTCTGGGGAATAAAAGGCTAAACTAACCACAAAAAATGTTTTTGTTGACTTTGAAACTAGGTGCAATGCATCTGAAAAATTCAAGATTGATCCAAAATGTTTATTACTGTTAACTGGGATTTATCCCCAGAGAGGATTAGTGGAAAACATTGCATGTTGTTAAGGCAATCTTGGACTTCTATCAGATATATTTATTTTTATGCATAGCCTCTTGTGAAGATGTATTTTTATATGTGCATGATACCGTGAGCACCTGCAATTGTGATTGACTTTTGGTGAGGAGTGCATACTCAGAACTAGGTCCTATAACACTGTACTGCGGTTGTGTTGATTACCTTTTTAAATACTGTGGCAAGTTTCTATCTAGCACATATAAAGCCCCTCACTTTAACTTCCTCCTGCCAACATTTTTTTAATATTCACTTTCCTACCAGAAAAATCCGTGTTACAGGAAGAGTTACAACCCAGTAAGTGGTTATATGCAGCTATTTCTTTTTTTAAAAATAGAAGAGAACTTCATTTCAGAAAAGACTAAAATATCACTTGCGTCGTGATAAACGTGGCAAACCAGCTCCGTGTTAATTAAGATGGTGGTTATGTAGGAAAAGATTTAGCCGCCTTAGTTATAATATTGCAGATGCTAAAAACTCAGATCAAACAGTTTTCAGTCTCCAGAGAGTATGCCTGCAAATCCCTGAAGTGGAACAGATTCTGATTGTGAAAACTGACATCCCCCCTTGACCAAATTCTTAGATGCCCTCCAAACCTGAAGAGAAAGTCCTGCAGGAAATCAAAGGTAAAATGGCTCATGGCAGATGTGGATTTGAGAACTTAGCAGACTGAAGTACTTGCTTCATGCTGATTTCCTTGCTCAGGGTAAGGGGGTGGGGGAAACCCAAAGTTTCAAAAGTTGTAGTTCACCAAGATAAGGAAAGATCCTATAGTCACTGTGGGAGGTCTGTGCACATTATCAACAGGAATTCTGTTCATGGTGGTGTTAGAAGATCGGGCCCATGGTGGCTATTTTTTAAGGACAGATAATAAGGTAAATTCTCTGGGCACTTATATTCTGTGCAGCCCCACTGAAATCATGTTTCACTGAGGCACATGTAATTTGTACCAAAGGTGAGGAATTTCTCCATGAAAAGCTGAGTTCACAGGAAAATGTTGACATTTCTGTATGGATCCCATTTGCAAATGTCTGACATTCGGTTTGGGGATCTGATTCCTCACAATAATTAAGCTATGTCACCTTTCTGCTTGTAGTTGGAACTTAGATTTCTAACCTTTGAGCTGAATGGAATAATGTTCTCTTAAGGCGTATCAAAGCTACTGTATGTAAAGCATTAAAGCATTCACTTATTGATTAGAATATGTCATATTGCATACTATTCATAACAAATTAGGAAGTGCTTTCCCCCCACTTTTTCATTCTTTCTTGCTCAGTTTTTTCCTTTACATTGTTTCAGCTCTTACCGACAAGTTTGCTTTCTTCTTTCTTTATTTACTCAGAATTTAAATCTCTCTCTCTTTCATTAAACACTTCTTTTTTGTGAATTTAGTGCTGCCGAGCAGTGCTGGACTGATAATCCTGCAGTGGCTAAGGTACTTAAGCAGATGCCTAACTTAAGCAAATGAATAGTTTTGTTGAAATAAATGGGGCTATTGACTTAAATGCTTATAGTTAAGCAACTACTATGCTAAATCCAGGCCTACATCCAGCCCCAGAGTTAGGTCAACACCCCCTGACTTCTGTGTTGACCCATTTTTATAGCAGCCCGACAGGGTTGGGCCCAGTATAAAAAGGTGTTGTGGAGTAGCTCTACGGCCATTCCACAGATGAGAGGTGCAGAACCACTCAGGAAAGGAGATAAACACTTATGTGAACAAACTGAAACCTCCCTCCCCCCAGGCTCTTTCTGTGCACACCTACCCATCACTCTGCCCTGCACAAACAGTAATGGAGCAACTGAGGGAAAAGTAGGAGCTTGGACCCACAATAGTCTCTGCCCTCCTGAAAACTCTTTTGCTAGATGCTGGGGTGTAGCAAGGAGTTGTGCAGGGTGGGGGACATATTTGCCATTGCATCCCTGATTTGCTTTGTGTGGGGATGCTTTTGATGCTGCCAGGATCTGCCCCTCTCTTAACTGATAGTACTTATCAGCTTGAAATACAGTGCAAGTGATGCCTCCTTTATGGTCCTCAGTCAGTTGAATGTCAGCCAGCTATATACCCTAGCCTTCTTCCCATAGACTGGAAGGAGAGCACATGTGCAGAATCTCACTGGTGTGGTCTCCAAGAGGGGATGGATGTTCTCTTGCATTTTGTTTTTTCTAAGGCAAACACGAACAAATAACATTCTATATTATCAAATAGACTGTAGAGTTGCTCTGGGAGAATGGACAAACATAACCCATTCCATATTTGCAGGTTGGAATTAAATGACATGCAGGCTTTGTGACAAGGCTAAACTGTTGCTACTAACAAAGCAAAAGAAGCAAAGATGCATGGTGATCACAGAAATGCTGCACAGTTCAATCTATGTCCTGATTCTCCACTGAGTTGCCCATATTTAATTCCAGTGTAACACCATTGAGTCAGTCTTACACTGATGTACAACTCTTGTAATACATTGGTGAATCAGGCCCAGTTCTGTAGTCTTATTTCACTAAACCATAGAAAACAATGTAGATTTGCATTATTGAATTCCACAGAATTTCTCTAGTTTCTTCCTGGAGAGAAACTTTTTCTAGTGGATTTTAATCTGTACACTGGAGAGGCAGAAGGAACTCATCTTTAGTGGAACAATTAATTAATATATGGCTTTTATATCTTGGGGCAAGGTATCCTGGAGGGGAATTTAAATGTAACAATGTTGGTGGTCTCAGGTTATTGTGTACATTGTAATTAAGTTATTTAACATGTGAAAACCAGAATGTATCTAATAACAGATACAGGATAATTTTTCTAAATCTGTTTCTACTATCACTCAAAGTCAAATTCAAGGGGTTCACAATTATTGGATTGTGGGAACAGAGTGTTACCTATTGTGTAGGTGAACTTAGAACTTGGAAAAGGAGCTGAGATTTCTTGATTTGTCTGATTCTACCACGTGGTGCAGAACTATTTTCCAGTTTGGGTTGTCTCATTACTTGAATCCTGGGCAATATGTTCAAAGTTCTCCCATATAGCCAAATAATGAATTGTACAAAAGGAATGGAGCTTAACCACAATTATGTATCCCTGGCATCTGATAAAGTTTATTAACAGTGCACCAGTATGGAATTGATGCGTTTCTTGTGAAAATCCCATGCAGGCCTATGTTCAATAGTTGGGACACAGAGGCATCGTCAAGGAGCTAGAATTTTATGAGCGCAGCTTGAACACAGCTGTGTCTTTTCCAATCTGTGGCCAAAAGAGAAAATGCAACATGAGATTTTTAAACATTCCAAGGCCCATCTGCCATGTAACCCACTTATCTTTGTGGCTGCAAGTTTGTTATTGATCCAAAGTGGTAAGAAAGAAAGACGGGGGTAGAGGGGGGGAACCAACAAAGGGGAAAAATGCAGGGGAGAAAAACCATAAATCCATTCTTTTGTTGTTCTTCCAGCAGCATCTGTGAGCAATTGTCACAATTACTAGTCAAACTATATTTGACTTGTTGCCAACATGAATTTTCCAAAAACCAAATGTAAACAAACTCTGCAAGTGCTTCCTTATTTGCCAAGCCAGTAATTATTTACTTTGTTTGGGCCTAGCATTACTGTCAGTTCAGCTTTACAGCCTGTAATGTGTTTGTTAATGAAACCATGAGGTCTAAAGCTACATATTAACCTTGTCACCCTTCAATTTTAGCTCAATAAAGTTGCACCATGGTTTTGTAAACTAAGGTTGGGGACAGGCAAATAATTAATTATATTTTTCTGTTTTCCTTTATCCAAGCAAATTGTTAATCTTTAAACCTGCCTTGCAGTTTAAGCTTAACACATTGAAATCAAAGCATTGGGGGAGATATATGATTTAGAACTGTCATAATTACCATCTTTATGCCATATCTGAAAGTTGGCAAACATACATACCCAGACTCAATTTGGTAACCCATGAAATCGTTTCATGATGTATAATACAGAGATAGTAAAAATATATTGAGCAGATGGGAGAGACTCAGCTGGGAGAACAATGTCTGAATATTTGGCATGGATAACTACCAAGTTTTCTCTTGGCCTAGATGGGCTGAAGTCTGTGGCAGATATGTTCATTTATACCTGCTTCTTGAGCTAAATTTAGCCTCAGAAGTCCAAGAATTCTGGAATGGAACCTAAAAGTAACTACATTGATGGATTCAGGTTGTTGTATCATTAGACATCATATAAAAACAGAATTACTTCTTACTCAAAATAATTAAACATCGGTATTGGCAGATCAAAACCTTGCTTTTGCTCTAAACCCTCACATTCAACATAAAAGGCTGTATAAATTCAAATACCCTTATACTCTTCTTTCTTGCCATTTTCCTATTCAAGGTTGGTGACTTTAATAGCCCTCTTACAAAATTCATGATAGCATACTAGATTGTCATGCAGATTGATCTTTTTGAGGTACACTAATATCCAACCCCTATACTGTGTCTTTGGTCTCCCTCTTGGTCCTCTTGCATCCACAGTCATTGTAAGAGCATTCTATCAATATAGCTCTCCAGTTTTTGCTGGATATGCCCATACCAGTGTAGTTTAGCATCCCTCAACTTGTCTTCAATTGGAGCACATTAGGCCCCTTACAACCTCATTTTGTTTCTTATCACAGAGTATCCAACCATTTGAACATCTCAATATCTTCATTTCCGTGGTGAAGATCATACTGATGTCCTTTCTTGTGGCTGGCCGCATCTGTCTGGTACATTAAGATGGGTCAAATTACAGTTTTATGCACACTACATTTTCAGATTATTAGCAGTTTTTTGCCACATAGGACTGGGGTCAGTTCCCACCATTTGCACCATGCAGCTTTAGTATGACGCTGGGCGTCACTCTGGAGGGCAACACCATCTGCAACCATTGATTCTAGGTATTTAAATTCTCACTCTTCTAAGCTCTCTGCCTGTGATATCCTTTCTGGTGAGTCTTCCCCCCTCAGTTGTCGTATCCTTGGTCTTACCAATGTTCAGTTTAAGTCCAACCTGCTCAAAACTATGTTGCCACTGTTCATGCTTGGCTTGCAAAGTCTCACAATCTTCCATACATATCACTAGTTCATCAGTGAACAGCATATTCAAAGGTTGTTCCCTTCGTATGCTCTCACTTACCACATCCATGACAACCTCAAACAAAAAAGGGGCTCTGTGCTGACCATGATGGAGGCCAATGTTTACTGGAAATTCTTTGCTGTAGCCCAATTTGGTTTTGATTACAGTAGTCACTCCATTGTACCTATTCTGGATAAAATAGACATTCCTTCTGGCACACCTCTCAGTCATAAACTCCACCAAACTAGTTTTCTTACTACACTGTCAGACATCTTTTCTAGGTCCACAAAGACCATATCCAATTGCCGTCTCTTTTCTCTGAATTTCTCATTGAGGATTTGTCATCAGTTGTGTTCTTTCCTGGGATTAATACATAGTAATCCTTCCACATTTCAATTGTTCCACGATGGATGGATCCAGATGGTTTTCAATAATCTTCTTCCATACTTTCATAGCATTTGACATCAGCTTGATTGGGCAATAATTAGGGGATGGTATAATATTTCCTTTGTTTAACAATTGGTACCAAAGTTTTTTACACCATTAATCCAGCATTTCCCTTTCTTAAGAATATCATTGAACAAACTTGTAAAATAGACTCTCAAACTTTAAGGACAGAAGAGACCATTGTGACCTCATACACATTGCAGGCCACAGAACCTTTCCCATCCACTCCTGTAATAGACCATAACCTCTGGCCAAGTTACTGAAGTCTTCAAATCATGATTCAAAAATTTTAAGTTACAGAGAATCTGACATTTACACTAGTTTAAACCTTAAAGTGACCTGTGCTCCATGCTGCAAAGGAAGGTGAAAAACCCCAGAGTCTCTTCTAATCTGACGTGGGTGAAAATTCCTTCCCAACTCCAAATATTGTGATACTAGATGCATTCCCTTCCTAATGACATCAGAGCATCTACTGGTACTTCATCTAGCACAGATGCTTTTTCTTTTTTATTTTTCTAAATGCCTCTGCAACCTATTCCTCTTGAATTCAGTCCATCATGCTCCAGTTTTGCTTACATATTGTTAATCCTCCCTTGGGATGAATCCACATTCATCAGTCTTTCAGAATAATCACTCCAAACTTTTCGCTAATTGATTCACCATTTGTTTGCAATATTCCATAGTCCTGTCTAATCTAAGCAAACTCATTCACATCCCTCATCATTTTCTCTTGCTTTGACAAGTCTATAGATGTCCTCCAAGTTGGTTATAAAGTTTATCACAGGCCATACTTTTAGCTGTAGCAACATTTCTTTGGCCTCCTTTTTTTTTTTTTTTTTTTTGTCGTCTCCATGTATCCCATACTATAACTGGTGAAGCCACTAGCCTGCCAGTTTTTAAATGTTACCTTTGTCTCCCACCCCAAAGGTTTCTTCAACTTGAGGATTCCAGTGCCAGATTCTCCCTTGTGATTGTTTTTAGCACTGGGTTTATCACTCCTTGGACTTCATATGCCATTTTCAACAAAGCTGACTTCCCTGTGTGTAGTCAGCAAGTCTACACATTACTCCTTGTTAGAAGGCTTTTTCATTACCATTTTTAAGCTTCCACCTTTCTGGTGATGATAGGTTCAGATATTTCTGAATTCTATGAGGAGAAGCCTGTGCTGTTTCACAATGCACTTGTCCAGTATTACCTTACAATTGATTATTTGTGATCTAGTGCTTCTTAATTTGGGACTTGTGTCCTCTGCTGGATAAATTATTAGATGGCTTTCCCTGTTCTGAAAGTGTATGTTTTCAGTCACCAAGTCCACTGCCAACAAGTCTGTAGAACGGTTTCCGCCTCAGTTTCTGGTTCCAATGCTGTACCGTCTATGGACTATTTTCATATCCAGCCTTCACAGTTCGAATGTATGCATTTAGATCTGCTCTGATAATTAACTTCTCATCGGATGGTATGTTTCCAATAAGGCAAAACAAGTCACTGAAACTCTTTTAACTTTTTGATCCTCTCCTATCTGTGGTGCATTACTAGATGGATAGTTACTTTTGCCCAGCACCGTTTAACACTCATCAGTCAGTCCTACCTTCTGGTAACCTCTATGACATGCCTCTGCATGGCTTCATCCAGAATAATTCCAACACCATTTCTGGAGGTTGAACTCCCTTCACCAGAATCTTGATTTTGCAACCTTCCATTTGATCTCGTACACGTGCCATATTTACTGTTCTCTTTAAGACCTCACTAGCTCCAAACTTCTTCAGGTAAGTATTCCTACATTCCAACTTGCATGTCTCAGCTTACTTATTCACTACTTTAAAACTTTAGCAGCCTTTGCTCACTGTCATGTGTCGGGAATGCCCTAAGACCCTGGGATACACTTGACATAAGCCCCTTACACTATAAAGGCCAAATCCTTGGCTACAGTTGAATTGAACACAGTGCAAGTGAGGTCAGGGTGTTTATGTGTGTGTGCACATGCATGTGTGCCTGTGTGTGTACACAAGTTTTAAAGCTCATCTTTGTACACCCTGACTGTTTCTGCTGCTATGCCCTCCTTGTGCTGAGTTAGACACTAAGGGCTGCTATGATTGACACAGTATGCTATCACCCCTGAGGGGCTCAAATTGCAGCCAGGTATGTGTGTGACATAGAGGCATTCTGGTCATAAGCCTTTTCCTCTAGACGGTTCACCTTTTCTCAGTTATAATGGCTGAATGGATGGGTTGTGGAGGGAGAAGAAGTGGTGTTACAGCTTCTATGACAGTTTTACATCACTGGATCTCTTTGGGTCTGGATATGCCAGCTTTCAGGTCAGGTGGTGCTACAGCAGAAAGCTGCTGCACAACATGGAAAAATCTGACCCTGTATGTTTTCCCAAAAGGAGTTGTGGGTATGTAAACAGGAAAAAGACATTTCTTGGCCTGATCCCTTGCAAGCTGATGATCATTCTCAGGAGAGCTTTGGCAATGATGTTCTTCTTGGCAGAATATCTGGACAGTGCCAGAGAAATGTTTGTGCCACTTCAGTAGGCTCCCATGGATGACTTAAATCTAGAGACCTCCCTCATGTGATTGAACCTGAGAAATTTCAGCACCAAGCAGAACATAATTCAGGGAAGTCCTATGGCCAGTAGGTCAAATTAGACTATCACAGTAGTCCCCTCTGGCTTTAAATCTATAAATGTATAAGATGAAGCTGTTAATATGCTGAGGACTAGATTCGTTTCTTTGACTAAACTGTCTTCTCCCATAAGCCAGCCCTTTACTAGGATTAGCTTGGCAAGACCCAAACATCTGGGCTTGTGCCTCCAACTTTGATGGAAGTGAAGGTGGATATGAAACTAATGTTTGAAAATAAGATTTAACAAAATACTACATTAAAAACTGTTCTGAAAAAGGTATTGACTAATTTTAAGAAATTTTTAAATAGTTACTGATTTTGAATCAAATACTTTGTCTACTTTACATAAACCTAAACCCTCATTTCTTTTTACACACGTCCTACATCTATCTACCGCCACCTCCACAACGTTAGCTACTTCCATGATTCTTCTTCTGTTCAAATCCTCCTCCATGTCTTAACCTCCTCTCATTTTGACATTTAACTTCCTTCTTTGAAACCTCCAGCTCTCCGAACACCATCTTATGCAGAATGTTGCTGCCCACAACATCTAGACAAAGAAGATGTCCACATCATTCCATCATCAAACAATTCCACTGGTTCATCACCCATTTCAGGATTTAGTTCAAAATTGACCGCCATGTTTATAGCAACCTGCCCAGTTTATCCCGTAGACCTTGGGTCATATTTACTACTGGCATAAAATGGTACAACCCTATTGAATTTCATTGTTGAACTTCAAATTTATAATTAAGTTCAAATCCAATGAAATCAGTAGAATTCTGAAGCCTGCTCTATTCTAGCAGTAAATTTGGCCTGTGATTTGTCTTTCTATCTCCTGGTTCCCTTCCTCCAACTTCTAGCACTGACTTTCTCTTACTCCATTCACACAATCTCACTACTGCTAGTGTAAAAGTCTTCTCCTTTACAGCACCTATTATTTTCAAACTTTCCTTTTCTTCTCCACCTTACTTACCTCATTTTGAATCTCAGCTAAAACATACATATATTTTCCCCTAGTCTGTCTATATTATGCTTTCTTTACCTATGGTATTATTTAACTCTATAATTACATTATTTTATTATACAAAGTGTTTTGAAATAGAATTTATCTGACAAAATTAGGACCAAAACTTGCAAAGATTTAAGCACATGAGTTGTCTCCTGAGTTTAATGGGATTACTCATGACTAATGTTACTCATGTGCTTAAGTGTTTGCAGGAATGAGTCTTAAAGTTGTATTGAATTATCTGTTGTGGAAATCTGCTTGATAAAATGGTGTCTGATTTATTTAATATAAAGGTAAATTTTCTGAGAAGCTGTGAATAAATCCTCCCAAAGGAATAATTTTGCTTACCATCAGAATCCAATGATTGTGCTTGACTATGTAGTCTGGAGCCTAGAATAGGCATTTTATATAGAAATCAATATAGCTCATGGAAAGAATCTAGCGTGTATAGTTTTTATAGTTAGCTATACAAATGCAAGGTTCTACAATAAGTAATTCTGGAAAGTTACAATAATTTTATTTGGGTGGAAAAGCTTGACACTTAATGGTTTTTGCTGGTGAGAAAAATAGCTAAACTGTACATGTTAGCCCTCTTAAGTAAGGGGATAGCTAATATAAGTGATTAGAAACTGTTTTTTAGTCTGTTCTATAGAGTAATGCCTCATGCTTTTACTATATTATTTCATGGATTTTTTTTCAGCTTGTAAAGTTTCTGACTTGAGTCAGACACTCTGAAACACAAGTGTACACAAATCATTGGCAGAGGCTAAATTGTGGATAATTGGATTGAGCTATGAGCTTAAAGATGAAGGGGACAAAAGCATGTCCCAAAGCTGCATTTGATAGTCTTAGAGTCTTATCTGGGGATGTTTTACACCAGGCTTGAAGACTGTATTTGTTCACAGTGATTTGTACAATCTACAGTGACATTTTATTTGAGCTGGAATCACACAGACAAGCCATAACATACATCTACATTTAGTTCTTTCTCCCTTGTTTTTGATGAGATATCTCAGGAAACCCTCTGCAGAAGACGATGCTTGAGAGGCAAGGATTTAGTGCATTATACAGAGATGAATGTTGTAAAGGGATGATGATAAGGGACTACAATGGAGTGCAGTGGTAGTCTTGTATCAGAGGTTACTTATAGAAGAGCTATGCTTCAGAAATCCTGGTTGCAGGGTATTTTAAACAGCATTTTGATCTTGTGTTTTGTGGTATCTGGTATAAGAAAAGCATGCTATTGTTCCTCCTAACTATATGCACTCTCCAAGTAAATCTTGTGAAATCCATAGGGAGATTTGATTTTTTTTAAAGCGTCATTATTTGTGATAATGATAGCTGGAAGAGGTACAGAGGTTCTTTCAGCTTGCTTATGGTTGGCATTTTAAAAAGGAACAGCTTTGGAGAATGAGATTCTTTCTTGATAATGATTTTATAAACCTATGCATATTTCATGAGTATAACCGAACTACGTTGGATGCACGGTACACAAAGTATCATTGGAGAGCTTTCTAGATTTTTTCACATGGTCAAAGGCTCCTAGATATTTTTTAGTTAAATTTATCTCTAGACAAGTGAGTTATTAAATAATTATCTTCTTAGGATCCAATTGTGCTCTCACTGAAGTCAGTGGGAAAACTCCCATTGGCTTAAATGGTGCAGGATTAGACCCTTAAATACTATATGTACTGCATACATGGGATTGGTTGACAAACTGTCTGATTTGTCCTGACAATATTTTATACTTGTGTCCTAGATTAAGAAGTTCTTTGAAAAAATTGCCCTCTAAGATATTCAAAAACACTATTCTTGGCAAGTGAGAGAGAGAAAGTATGAAAGCAAAGATATTTTTAATGTAGTAATTTGGATTTCATTGTGGTTTGTATGGATTATCTTCTCAGTCACAACATAGGACTATTGATGACTATCCTGATGATGAAACAGCACAGCTCCATTTACTTGAATGATTATTGAATGGATATTTGAAAGACTATTTTTAAAAAATTCAGGACTTTTATGACTTTGAGCACACAGAGCGACATTAATTTTATGAATACTTTTGGACGGATGGCATGTTAACTCATCCAAGCAAAGTTTTCAGTTGCCTATGGCCAACATTTTCAAATTCAGTTGATGTCACAGATCTAGTTAAATGCCCCCTCTTATGCACTCAGTGGACTGCTGTGAGGAGATCCAAATGCTGAATCTCCATGTGCTTTAAGCCTCTAGAGTCTGAACAAAGTCCATGCAGTGCCCCTGGCTTAGAGTGCCTAGGCACAGACTTGGAGTGCAAATCCTCTGTCATGCTGTCTGGAGTGACTCACAACTGGGAATGCCTATGTCAGGACACATTCAGAAAACAGGGCAGATATCCCAAAGTGGTGGTGTGTTCTATAATTAAATTTCACCAAGCCAGTAACAAATGGAACTCCTGGGTCAGTATATCAGTCTTACCATAGAGTACAGATAGTCCCCTCAGACTCTTCAGTCTATCTTGCCACTCAGTCTATCTCCTTTCATAAGACAAGTTTTCCATTCCTCGGATCATTCTAGTAGCCCTTCTCTGTACCTGTTCCAGTTTCAATTCATCCTTCTTAAACATGGGAGACCAGAACTGCACACAATATTCCAGGTGAGGTCTATTGAGAGGTTAAAGCAGATAAAATATATGTACATGCAAGTAACATTCCAAATGTTAGCAGAGTAATCTGCCAGTTTCCCAAAATTCTCTCAGGATTACCCAGAATAACTCTGGGGATCTCCATCTTTTCCTTTCAGTTATTCTGATCTGTTAGAATCCAAAACAGTCCAGAGTTGAAGGATCTTTCCTTGAATTCATATATATAGCTTCTTCTCACCAAAAATAAGCTGACAGGATCACTACCCATGTGGGCTTTTCCTTTGATGTCAGGGGGAGTGGAGTGAATTTATAGTCTTTAACCTCCAATTGTCACACACAATGACTACTTGCTTTGAAATTAGCCCTTTTCTGTTAAAGTTCTTCATTTGCATTCCACAAGGCCTCATCCTGTTTGAGGGGTTAGTTAGTTACAGGGGTATACACAAAACAAATGTTTGCTGTTACATTATAACAGGATACAGATAAGTAAAATCAATGCAATTAACATCCCAATATTGTTCATGAAGTTTAAACACCAAATACACTCTTATACATTTAACAATCACTTTGATATATACTAATATACAAGTGAATTGGCTTGGGGCTCTAGCATGAGCTGGCATTTGGTCTCCCAGTATCCCATCCTTTATCTAGCATTCTTTCTTGAGAATTTAGATCCCATTAATTTAGGCCAACAGCCTAGCTACTAGGACTACTAATGACCCCATAATTTAAATACCCTATCTCCCGGAAATCCAGCTGTGTTCTGGGGTCACAGATGAACGTGATAGGTGTAACACAACACACAGAATTTGCAGAGATTCTAAAATACGGTTGCTCTTTACTTACTAGCATGAAAATTACATAGATCTATACAAAAATAATAACCCTTACATGTTTCCCTGCCTCAGTTTCCTCACCATACCAGAGCATTCTTTGGGTTGGTGATAGACTCTTCTGAGGCAGTCAGGGTCTTTCTCCTACAGCACGTAGCTTGTTTCTCAACCATGAAGCTTCTCTCTGCCTCTCTCCAGGTCAGCCTGCTTTGACCTTGGTTGGCCCTGCAGCTAAACCATCCCAATACCCCAATACAAAAACATGCCAATCTCTTCCCTTCTCCTAACCAAAACTTCCTGTGTGTCCCTGTGAATCTTCCCCCGACCCACCTAGCCTCTGTGGTTTCTAAAGATTGGCATCAACACTGTGGTGTCTGAGTGGAAAAATTCCCAAATACACAACCATCTTCTCCCGCGTGCAGAAAGGTTGAAAAAAACTGATTCTCCTAGGCTTAAGCTAACCCATTGCCCTTAGGTGCTTTCTCCTGAATAGGCTGTACCCATTGTACCTGGTCTGGTGGGATGGGACTCTGTTGTTGTTAGCAAGGATGGAATTCACTTACGCTTAGAGGTATTCAAAAATACAGCAATTTCATAAGAAAAACTTCAAGCATCAGCCAGAATTCAGAAGTTATATAGGTTCTTCAAATTTCACAGTTAACCTTAATCCAGAGTTAGACGCCAGAAGAAGTGGTCTGATTTTTCATATGGCTATACTGGTGTCTAACATGGTTATGTGGTGTCAATTTCTTTTTCCCCAAGAGAAGGCTTTCTTACTGATTATTATTAATTGGCTCATTCCCACATTACAAATTCAAGTGAAAATGTCTTTTTTCTTGAATGATGTGTTGCGCATCATCACTCATCATCAATCTTTGTTTATCTTACCAGAGCACCTAAGGGTCCTAATCAGACTAGGTCCCCATTGTAATAGAAGCTTTACAAACAGAAAGTAAGAGAGATTCCTTATCCCAAAGAGCTTGCAATCTAAATCAACAAGACAGGCAAATGGGGGGGGGAAGGGAAGAGGGAATAATATTATCCCTAGTTTACTGATGGAGACTGAGACACATACCTAAAGGACCAGGTCTTCAAAAGTGATTGAGTGATTTAATTTTTGGATGTCCAACTTGACATACCCTAAAGGGGACTGTTTATTCCATATTTCTTATTCTGCAAATATAAGTTGCCTTTATTCCACATTAGAAACTCAATATACGTCTGTGCTGGCATAGAATAATGTCTCCATAGTTTGTATAACTATGTGAATTCTGTTTAAACCATTGGAAAATGGAGTCCTCTTTCACCCAGTTAAGCTGTGTACCATACTACTGTGTGTAATTAGATGCAATTATAGCTGAAACTGCATGTACCTGAAAACCTGTTTGCCATAGAAACAGGATATTTTTAACAATAATTTTCCATGTTTTTAAATATTGCATCAACAATCATAGAAATCTAGGACTGCAAGGATCCTTGATAGGTCATCTAGTTCAGTCCCTAGTACTGACGCAGGACTACATTTATCTAGACCAGACCTGACAGTTGTTTGTCTAAACTGTTCTTAAATACCTCCAATGATGCAGATTCCACAACCTCCCTAGATAATTTGTTCCAATACTTAACTACCCTTAAAGTTAGGAAGCTTTTCCTAATGTCTAACCTAAATCTTCCTGGCTGCAATTTAATTCCATTACTTCTTATCCTGTCCTTAGTGGTTAAGGAGAACAATGTATCACCCGCCTCTTTATAGCAACCTTTTATGTACTTGAAGACTTCTATCATGTCATTCTCCCCTCCCCACCCCAAGTCTTTTCTTCTCCAGACTAATTTGTTCAATCATTTCTCTGAGGTCATGTTTTCTAGATCTTTAATCACTTTTGTTGCTCTTCTCTGGACTTTCTCCAATTTGTCCACATCTTTCATGAAGTGTGGTGCTCAGAACTGGACACAATACTCCGATGAAGTGAGATGTAGCTCACAAAAGCTTATGCTCTAATAAATTTGTTAGTCTCTAAGGTGCCACAAGTACTGCTTTTCTTTTTGCGAATACTCCAGTTGAGGCCTGATCAGTGCTGAGTAGAGCTGAAGAATTACTTCTCATGTTTTGCCTACCACTCTTGCTAATAGATCCCAGAATGATGCTTCCTTCTTTTTTAACAGTATTACATTGACTCATATTTAGTTTGTGATCCACTATAAACCACAGATCCTTTTCTGCAGTGTTCTTTCCAATGCAGGTGTTTCCTATTCTGTATTTGTGCAACTGATAACTGAAATGGAACATTGCCTTATGGTATGAAGGGGAATTTTTCTATTTATGATCTTCACAGATAGGAATGTCTATACACTAGGAAATTTATCTTCCAAGGAACCTGGTTTTGGCAATAACATAAAATGTGCTGGATTGTATTGTGCAACAGGAAGATTGTGAAACCTACTGTGGATACCTAGAATATTCAGAAGCCATGGACACTGCACCCCAGGATGTTTCTAACATATAGACTGATTCAGGAAATATGTACTCTATCAGCATTTGAGACTAGTACCTTTTCCTGACTGGCATTTGGATTTAGCAACACATGGAGTGACTCATGAAAGAAAAGACCAAGACTGAATGGAAAAATACATAGAGGACCTAACAGCTCATTAGCAACCTAGAAAAATATTTAAATGACCAAGATGCATTCTGTGAAGTGCCAACACA